>NC_063332.1:19543113-19558777 GCF_021869965.1 Rhincodon typus | reverse complement strand
GAGAGTTGCAGTGGGAGAGAGATCCCCTGAGGTTTGTCCGGAGGGAGTGGGGTTAACTGCGAAGCCTCTTCTAAGGATGCCTAGCCTGAAGAAGTTACCCTCCTCCCTCCGGACAAACCTCAGGGGATCTCTCTCCCACTGCAACTCTCTCGTAATCTCCATCCCCGCCTCTTCGACCTGTCCGTTTCCTCCTCACCTATCTTCTCCTCTATCCATCTTCTATCCGCCTCCCCCTCTCTCCCTATTTATTTCAGAACCCCCTTCCCCTCCCTCGTTTCTGATGAAGGGTCTAGGCCCGAAACGTCAGCCTTTTTGCTCCTATGATGCTGCTTGGCCTGCTGTGTTCATCCAGCTCTGCACCTTGTTGTCTCGGATTCTCCAGCATCTGCAGTTCCTAATATCTTGGTGAACGCTGCTCTGGACCCTCTCCAAAGCCTCCACATCCTTCCTATAACGCAGCAACCAGAATGCACAGAGTACTTCACATATGATCTGACAGAAGTCTTGTTCAGCTGCAACGTGACTTGCCAACCTTTATATGCAATGGCCTGACTGATGAAGGCAAGCATACAGTATGCCTTTGTTAACAACTTTATCCAGTTGTGTTGCCACTTGCAAGGAGCTATAGACTTGGATACCAAAATCCCTCTGTATATCAATGATCCTAGGGGTCTGGCTATTTACAGTACACTTTCCTCTTGCATTTGACCTCCCAAAATGCATCACCTCACATTTGTTGGGATGAAATGCCATTTGCCATTTCTCTACCTTACTTTCCAGCTGATCTATATCCTGCTGCATCCTTTGATATCCTTCCTCACTATTCACAACTCCATCAATTTTTTTATACTGTCAGAAGCCTGTGAATAGTTACTTATTGGTAAATCTATAGCAGTGGGGAGCATTCAAAGGAAAGGAGCAGAGTACAGCCCAAACATGTTCCCTTAAAAAATCAGCTAGCAATGCAAATACATGCAGCCGCCCACAGATAATAGTCGCCCACAATCAGAACTAAAAGTGGCTATAAATACCAGTAAAAAGGTAATTTATTTTGAAAATTGATTACCACCTCCATAACCTTAAAACAGGAACACAGAAAATTTAGCTGTTTAGCCATGTAGCCAACTATGTCGTATGACTCATTTTTCCCTTAGTCACAGCTTATCTATGATAAATAGATACTTACAGTATTGCTTTGCAAGATTCCATTGCTACTCCAAGACCAAAACTTAATTTTTTATCACTGCAGATTCTGAATATTTTCTCCAAGGGTCTGATCCTTATGAAAAAGGCAAGTGTTCAACAGCTTCGCAAGCCAGGCTCTTACCTAAGTAAAACTTGCTGACTAAACACATAGCCAAAAGCTAACAGAACAGAACGTGAAATAAACAAAAACTAGAAAGAAAGTACAAAGGTTTATAAAAATAAGTTATTTTACAACAGAGTGCACTGTGTCCACATCACCTGAGGAAACGTAGCTGATTGGTTACGTTTTGAAAACAATAAAGAAGGATTCTGTACCTCCCTCTTCAAATTTGGGAACAAATTTCAGGGTTATTGCTGTATGAGCTGTTACTGTTTTTGTGACATTTTCTACAGCACCTTCAAGCTGCCTTTGGCCTTGAAGTCTCCGCATATTTAAATTTCCAGCATATGTAATGCGTTGTTTTTTTATTAGTGCTTTAACCATTAAAAATCCTATATATGTTTCAAAGAGATCACTTTTCATTCTTCCAAACTCCAATGTGGCAAGTCCCAGCCCGTTTAGCCATTGCTCATAAGACAATCCCTCCACACCAGGGAACATCCGAGTGAATCTCCAAATCCAACTTCAGTTTTGAGCTCCTTTTGTCTTTGCTCAGGCCTGCTTTACTCCCCTTGGGCTCATTTTGCAATGCGCTGAATCCTGGAAAGCCCAGTTATCACAACCACATCAGACATATCCTCAGTGTGGCCTGTGAATTAAGAATTTGTATAAGCTCATGTGTAACCCCCTTTTAGTTTGAGCATTTCACTTTAGAAATAACCAGTACAATTATAGTCTTAAATTTTAAAAAGTTACACTACTTCAAAGCTACAATCACAGTTGTTCAGTTAAATTGGAAATACTATGAGCTAAAACTACATTTAAAGTGGGTACAAGACACAAAATATATAAGAGGAAAATAAAATCAGACTTTATCATAATTGCAGGCCTGGTTTGTTTGAAGATTCTCAGTCGAAACTGGAAGGGTTGAAAATTTAGACAGAATTCAGCAACTGTAATCATTTCTGTCCTCCAATAGTAGTGTTTGCCTCTGCAACAATTCAGCAGGATTTGAGGGAGTAGGGTTGTTGGTTTGTTGTTCCTCGCTTGTTCTGCAGTTATGACAATTGGAGTTTTCCTGGCCTCTTTCAGCAGAATAACAATTAATTCTTGCCTCCTTGCGCTCCTTTTGCCCTCTCAGAATTACAGAATTGTGACAGCACAGAAGCCAACCCCCCCGCCTTTTCTCCTTACCCCTGTACACTATTTAAATCCAAATAATTACGCAATGGCCTCGAAGTCCTCAATTCAGTCTGCCCCCACCAAATTGCAAGGCAGTGCAAGTTGTGAGAAGGAAACAAACTGTTTACAGGGCAATACTGATAGGTTAAGTAAGTGAGCAAGATGTTGGCAAATGGAGTATAATGTGGGAAAATATAAAGTTGTTCATTTTGGAAGGCAGAATTAAAGAACAGAATATTATTAAATGAAGAAAAACTGCAGAAAGCTGCAACGCAAAGGGTCTTGGAATACTTGGGCACAAAACACAAAGCTAGCACATAGGTGCAGCAGGTCATCAGGCAGCCTAATGGAATGTTTATTTCAACGGGTTTGGAGTATAAGAGTAGAGAAGTCTTACTGCAACTGTACAAGGTGCTGGTGAAACCAGATCTGGAGTACTGTCAGCAGTACTTTTGGGTTCTTTATTTAAAGAAGAACATCATTTCATTGGAAGGACTTCAGAGAAGATTCACTCGGATGTTCCCTGGTTTGGAGGGATTGTCTTATGAGCAATGGCTAAACAGGTTGGGACTCGACACATCGGAGTTTAGAAGAATGAAAAGTGATCTCATCGAAACATATAGGATTTTTAATGGTTAAAACACTAATAAAAAAACGTGTTACATATGCTGGAAATCTAAAACAAAAAAAAAAAAATTGCTGAAGAAACTCAGCAGGTCTGGCAGCATCTGTGAAGAGCAAGTAGATTCAGCATTTTGGGTCCAATGGTTCTTCTTCGGAACTGATGGTAGCTAGGAAAAGGTGATATATGTGCTGAAGGATTGGGCGGGGTAAACAATACATGGAGCTAGAACCCCAGAGAGACAACAGCAGTTGGGCAGGCAAAAGAATGGATAATGGTGAGCTGGAGAGAAAGAAAAGCTTGCTGTGGTTGGTTCGCTCACCGAGCTGATTCATTAGTTCGCAGATGTTTCATTACTCTGCTGGGTAACATCATCAGTGCAGCCTCCAATGAAGCGCTGTTGTTTTCCCGCCTGGTGTTTAAACTCTGGGGTCCGTTGAAGTTGATTACATCATTTCCGGTTTTTTTTCGCAGTGGTGTACATACAGAGTCTAATTTGACATGTTTATTGATGGCCTTCTTGGAAGAGAACCAGGCCTCTAGAAATTCCCGTGCTTGTCTCTGTTTGGTCTGTCCTAGGATCTTGATGTTGTCCCAATCGAACTGGTGGGTCTCCTTATCCATATGAATGGAGATGAGTGAGTATTGGTCGTGTCGTTTTGTTGCTAGTTGGTGTTCATGTATTCTTGTGGCCAGTTTCCTCCCTGTCTGTCCAATGTAATGTTTGTCGCAGTCCTTACATGGAATCTTGTATATCACGTTGGTTCTCTCCATAGTGGGTGAGGGGTCTTTGGTTCGAGTTAACAGTTGGCGTAGGTCTGTGCGCCACTCTGATGCCCAATGGTCGCAGGAGTCTTGTGGTCAGTTCGGATATGTTCTTGATGTACGCTAAATTGACGAGTGTGTCAGGGCATACTGTATCTTCCTGTTGTTGTTTGTACGATAGGCATCGTCGGACCCAGCTGTTCAGGTATCCATTGTCCTTAAATACTCGGTAGAGGTATTCTTCTTCGTTTTGGTGTAGTTCTGGATTGCTGCAGTGTGTTGTCGCTCGTTTAAATAGTGTTTTCGCGCAACTTCATTTGTAGGTATGGGGTGGTTACTGTTGAAATTCAGAACACGACCCGTGTGTGTGGCCTTTCTGTGTACCTTCGTCAGAAATTCCCCGTTGTCCCTGCATTCTACCATGACATCCAGGAATGGGAGCTGTTTGTTCTTTTCTTCTTCCCTGGTAAATTTGATGCCGGTTGTTATTAGTTCGTGTGACTCGTCTAGTTTAGTCCGTTTGATGATGACGAATGTGTTGTCCACATATCGGATCCATAGTTTAGGTTGGATCTGTGGAAGGGCTATGCTTTCAAGTCTCTGCATCACCGCTTCTGCTATTAGTCTGGAGATAGGTGGTCCCATGGGTGTCCCATTGATTTGTTCACAGGTTTGGTCATTAAAGGTAAAGTGGGTCGGGAGGTATAGGTCCAGTAATTTCAGCATGTTGTTTGTGGAGGTGGTGTCACTCAGGTCTCGTTCTTTTAGCAGTATTGCTAGTGTTTCTCATGCCAGTGATAAGTCAATTGATGTGAAGAGGGCGGTAACGTCAAAGGACACCATTGTCTTGTCCTCATCTATTCTTATGTCTTTGAGGAACCCCTGGGCTGAGTGGATTGAGTGGGGTGACTTGCTGACGAGGTGCTTTAGTCTTCGTTGTAATTCCTTGGCTAACTTGTGTGTTAGTGTGCCTGGGAGGGAGACTATGGGTCTGAGCGGTACTTCCGGTTTGTGTACCTTAAGGAGGCCGTAGAATCGGGGGGTGTTTGTCCCTTCAGGTTTCATTTTTAGGTAGTCTACTTTGTTGATTTGTCCGGTCTGTTTGAGTCTCTTTAGTGTGTGGATTATTTTATTACCCAGTTGCAGTGTTGGGTCTGTTTGCACTTGCCGCTATGTATTCGTGTCTGCTAGTAGCATCTGTGCTTTAGTGAGGTAGTCCTGTTTGTTTAGTATTACTGTCATGCTCCCTTTGTCCGCTAGTAGGATAATGACGTTTTCTTCGGTTTTCAGTCCTTTTAGGGCCTTCTTTTCTGATGGGTTGACAGTGTTAAGTTCATTCCTTCTGGTCTGTTCTGGGACCACTGTCTGTCTTATGGCTTACTCAGTTTCCTCATTGATGCTGTTGGTCTTTAGTGTGGATTCTAGTGTGGCCAGGAACTCTGTCCTGTTAACATCTCAGTGGCTGTAGTTGAGTCTACTTATTGGAACAGCTTTCTCTGTTGTCTGTTAGTTTCCTGTCTGAAAGGTTTCTTATCCAAGTGTCTGATCTTTGGTTGCTGTTTTGGTGGGTTTGTTTGGCTAGTTTTTCTTGTAGGATCTATATTTTCTTGGTTCTTGTTATTTGTTGACTGATGTTAATGGCTCATTCCAAGTCTGCTGTCCACTCTAGGTTGGTTGTCCAGGATTAGGGCTTTTTAGGCGCCTAATTTCCCTGCCATATCCGTGGAGCCGGTTGTGCGTGTCGTTAATCATTACCCTCACCATTCTGCAGCCATTGTGTTCTACTGTCCTATGTGCACGTGGGTTATTGTTGGAAGGTTTGTATCTAACACTACGTGGTAATACCTGGCTCCTGAGGCATCCATGTAGGAAGTGGAGTTGCTCGCAGGTAGCACTCTGTCATTTGGCGTAGGTTTCCCATTTCCAGGCCAATTTGAGCGTACTGCGCCCATAGGTGTCTAAGGTTCTTGAGTAGATTTGTAGCTCATGTTGTGGATGCTGAGTAACGAGCTGGTTCATTAGTTTGCAGACGTTTCATTACCTTGCTGGGTAACATCATCAGTGTAGCCTCCAACGAAGCACTGTTAAATTCCTGCCTGGTATTTTAAACTCTAGGGTCCATTGGAGTGGATTACCTCATTTCTGGTTTTTCTTCGCAGTGGTGTATAAATAGGATCTAATTCAACATGTTTATTTATGGCCTTCTTGGTGGAGAACCAGGCCTCTAGAAATTCCCATGCTTGTCTTGGTTTGCGACATCAAGATCCTAGAACAGACCAATCGAACTGGTGGTTCTCCTTACCTGTGTGAATGAAGACAAGTGAGTATTGGTTGTGTCTTTTTGTTGCTCATTGGTGTTCATGTATTCTTGTGGCCAGTTTCCTTTCCGTCTGTCCAATGTAATATTTGTTGCAGTCAACCCTATGCCAACTGTTAACTCGAACTAAAGACCCCTTACCCAGAATGGACAGAACCAACGTGATATACAAGATTCCATGTAAGGACTGCGACAAACATTACATTGGACAGACAGGGAGGAAACTGGCCACAAAATTACATGAACACCAACTAGTAACAAAACGACACGACCAATACTCACTCGTCTCCATTCATATGGATAAGGAGACCCACCAGTTCGACTGGGACAACATCAAGATCCAAACAGAGACAAGCACAGGAATTTCTAGAGGCCTGGTTCTCCTCCAAGGAGGCCATCAATAAACATGTCAAATTAGACCCTATATGTACACCATTGCGAAGAAAAACCGGAAATGACGTAATCAACTCCAACTGACCCCAGAGTTTAAATACCAGGCGGGAAAACAAAACAGCGCTTCATTGGAGGCTGCACTGATGATGGTACCCAGCAGGGTAACGAAACGTCTGCGAACTAATGAACCAGCTTGGTGAGCAAACCAACCACAGAATCCACAACCAGAGGTACAAATCTACTCCAGAACCTTTAAAAAAAGGCTTCTAATGGGGGCCATTAGTAGGTGAAAATGGGTTGGCTGTAATGAGAGCAAGGGGTCTAATGACCAAGCCTGGGGTGTAGGGTTGGGTAAAGGACATGGAGGGTGGTCCAAAAGTTGTTGATCTTGATATTGAATCCTAAAGGCTGCAGGGTCCACATGCAGAAAATGAGATGCTGTTCTTCCAGCTTGCGCTGAACTTCAGTAGGGCACTACAACAGGCTCAAACAGAAACGTTAGCCAAAAGGAACATGGTGGTGTGTTGAAGTGGCAGGCAACAGGAAGATTTCATTTCATTTCGCATCTTGTTATCGAGTTCAATAAATTTCAAATCTGAACATCTTGTCTTCAGCACATATACCACCTTCTCCTTACTCCCATCAGTTCTCAAGAACCATGGGACCCAAAATGTTGACTCTGCTTTCTTTCCACAGATGCTGTCAGACCTGCTGAGGTTTTCCAGCAGGTTCAGCTTTCATTTCAGGATTCTTCAGGGGCTAGACAGGGTAAATGCTGAGAGGATGGTTCCCCTCATGGGATACTCTAGGACCAGAGGCACAGTGTCAGAATAAAGAGGTGCCAATTTAAGGCTGAGATGTAGAGGAATTTCTTTTCTCAGGGGTTGAGTGTCTTTGGGACTGCTTGCCACAGAGAGCTGAAATAGATTGATTCTTGATCTGTAGGGGAATCAAGGATTACAGGGAAGTTAATGTAAGGAATATCAGATCAACCATGATCCCATTGAAAAACAGATCTGGCGGGAAAGGCCAAATGACCTACTCCTGTTCCTATTTCTTGTGGTCTTACAGAGCGACTATGTTGCCCAAGAGATCTACGTTTAGTGTTGAGGTAACAAATCGATAGACTTTGAACCAAAGTTAGCAGTTCAGTTTGGTTATAATTAAGAATCCAAATATCTAAATACTTTTTATACCAAGTTTAACTGCTGTTGGTGGGAGATTAGCTTTGGGACAATACGATCTCTTTGGGCCTTTATTACACATGACTATATTAAGTGAATGCGTGAGAATATTTTACCGCACCTACCTGGTAAATATTGAGGATTGCTATCCATTCATAAAACACAGATTTGTTATAAGTTATTAAATATTACCCTCCGTGTGATCATCTGTATTTGTTTGATATTATTCGTTTAAAGTTTTACAAATGGATTGCAAAGTCAGCTATAAGACTTGAGGCATGTCAAACAAACATTTAAAATCTGACATGAATTTTTAAATTCTCTCCAGCCACTAGGCAGGCACCAGAAGACTACAGGAAAGTTAATGTGGTACCATTATTCAGTAAGAGTGGTAAACATAAATCAGGAAATTACAGACCAGTGAGTCTAACATCAATTGCTGGAAACTACTGGAAAAAAATTTGATGGACAGAATTAATCTTGACTTAGAAAGACAAGCATTAATGAAGGACAGTCAGCATGGATTAGTAAGAGAGGAGATCACATCTAACAAATTTTAATGAATTTTTTAGGTGGTGAGTAGGTATGTAGTGAGGGGAGTGCAGGTGATGTAGTCATATGGACTTCAATAAGACTTTTGAAAAGGTTTCACATGGCAGATTGGTAATGAAGCTAAGATCAATGGGATCCAGGGCAAATCAGAAATTTGCTTCATGGCAGGAAGAAGGACAGTCAAAAGTGTGTGTTTGTGACTAGAAATTAAAGATAGCAAAATTCAGGAATCTTGGATGACAACAGGCATTAAAAGTTTAATCAAAGAGAGAAAATGAACCATATGTAAGGTCTAGGAAATTGAAATCAAACAAAGCCCTTGAAGAATACAAGGGAAGCAGGAAAGAACTTAAACAAGAAATTAGGAAGGCTAGAAGCGGTCATGAAATGGCCATGGCAAGTAGAATGAAGGAGAATCCCAAGTCATTTTAGAGGAACGGGGGGTTACTAGGAAAAGGGTAGCTCCACTCAAGGATACAAGTGGAAATTTATGCATGTGGACCAAGAAAGTGAGCAAGGTCCTTAATGAGACCTTGCATCAGTATCCACTGAGAAGGGCACAAATGATGGGAAAATTAGACAGGGATATGTTGATATTCTGGTGCATGTCAATATTAAGGAGGAGATGGGGTCAAGTGTCTTGAAAAACATTAAGGTACATAAGTTCCCAGGGCCTGATGGGATCTACCCCAGGATACTGAAGGAGGTAAGGGAGGAGATTGCTGGGGCCTTGACAGAGATCTTTGTATCCTGTTTAGCCACAAGCCATGCCCAAGAAGACTGGAGACGAGCCAATGTTGTTCCTTTGTTCAAAAAGGGCAACAGGGATAATCCAGGAATTTATAGGCCAGTGAGCCTTACATCAGTGACAGGGGAATTGTGTGTGAAGATTCCTAGGGCGAGGATTTACTCACATTCGGAAAAGAATGTACCTTATTAGGGATAGTCAGTACAGCTTTCTGCGGGGTAGATCTTGTCTCACAAACGTGATTGAAATTTTTGAGGAAGTGACAAGATGATTGATGACGGTAGGGCAATGGATGTTGTCTATATGGACTTCACAGAAGAATTTGATAAGGCCTCATGGCAGACTAGTCCAGAAGGTTAAGTCAGATGGGATCCATGGTAATTTAGCAAACTGAATACAAAATTGGCTTTGTCACAAGAGACAGAGGGTAATTGTGGAGGGGTGTTTATTTTCCTGACTGGAGATCTATGACCAGTGGTGTTCTGCAATGATCAGTGTTGGGACCTCTGCTGTTTGTAATATCTATAAATGACTGAGATGAAAAATGTAGGTGGTCTGTTTGGTAAGTTTGCAGATGACAGGAAATTTGGGGGAGTTGTCGACAGTGAGGAAGATCAGTTGGAAAGTTAGGGAGAAAAATGGCAGGTGATGTTTAATTAGGACAAGTGAGGTGATGCATTTTGGGAGATTAAATGCGACAGGAAAGGTGGTAAAGAAGGCATACAGCATGCTTGCCTTCATTGGTCAAGGCCACCGAGTATAAAAGTTGGTAAGTCCTGTTGCAGCTGAATAAGTCATTAGTTGGGCTTCATTTGAAGTACTGTGTGCAGTTCTAGTCCGCACACTGTGAGAAGGATGTGGAAAGGGTGCAAAAGAGGTTTACCAGTATGCTGCCTGGGTTGGAGTGCATTAGCTATAATGGGAGGTTAGACAAACATGGATTGCTTTTGCTAAAGCATCAGAGAGGCAAACTGATAGAAGTATCTAAAATTATGAGAGGCATGAAGAGGATGGAAGGCTTCTCCTAGGGTGGAAATGTCAAATACTAGGCGGCATAGGTTTAAGATGAGAGGGCAAGAAATGTTTAAGGGAGATATGCAAAAGTTTTTTTTTAAAATACTGAATGTGGTAAGTGCCTGGAACTCACTACCAAGGAAGGTGGTAGAAGCAAATGCATTAGCAAAGTTTACGAGACATTTAGACACGCATGAACAGGAAGGAAACAAAGAGATATGGACCACTGGCAGCCATATGGAATTACTTTAGAACAGCATCCTGGTCAGCACAGACGTGGTGGGCCGAAAGACCCATTCCTCTGCTTTACTATTCAATGTTTAAGGCAGAAGAAATATCTCAGAAGAGACAGGACCCAGCCACCCAGGACCAGTATTTCATTGTGAATTGTGAGTCTCTTTTGATAACTTAATAAATTTGCGAATCGTGTCTAAGATATTGGTACCCAGAAAGGCTTCGTATCTAATTAGTTCCCAAATCTTTTAGAATTCTGAAATCCAGTTTATCAGTAATTATAACATGAGGTCTGTTGATTAATCAAGGCCAAATGGGAGTCAGAAGCCAATGCAAGAGGCAGCAAATGACACAATCATATTTCACTCTGTCAAAAGAAATCCCTCTAAAATTCTTGATTTCTCCCATGAGTGATGTTATCTTAATGTTCTCAGCCTTTAGCTGCAATTATCAATTGCACACATAGCCATCACATGAAAATGTTATTGTGCAAAATTAGAAGTATCGCTTCAGTGAACAAAGCAGACCCTTCCATCAGCATCACTTGGTATGCACTGACCCAGTAGTAGGACAGTGACCAGATGTGGTAGCCCAGTGACAATGTCTTGGGAGGAAATTATAGGGGTGTGATGGTACTAGAGGTGGTCATTTGGCACATTGTGTCTGCACCGACTCTTCAAATTAACATTACCCCCTGTGAATATCCTGCTTTGTCACTCATACCTTAAACCTTATTTCAATCCAAATAATTATCTAATGTCCTTCTGATTGCCTCAATTGAACCTGCCTCCACCACACTTCCAGACAATGCATTCCACAGCTTAACTATACACTGTATATTTTTTCCCTCACTTTGCATTTGCTTCTTTCGAAAATAACTTAAAATTTGTACCTTCTGGTTCTTGATCCAGATACAAGCAGAAACAGTTTCATAGAACCATAGAATCCCTAGTGTGGAAGCAGGCCATTTGGCCCAAGGAGTCCACATGAAACCTCCAAAATGCATCCCACCCAGATCCACCCACTATCCTATCCCTGTAACCAGGCATTTCCCAATGCTAAACAAACTAGCCTGCACATTTTCAAACTATGAGAGAAAACCAGAGCACCTAGAGGAAACCCATGCAGATGCGGATAGAACATGCAAACGCCAAACAGACATTCACCTGAAGGTGGAATTGAACCTGGGTCCCAGGCACCGAGATGCAGCAGTGCTAACCACTGAGCCATCATGCCGCCCCCGCTTCAACCCATCTGTTTTATCCAGCCCCCTCATGATCTTGAAAACCTGGGAATGGCTCTGGTCTCCTCACTAACTGACTCCAAACTCAAGTCTCAGGGCATACGATTAAAAATTTGTGTAATGCTGAAGGACTTCTTTTAATGCATGCGATTTTATCATCACTGGCTCGGCCGGCATTTATTGCCCATCCTAAAGTGCCCTGAAAAAGATGGTAGTAAGCCACCTTCTTGAACCACCACAATCCTTAAGGCATAGGGATACAATGTGTAAAAAGACAACAACGTAATTTGAATTCAGAACACTGAGACCTGTGGTGTAACTTGCAGGTCGTGATGTCCCCACGCATGTGTTGACGTAACCCTTACAGGTGGTAGATGTCATGGGTTTGGAAGGTCCTCTTAGAAAAGCTTTGGTAAGTTTTTGGGGCAGCATGGTGACTCAGTGATTAGCACTGCTGTCTCACAGCACCAGGTACGCGGGTTCGATTCCACCTTTGGGTGACTGTCTGTGTGGAGTTTGTACATTCTCCCCACGTCTGCGTGGGTTTCCTCCGGGTGCTCCAGTTTCCTCCCACAGTCCAAAGATGTGCAGGCTAGATGAATTGGCCATGCTGAATTGCCCATAGTGTTCAGAGATGTGTAGATTAGTTGGGTTATAGGGGGATGTCTGGGTGGGATGCTCTGAGGGTCCGTGTGGGCCAAACGGCCTGTTTCCACACGGTAGGGATTCTGTGATTCTAAGTTACTGATAATAAAGGGAATGAACAGTGAAGGAGGTGGATGGAGTGCCAATCAACAGCCTGCTCGGTCCTAGACAGTGTCAAGCTTTGAGAATGTGGCTAGAACAGTACTCATCCAGGCAATGTTTCTTCAGAAACATTTCTGAAGAAGGGTCCAGACCCGAACTGTCAGCTTTCCTGCTCCTCTGATGCTGCTTGGCCTGCTGTGTTCATCCAGCTCTACACCTTATCTCGGATGGGGATATAAGATAGCTTTGGCAGGTAAGGTTAAGGAGAATCCAAAGAAACTCTACAAGTATATCAAGAGCAAAAGAACAAAGAGAGAGAGAGAGAGAGAGAGAGGGGGAATAGGGCCCCATAAAGATCTTAAAGTGACGGAAGAAACTGCAGGGCCCCTAGCAGAGATAGCAATGGGTGAAGTGCCAGAACTGTGTCTCATATTTAATTGAGTTTTTTGAGGAGGTAACCAAGACGACAGATGAGGGCAAAATGGTAAATATTGTCTATATCGAGTCATAGTTATACAGCATGGAAACAGACCCTTCGGTCCAACTCGTCCATGTCAAGCAGATATCTTAACTTAATCTAGTCCTATTTGCCAGCATTTGGACCATATCCCTCTGACATCTTCGTGTTCATGTACAGGTGCCTTTTAAATGTTGTAACTATACCAGCCTCCACCACTTCCTCTGATAGCTCATTCCATACATGCATCACCATCTGTGTGAAAATGTTGCCTCTTAGGTCCCTTTTAAAATCTTTACCCTCTCACCTTAAATCTATGCTGTAATGTTTTGGACTCCCCCAACCCAGGCAAAAGACCTAGTCTATTCACCCTATCCATGCCCCTCATGATTCTATAAATCTCTAAGGTCACCCCTCAGCTTCCATCACTCCAGGGAAAATAGCCCTAACCGATTCAGCCTCTCCCTATAGATCAAACCCTCCAACTCTGTCAACATCCATGTAAATCTTCTCTGAACCCTTTCAAGTTTCACAGCATCCTTCCTTTGGGAGAGAGGCCTGAATTGAATGCAGTATTCCAAAAGTGGCCTAACCAATTTCCTGTACAGCCGCAACATGACCTCCCAACTCCTATTCTCAACGCACTGAACAATAAAGGCAAGCATAACATATGCCTTCTTTACTATCCTGCCTACCAACGACTCTACTTTCAAGGAACTATGAACCTGCACTCCAAAGTCTCTTTGTTCTGCAACACTGTACAGAACCTTATCATGAAGTGTATAAGTCCTGCCCTGATTTGTCTTTCCACCTGCCACGCCTCACCCATCGTCCCATCTAATCAAGGTCCCGTTGTACTCTGGTAACCTTTCTGGCTGCCCACTACACCATCAGTTTTGGTGTCATCTGCATGGACTATATGGACTTTAAAAAGACCTTCGACGATGTTTGCATGGTAGACTGATTAGTAAGGTTAGGTCACATGGGTTCCAAGGAGAGTTAGACAGCTGGATATAAAATTGGCTTGACCGTGGGAAGCAGAGGGTGGTGGTAAAGGATTGTTGTTCACACTGGAGGCCTGTGACCAATAGTGTGCCGCAAGGATCGGTGTTGGGTCCACTATTACTCGTAATTTATATAAAATGACTTGGACGAGAATATAGAAGATATGGTTAGTATGTTTGCAGATGATACCAAAATTAGTGGTACAGTGGACAGTGAAGAAGGTTATCAAACAGTACAATGGAATCTTGATCAACTAGGCCAGTGGGCTGAGAAATGACAGATGAAGTTTGATGCAGATAAATGTGAAGTGCTGCATTTAGGTAAAACAAACCAGGGCAACACTTAAAACAGTTAATGGCAGAGCCCTCAGGAGTGTTGGTGAACAGAAAGACCTAGGGGTACATAGTTCCTCGTAAATGGCATCACAAGTCGACAGTTGGTGAAAAACACATTTGGCATGCTTGCCTTCATCAGACAAAACATTGAGTACAGGAGTTGAGACATCATGTTATAACGGTACAAGACAATGGTACAGCCGCACTTAGAGTACTGCATACAACTCTGGTCGGCAGCCATAGGAAGGATTTTATTAAACTGGAAAATGTGGTGATTGGAACGAGATCGGCCAGCAATTTGAGTAAGTCAAATTGAGTAAGTCAGAATTGAAAGAAACCTGGCTTGATTGATCATAAGTTTTATTTTTGCGGTTTTGGTACAGTGGTTGTCCTTCACGGAAAATATTTACACAGGTTGCCAAACTCCTTTTACCAAAGGGGCACGTAGTTACAACAAAAATAATGAAAAGACAAAGCTTGAAAATTCAGCAAGCGCTTAACAGAAACAGCAAAAAAAAAATACATTTTTTCCCAGCTGTATTCATTGTAGATATTCAATCCCAATGGAGTGTCACTCTTCCTAAATTTTTTTTTTTTTTTAAACTTGAGATGAATTTACAAGCAGGTCCTTTCATCAGCTTTCTATTCTTTACTAGATGAGATTCTCTGCATTACAGTATCTCCACAAGATATGCAGACACTGACTGTTTCACTGAGTTTTCCTAACTGAATTTTAAGAAAACTCCGATTACCTAAACTGCTAAAACAGACTTATTTCCAGATCTAAAAGCCTGGGCTGCCATAAATTAAACTACACTTCTCAAAAGAAACCAGATTGTCGTCCTTGTTCTATCTGCCATATATCACACAAACACATGGCATTTCATCATTTAACTTGACAAGCAGTTTTATCTGGTCTGTTAGTTTAAGTCACATGCTTCCCAGGAAATTATATTTAAACTGTCTCTCTAAAAATGTCTTCGACCTTATTTAGAAAATAACCTTCATAACCCTAAAAAGTACAAATCCTTTACTTTAAAATACAAAACAATAACACAACAACGAAAAAAGTAGTTTGGCAGCACAATTAATAACAATCCCAATTTAGCTATGAATTACACAAAGAACAAGTTTAAGATTATCAATCAGAGGTAATCCACGTTGTAATCCCATGTGCTAGATGCAACATATTTTCAAAAAGAAACAATTTGCTTTGTACCTGTTCAACCAAACAAAAATTTGACGGATGACATTCCCTGTTAACTTCCCCATAGTGACGCCTTGATTAATCAAAATCCACATGCCTGATTTGAATTTAAACAGAAGCATGGCAGTTAATTGTTTTATAATGCATTTTTCATGCCAACAGCTCTACAAATCTTAGTCTACATGCTAACCAATCAGCACTCTTTTCTGAGACAGTAGGAACTGCAGATGCTGGAGAATCTGAGATAACAAGGTGTAGAGCTGGATGAACACAGCAGGCCAAGCAGCATCAGAGGAGCAGGAAAGCTGATGTTTCGGGCCTAGACCCTTCTTCAGAAATGATTTCTGAAGAAG
>NC_063332.1:19531860-19542713 GCF_021869965.1 Rhincodon typus | reverse complement strand
AAGCTGCGCAAATCTCATGTATAATAAATTTATGCTCCTTTAGACATTTCGTAGTGTTGGGATTCTCTCCTGATGAATGCAAGACAAAAATGTTAGACAGCATGCTTCCTTCTTTTCCAGCAATAACAGGTTCCGCTTTTCAACCAAGATAAAAACGGGCAAGAAAACCAATGATTATAAAGGCAGCAAGTGGCACTGAGAACACCACCATTTTGAGGCGTGGTACCGCCACTTAGGCTAAAACATGATGGATTCAGAATACATCTAGCAAGCCTACATGAGTCACTATGGGTGATCAGCAGAAACCATCACCCACCACAATCTGTAACCTTGTGTGAAAAGCATTGGAAAGAGGGTCTGTAGAAACAAGTAAATCTTGAATGAGGTGCTGAACTAATGAAGCCACAACATAACATTTTATGTCCAATTCATGACTTCCAAGAAAAACCTATTCTTATTGGTGTTTCCAGAGCCATCTCCCATTGTTCAAAATGAACACAAACAAGACTGTTAAAATGGCTGTCAAGGGTCAGATGACTTTGGCAAATTCAAGCTTCTGCAAATCCTAAATGAAACATTCTGGATGCATGTTTCTCCCTTGAAAGGAACATAGCCAGACAGCAACCCCTACCGAATTCACACCCATCATTGCCTAGCTCAAAATCTTCCAAGGCTGAAATTTAAAAAAAGGACAACTGTAGAAAATCAGTTAACCACAAGGACACATGAATGGCCATCATCTATTTCCATTCTGTAGCGATGGCTTTTAGCTTTGAACCATTCTGGAAGGACAATAACATGATCTTGTAAAGGAAGCTGGCTTCTGTAAAGAAGGATGTTGTCAGGGTTGGAGGGTCTGATCTATAGGGAGGGGACTCAATTGGCTGGGGCTATTTTCCCTAGAGCATCAGATGCTGAAGGGTGACCTTATAGAGGTTTATAAATTCATGAGGGGTATAGATAGGGTGAACAGCCAAGGTCTTTTCCCCAAAGTAGTGGAGTCCAAAACTAGACGGCATAGGTTTAAAGGGAGAGTGTAAAGATTTAAAAGGGACCTAAGGGGCAAGAGGGTAGTGCGTGTATGGAATGAGCTGCCAGGGGAAGTGGTGGAGGCTGGTACAATTATAACATTTAAAAGGCATCCAGATGGGTATATGAATAGGAAGGGTTTAGAGGGATATAAGCCAAATACTGGCAAATGGGACTAGATTAATTTAGGATATCTGGTCAGCATGGACGAGTTGGACCAAAGGGTCTACTTCCAAGCTGTACAGCTCTATGATTCTAATTCCACTGAACAATATCAGCTATAAACCAAGGCAGTAACACAGAAGTCTTTTATAACTTGAAAGCTTCTTTACATTAAAAGATTTCCCAAACCCACGCACCCCCCCCACCCCCACAACTGATTACAAAAATCTTCTGCAGGTTATTGAACTAACGACATCATCATCCATCTGAGGGAACATTACAATAAACCTGACATACATCTCCAGCTGCTGCAACAACAAGCTACACTACTCTCTCAAAATGAAAAATCTATTTTGTGATCCTACAATAAATGCTTCCTCTGACAAACACAAACATCCCCGTGGTGGTGGTGGTGGTGGTGGGGTGCAAAACTAGACAGCACATGTTTAAGGTGAGAGAACAGAAAAGATATAAAAGGAACACAAACACAAAGGGCAATTTTTTTCTACACAGAGGTGGTACGCATACGGAACAAGCTGCTAGAGGAAGTGGTAGAGGCAACAGCAATTACAACATTTAAAAGACAGATATATGAATAGGAGGGGTTTAAAGGAATATGGACCAAATGCTGGCAAATGGGACTGGACTTATATAGGATATCTGGTTGGCATGGACGAGTTGGGCCAAAGGGTCTGTTTCTGTGCTGTACATCTCTCTCTATTTGGACAGCTACATGAATAGGAAAGGTATAGAAGGATAGTGGTCAAACACAGGCAAATGGGACTAGTTGAGTTCAAGAAACCCCGACAGCATGGTTGAGTTGAGCCGAAGGGTCTGTTTCCATGCTGAATGACTCTGTGAATCTATGACTCCATCCAGCTATCCCTTTATTTACAGTGCGCGAAAGGGAACTATTCTTTAACTGCATTTTTATCATGTGTCTGATTGACTTGTGACCCAAATAAAAGTCATTCTCTTTAGTTATACCTGCTGCAACTCTAATTGAAATTGACCACAGATTCTACAGTGACACACACGTGCACACAACATTTCTTCACATGTCCACATTGACTACAGAAACTAAGGGTACAGGTGTTTGTTCTCTCTCACTCTTATCCATAACAATGCTGTATATGCAGCACCAAGTGATCCCACAGTTGAGAGATCAGATTAAAGCTCTGCAGTCCTATCATATCCAGTTATTATTCAAAAATCATTCATTCATTGTTATATATGTTCCTGGTTAGGCAACCATTTGGTGCTCATCTAATTGCCTTGGAGAAGCTGGTGTTGTGCTGCCTTCTTGAACCGTTGCAGCCCACTGGGCTACCCTCCTAACCTTTTTGGGGACCGTTCTAAAATTAATTATTTTATATAAATATTTTATTTTAGTTGGTCGAGTTGTATGTATGCTACCTAGATAAAGTGTCTGTCATGGCCAGGTCTTGATACTGAATTTGGGGAAACTCAGATACTCCCTGTCCAGGATCACTCCCTGCTGTATGCTGTTTGAGGCAGCCCCTTCAGTAGTCGCTGTGTGGAAGGCACTACTTTTTTCATACAAGGCAGCTTTACCAGGGACTGGAGTATCCATCACAAATGTATTGATGTGACAGGTTCAGTCCTAGCATCTGGCTGTTCTGAAGGATCAAGGCAATGGTGAAACTTGATAACACTCAACTTGGAAACTGTATACATGTACAGTTATTAATATCAGTTTTGCAAAAAGAAAACAAGGACAGGTGGATAGGCACAGTTTCTGTTCCTTGGAGCAACAAGAGCTGAGGGAGTACCTGCTTGAGATATACATAAGTATGAGAGGCATAGTTCAGATAGATCGTGAAATTCTTTTCCCCATGGCAGACATGAGACTAGGAGAATTTTTTTTAACCCAGAGGGTGGTAGAAATATGGAACACACTGCCCGAGAGGATAGTCAAGGTGGATACTCTCACAACGTTTAAGCAGCATTTGGACAAGCTCTTAAAATGCCAGGGCATAGCAGGTTATGGACCACGTGCGGGTGAATTAAATTAGTATAGTTTGGTGCTTTTTGGTCAGCATAGACATGAGAGACTGAAGGGCCTATTTCTATGCTATATGACTCTATGATTAGTTCCGAAGGACAAGTCTTCAATACAATTGCCAGTACATTGTCAGGACCAAAAGCCGGTGTAGTATCCAGTGCCTGTAGCATTCATCTGAAGTGAATCAAATTGCATAAACACATCATTTGTGATGCTGTGTACCTCGAGTAGGCAGAGATTGATCATACACTTGATACTTCTGGCTGAAGATGGATGTAAATGCTTCAGCCTCATCTCCCACATCACTTAAGATGAGGACAATTGGGTGCCTCTGCCTCCTGTTAATTGTTTAATTGCAAACTACCATTCAGAACTGGATGTAGCAGAGCTTAGAACTGGTCCACTGGTTGTAGGATCTCTTTGCCCTGTTTATTAAAAGTTGCTTCTGACATTTGGCATGCAAATCATCCTGTGGTACAGCTTCACCAAGTACATAGCTCCTTCTTAGATGCGCCTAGCACTACTCCTGGCATGCCCCTCCTGCACACTCTATTAAGTCAGGATCCTTCTCATGGGTTGATGATAGTGGTAAGAGTGGGTGTTACGTTCAGTCATAACATTACTGATTGTGGGCGAGTGCAATTCTGCTGCTGCTCATGCTCAGCACCTCATGGAAGCCCAGGTTTTGAGTTACAAGATTTGTTCCAAACATGTTCCATTTCGAACAGTAGTGCCACATAACATGAGCGAGATTATCCTCAACATAAAGATGGTGATGAGCACCTGATCCAACAGGGTAGACGGATCCAGGAACTTCCCACTTCTCTATAATGTTGAAGTTCAGTACATAAATAGACAGAAACTGAAGCTTTCATCTCTGTCTCTATTATGGGGGAAGGGCAGGACAGCGGCTGTTAGCAGTGTTGAATAAGCCATGATTCTATTGAATGGCAGAGCAGGCTTGAGGGGCCAAACAGCCAGTATTTCTTATGGTCTCATCCGAGATCCCCATAATCACAATATGGTCATGGTGCAGGAAGCTATTCAGCCCATTACAACTGCACCAGCTCTCTGAGCATCTCAACTTCATGCCGATTTCCTACCTTTTCCTCATAATGCAGCATGTTGTTTTGATTAAATAATCAATGTTGTCTGGAATGGCTCAATTAAACCTGCCTCTACCACTCTTCCATCAGTTGCATTTCAGACCCTAACCACTCGTTTTAGAGCTCTTTCCCCCTCACCTTGCAGTGGTATTTTTAAAAAAAAATTTAAAACTGCATGTTTTGAATCACCATCCTGGTATAAGCAGGAAAACTTTTTCACTATCTGCTTTATCCAGGCCTGTTATGATTTTGAAAACATCTCGCAAATTTCCCCTCAGTCTTCTCTCCAAGAAACAATTCCAACTTGTCCAATTTAACTTTTTTTTTTAATTCCTGGAACTATTCTCAAACTTCTTCTGCACATTCTCCAACACATGAACATCCTTCCTAAAGTTCGATGCCCAGAACTGTCCGTAATACTCCAGGTGAGGTTGAACCAGTGTCATATGATATTTCAGTACAGTCTGTTGCTCTTGTACAGAATCCAATCTCTGGCTCATTCAATTCACTCGCCTTGATGTCAAGAAACAGCTGCATGCGCTCCATACACCAAAGACTATCAGCCCCATCAATATCCTGACCTGAGCAGTAAAGACAGTGTTCCACAAGGTCCAGTCAAGCTGTTCCAGTATAGGTACAATGCTGACATCTAAATACAAAACTGTTCAGTTTTGTGCACAAAAAGCAGGATTAATTCAATTCTGCCAAATGCTCTCTGATGTGCGTCAATAAGCTAAAATATTGGAATTCGGAAATAAAAATTTGCTGGAGAAAGTTAGCACACCTGGCAGCATCCATTGAGAGAGATACAAAGTTAATGTCAAAGAATATAATCATAGTACACTACAGCACAGGAACAGGCCCTTCGCCCCACCATGTCAGTGCCGACCATGATCCATTCTAAACTAATTTCATCTGCCTGCACAAGTCCAATGCGACTTTTCTACAGAATATAGGAGATCTATTAGTTTAAAACAACCATATGTTAAAGGAGATGACTTGTTGGGTTTGAAAGGGATTATTTTAATACACGTCGGCCAAATGTTAAAGATCTAGTAAACAAACAACATGTAACATCACTGCAAGTTGCTCACACAACTTTTTTTGTTGAAGGCTTTTTTTTTGTCATAGGTCCTTCCCTTTATAAAAAAATACCAAGGAGGGGTGGTGAGGTTCAGAAAATGCATTACTCACAACTGCTCTCACATTCAAACAGCCAATTTTTCCCAAAAGCATTTCCAGAAACCTTGGAACCCAATCATTCCACTGTTGATGAAATAACGCATTAAGTAACTTGGAATCAGATTCTTACTGTACAAAAAGCTATTCAACTCACCATGCCTGTGCTGACTCTAACAGCTATGCAATTAGTCCCATTCTCCCTTATTTGCCCCAAAACTGGACAAATTTCCACAAAAATCAATAAAATGATAATGCAAAATTGGAATTCTCCATCCCAATCAACCTCCAAACCAGGAAATATTTCATCAAGAAGCTCAGTTAGAATTAAAATCAAAAATAAAATTCAAATTAAATGGTCTTTGCTGATTTTGACCACAACGGATGGAGCAAGTGCATTAACAAAGATGTCATTCAGGCTCCCTAGAGCACAGCCGGATGCACAACGTGCACAGGATACCCTTATGGCTTCTCGGCTTTAAACAGGATACAAGACCTGGAAATCCTGAGTCCTGATCGTTATACTTCATTATTGGATCAAAACATGGACTGGCAAACAATACAGAATCTTTAGGGAATACCTCAGTATACACCAAATTCAGTAAGGAAACATAAATCATAAACAAATTTTAATGAATTCTTTATCAAACGTAAAGTGTGTTTTGTTTAAAAACTCATTCAGTGCTTTGGGGCATTATGGGTTAAGGTGGCATGTATTGATTATTCTAACTGCTCTTAAGATTGTATGTAATTGACTAATTTGCTAAACCAATTTCAAGGACCAAATTGAATGTCTGGAATCATTTAGATCATATAAGAGGAGCAATTTCCTTACTTGAAGAACTTTAGTGAACCAGATGGATTTTTAGGTTTTCTTTCATTCATTGGAGGGTTTTGGTTCTTGTTGGCTGAGCAAACATTTATTGCCCATTCCCAATTGCCACAATGATGATGGTGATGAACTTGCCTTCTTGAACTTGCGTATCTGTCGAGATACCTCAGTGCTTCAGGAAAGAAGTTCTAGACCCAGTGACAGTGAAGGAACAACTATATAGTTTCAAGTCAGGATTGGGTGTGGCTTGGAAGGGAACTTGCAGGTGGTGGTATTTTCATACATTTACTACTCCTTCCCTTCAAGGTGGAAGAGGTCATGGGCTTGAAAAGCATTGTCAAAGGAGACACTGCAGTGCATTTGTAGATGGTACACACTGCAGCCAATGAGTATCAAATGTTGAAGAAAGTTAACGTTGAAGCTGAAGATGGGGTGCCAACCAGCATGATGTTTTGTCCTAGTTTGATAATGATCCTAGATGTTTTATTCAACTTTTTATTTTAATTCATTGAATATAAATTCCCCTCATGCTCTGGTGGAATTTTAACTCCTGTCCAGGCTTTGAATTATTAGTGAGCAAGATAACCTCAATGCTATTCTTTCAAGGACCTTCTCTTAAGTAGTCTTTCAGGAGGAGACAATGACTTGCTTTCACTTCAATTTGAAGGGTGAAAATGGTTGAGAAGTCCAATGCAGGAGCAGCAGACATTGCTACATGATGGACAAGTAATGCTTGAAGAGTTTAGCAGATGAGTTGTTTGAAGGTTTGAGCCCTCCAACACCCCAACATTGTCTCTGCGCACTTCCACTGATGTCTCTTGAAGCATTTGATGCCTGATCAAATGATTCTCCTATGTTCTGGTCAGATACAAGCCAAGGTCTCCCAAGAATTGGCAATTTACTTCAAAGATGCTTCATGCACACTTTAAAGGAAACTCACATCCTTTCTAAAGGGTGGTAGCTAGAAGTGGATGCAATGTTCCAGTTGTGGCTAAATCAGAGCTTAAAGTTTTGGCAAAGATCTGTAGCTCAGGTTGCGGATGAGATTGTTGACTTGCTTACCGAGCTGGTTTGGTTTTGTTCAGGCGTTTCGTCACCCTGCTGATGAAGCAATGTTATTGGAATTTATACTGTCCGGTCCGTTACGGTGAGTACTGTCATTTCCAGTTTTGATCTGTATGCGTTTGTATATGGGGTCCAATTCTATATGCTCTACCAGCAGCTCCATCAGCAAGGACAATATACTTAAATTACTAGACCTCTGCCTTACCAACACTTCATTCTTAATGGTCAAATATACAAACAGATCAACGGTACACCATTGGGGTCACCCATCTCAGGATTCATCGCAGATTCATGCAAATACTAGAACACACCACCATCCCCCACATTCAACCTAAACTGTTGATCCGGTAGGTAGACGACACATTTGTCATTATTAAATGCAACAAATTAGAAGAGACCCACCACCTCATCAACAGTGTATTCACAGGGATTAAATTCACAAGGGAAGAAGAAAACAAAAATCAACTGCCATTTCTAGATGTTAAAGCACAGCGATTGACAAACAGGGAATTCCAAACCTTAGTATACAGAAAAGCAACCCATACAGATCAAATCCTCAAATTCCACAGCAACCACCCCGACATCCACAAACAAAGCTGCATTAGGACACTATTTAAAGGGCCAGGACACACTGCAACACTCCAGAATTATGCAGGAAAGAGGAAGAACACTTATACAAGATCCTCACTATGAACGGATATCCTCGCAACTTCATCCGAAGATGCCTACTAAACAGACAACAGGAGGACACAGTACACCCTAACACATTGGCCACGTTGCCCTACATCAAGAACATATCGGAACTGACAAGACTCCTAAGACCACTAGGAATCACGGTGGCCCACAAGCCCACAGCCACTCTACGACAAACACTTACAAGGATTAAAGACCCCATTCCCACAACATGCAGAACCAATGTGGTTTACAAAATACCATGCAACAACTGCCACAAACATTACATCGGACAGACAGGAAGGAAACTAGCCATCAGAATACATGAACATCAGCTAGCAGCAAAACGGCACGACAAACTCTCCCTAATATCGGTACATTCAGAGAATGAAGGCCAATTTAACTGGGGACAAGATAGCCATAGTAGCCCAAGGCAAACATAGGCATATACGGGGATTCCTAGAGGCATGGTTCTCCATCCATACTTCAATCAACAAACATACAGAATTGGACCCCATATACAAACCCATACAGATCAAAAACAGAAACGTTTGGCGAGCAAGTAACAACCTCAAATTACAGCTTTATAAAAAGGTCCAGTGACACATCCCTGCTTTTGCATTCAATACCTCCAATTATGAAGCATAAGGCATGTATACTAACTGCCTTCTCAATATACTCGCTGTGGGTCTGACTAGTGCCTTCATCGTGCCTTTGAAAGGCAGGCCAAAATTCCATTTGTCTTCCCTATTACCCATTGAAATTGGAAGCTAGGTTTTTGTGATTCACGGAAAAGGAAACTCAAATCACTCTGTTCTACAGTCTTTCTCTATCTGAATGATGTTCTGCTCCTCTATTTTTCAAGCCAAAGGGCAAAACCTCACATTTACCCATATTATATTCCATTTGTCAAGTTTTTGATTTTAACTTAAATGTTAAAAGCAAAAAACTTAACCTCGAGTCCTTTAAAGTTACCTCAAATTCCAAGTTTATTGCACAACACAAGCAGCATCATATCAAACCAACAATACAGTAGTCAAATTGCATGAACTTTTTTTTAATTCACTCATGGCGCATGGATGTCACTGGCTGGCCAGCATTTATTGCCCATCCCTTGTTGCCCTAGAGATGGTGGTGACATGTTGCTTTCTTGAACTGTTGCAGTCCGTACGTAGGTAGGTAGACCCACAATTCCCTTTAACGAGGGATTTCCTGGATTTTTACCCAGCAACAGTGGAACTTACAGGTAGTGGTATCCCCATATATGTACTGCCCTTGTCGTTCTAAATGGAAGTGGTCTGGGTTTGGAGGGTGCTGACTAAGGATCTTTGGGAATTTCTGCAGTGCACTTTGGAGATAGTACACACTGCTGCGACTGAGCATCGGAGGTGGAAGGAGTGAATGCTTGTAGGTGGGGTGCCAATCAAAGGGGCTGCTTTGTTCAGGATGGTATCAAGCTTCGAGCCTTATTGGAGCAGCACTTATCCCGACAAGTGAAGAGTATTCCATCACACTCGTGACTTGTGTCTTGTAGAAATGGACAAGCTTTGGGGAGTCAGGAGCCGAGTTACTCGCTGCAGTATTCTGAGTCTCTGACCGGCTTCTCTACCCACAGTATTTATATGGTGAATCCAGTTGACTCTCTGTTCAGGAAGTTGGTGTTTGGAAATTCAGTGATGGTAACACCATTCAATGTTGCAGAGTAGTGGTTGGATTGTCTCTTATTGGAGATGATGATCATTGCCTAGCATTTGTGTGGTACAAATGTTACTTGCCACTTGTCAGTCCAAGCTTGGATATTGTCCAAATCTTGTTGCATTTGAACATGGATGCTTCAGTATCTGAAGAGTGGCTAATGGTTATGAACATTATGCAATCCTCAGCCGATATTCCACTTCTGATCTTCCGCTGGAGGGAAGGTCATTGATGAAGCAGCTGAAGATGGTTGAATCTAGGACACTACCCTGGCAAACTCCTGCACAGATATCCAATGTCCTCAAGCAGAAATGACAGACCTCCAATAATCACAACCGTTTTCTTCTATGCCAGGTATGACCCAACTGGTGAAGAGCTTGCCCCATGACTCCCATTAATGCCATTCAGTAAATGCAATCTTGACGTCAAGTGCTGTGACTCTCACCTAACCTCTGGAATTCAGCTCTTTTGTTCATATTTGATCTAAGGCTGTAATGAAGTCAGGAACTGGGTGGCCCTGGAAGAACGCAAACTGGGCATCAGTGAGCTGGTTATTGCTCAGCAGGTGCTCTTGCCGGCATCTTTCATGACTGTTTCCATCACTTTATCGCTGATTGAAACTAAGCTGATGGGGCAATAATTGACTGGGTTGGATTTGTCCTGCTTTCTGTGCACAGGACATACCTGAGCAATTTTCCACATTGTCAGGTCAATGTCAGTGTTGCAAATGTACTGGAATAGCTTGGCTAGGAAAGGAGCAGTTTCTGGAGCACTCATCATCAGCACCATTGCCAGAATGCCATCAGTGCCCATAGTGTTTGCACTGTTTGATGCTTCCAACCATTTCTTGGTATGATATGGCGTGATCTGATTTGATTTGGATTTGATTTGTTTTATTGCAGTCATGCGTACCTAAGTACATCAAAAAGCTTTGTTTGCGAGCAGTCCAGGCAGATCATAGCAAGCAAGGACATACAGATCATAGGATGCTTAGACACGGCGAGGCATACAAGATACATTGCATAGGAGATGCACGAAACAAGGTCAACGTTAACAAAGGTCAACGTTAACAAAGGTCAACGTTAAC
>NC_063332.1:19504964-19531850 GCF_021869965.1 Rhincodon typus | reverse complement strand
TGTCCATTCATCAGTCTAATAACAGCAGGGAAGAAGCTGTTCTTGAACCTGTTGGTGCGCGGGTTCAAGCTTCTGTATCTTCAGTCTGACAGAAAAGGTTACACAACAGCATTACCAGGGAGGGAGGGGTCTTTGATGATGTTGGCAGCCTTTCCACGGCAGCGAGAAGTGTAAACGGAGTTCATGAATGTGAAGCTGGCTTCAGTGATGGTATGGTCTGTGCACACAACTTTCTGTAGTTTCTTACAGTCCTGGGCAGAGCAATTGCCATACCAAGCCATTACGCACCTGGAATTTCCTAAGCTGCCTGAGGAAGAAGAGGTGTTATTGTGCCTTCTTGACCGTCACATCTCCATGGGAAGTCCAGGACAGATTGTTGGTTATCGTAACTCCTAGGAACATGTTCAAATAATACCTAGATGCTCTCAACCTCCACTCCGTTGATGTAGATGAGTGGGAGGTGGGGGTGCTCTCCTCTTTTCTTCCCGAAGTCAATGATCAGTTCTTTTGTTTTGCCGATATCGAGATAGAAGTTGTTATCATTGCACTATGACACCAAGGGGGCTGAGACACATCCCAATCTGAAGACTGGCATCTGTGACCTTGGGGACCACTAGAAGAGACGTAGATGGTTCATCTACTTAAGACTTCTGGCTGAAGATTGCTGCAAATTCATCAGCTCACTGTTGTACTTGTGTTGGGCTGTTCCATCACTGATGAAGATATCTGTGAAGCTGCATCCTCCAATGTTTGAGTTGTTTAATTGCCCACCACCATTTATGACTAGATGTGTCAGGACTGCAGAGTTTAGATCTGATCTGCTGGTTGTGGGATCACTGAGCTCTATCACTTGCTGCTTCTGCTGTTTGGGACACAAGTAACCCTGTTTGGTAGCTTCAGGAGGTCAATACCTCATTGTTAGGTATGCCTGGTGCTGCTCCTGGCAAGCCCTCCTGCACTCTCCATTAAACCAGGGTTGATTCCCTGGCTTGATGTTAATGGTACAGTTGAGGTATGCCAGGCCATGAGGTTGCAGATTGTGTTGAGCACAATTCTGCTGCTGTTGATGCGCAGCATCAGCACCTCGTGTAAGCCCAGTCTTGAATTGCTAGATCTGTTCAAAGCCTGTCCCATTTAGCACAGTGATAGTACCACATAACATGGCAAAGGGTAGTCTCAATGTACAGGCAAGATTGTGCTCCACAAGGAGTGTGCAGTATCACTCTTACTGATATTATCAGAGACAGATGAGTCTGCAGCCAGTAGATGCATAAGGATGAGGTCAAGTATGCTTTTCCACCCATATTGGTTCCTTCACCACCTGCCACAGATCCAGTCAAGCAGCTGTGTCCTTTAGGACCTGACCAACTCAATCAGTAATGTTCATGCTGAGCCACTCTCGGTGATGGAGATTGAAATCCCCTACCCAGAGTACATTCTGCACACTTGCCAACTTCAATGCCTCCTCCAAGTGTTGTTCAATATGGAGGAGTACTGATTCATCCACTGAGAGAGGATGGTATTTGGTAATCAGCCAGAGGTTTCCGTGCTCATGATTAATTTGAAACCACGAGACTTCGTGAGGTCCAGAATCAATGAAGAGTCCCAAGTCAACACCTTCGCAACTGTGTAGCACTGTGTCCCTGTACTGGGGACTGTCCTGGAAGTAGGACAGGATACATCCAGGGATGGTGATGTCTGAGCCATTGTCATACTCGTGGAATCACACCTTCCAGACAAGGTCAGGCTATTGCTTGATTGGTCTGAGACACCTCTCCTAATTCTGGCACTAGCCCCCAGATATTAGTAAGGAAGACACTGCAGAATTGTCAGGGCTTTTTTTTTGCCATTGTGATTTTCAGTGCCTAGATCATTGCCTGATGGTCCACCCAGTTTAAATTCTTTGTTTAGACTTTGTAGCAATTGCTAAAACTAATTGGCTCGTGGGACCACTTCAAAGGGCAATTGAGAGTCAACAACATTGCTGTGGCTCTGGAGTCTTATGATTGAGAATGCATTGAATTGAATACTCCATAGCTATAAATTCTGTTTCTTGCCTGGTCAACAAAATTGTGGAGATCTTTTTAAACTTTGAACCGAGTTTCCTACGCCCTCTCCATTTTCAACTTCATAAAACTATATGCCTAAGCCTCCAGCCATAATCTTATTCATGCTTTACTTCCTCTATTAGATTTCTTCAACATTCCAGACACCAAGCATCCTAAACTCCAAAGTTCATATGTGTCTTGTACTATATTAATCCATACCAAATTATTGTGCAATCTTCACTAAATAATACTAACTTCCTGTTTACCAATGCGAAGTGAAGCCTAACCTCCTTCATAAATCCCTCCAAAGTTTCACGCCATTTTTAACATCTTATGACTTATACATTTCTCCAATGCCTACTACTTAGCTATTTTGCCCCACCACATGTCCAAAAACTCATCCATGTGTAGAAGTTTCAATCATCTTGTTTGATATTCCCTTCTCTCTTCCAAATCAACACCACTAAAAAATACATGGATAGCTATTAGAATAGCAGTTAAGAACTCAAACAACATACAGCTGAGGCAATGCCTTATCACTGTCCTTTCTATTGTATATTAATCCACTGAATTGGCTTTTTGAATAAAAATCTTTCAATATGAACAAAATCCTACTTCAAGGTGTCCATGCATTTTGAAAGTTTGGGGTTGAATTGGATAACCTTATCTCCAGAATCGAACAGCATTTTCAGCCAGATTTGCTATTTTTCAGATTGGTATAAGTAGAAAATATACCCTTTTGTACTTTAAGTTCTGAATATAGAGGCAGAAACTGAAGTAGCAAGAAAAGAAATTTGAATATAGGGTCATTAGCGATGAAGCAATGTGAAAAGGATGGAGTCAGGGTTTGACTGGGATGTTAACAAAACAATAGATCACTGGCACAAAACATTTTATTTCCAGAACTTTTTGTTTTTATTTCAAATATCCAGTTTCTTGGGTATTTTGCTTTGGTATTATTATAGGGATGTTTGGTTACTGGTCTCTTGTCTTGAAGGACAAATGCAAGACACCGGCAGTTTTATAATATAAAACTGTACCCACTTTTTCTAGCTGTGTCCGTATGCTCTGGACCAAGTGTGCACTCCCAAGTCACTTATGAACAGATAACCAATCCATTAATGTGATATCTAGAAGCAGTCAACAATGACTTGCATTATATAAAAGTCATCAATCTCAAGTTTTAACTCTTTGTCTCTCTCTCTACATATACAATAATAGTGTTTTTCTTTTGCATTTAATACAGTGCCAAATAATTCTGGACACAACTAACATTAATTTGGCTAAATGTAGATTAAATAAGGAAAATCGACACAGATAGCCTATTTGGAGGATTTTTTTTGATGAGGGAACCACAGCAGATTGAGGAGGGGCAATACTGTTGATGTGGTGTACGCAAGAATGTCATAAGAATTTGACAAAATAGCAGACTCAAGAGACTTTCAGTACAAAGCTATATATCATAGAATGAAAAATACATTAGCAAAATGGATACAAAATTGGATGAGCGACAACAAACAAAGAGTTGGGGTTAACAAATTTCTTTTTGAACGAGAGAAAGGTTAGTTATGCAGCTCTCCGATCAGTTTTGGGATTTTTACTCTTCCTGATACGTATAAAGAACAGATAATAACAGTTTGTACAAGTACTTAAATCAAATCAAAAGATAAACTGAAGCTATTGTGGCTTCTCTCATGATTGTGGGTAATTGATAATGGAAAACAAGGAAAAAGCAGATGTGCCTGTCACATTTTAGAAGATGTAGAAAATTTCTCAAACATACATATCAAGAGGTGAATGGGAGGGTGGAATGTAAACAGTCAAGGGAGAGGTGCTAGGGAAATAATTAGCTCCTAAGTCTGCCATGTCCCCATCTGTGGGTCTTAACAAAAATGGCTGCATTTATGCTGGAAGCACTGGTAATAAATTTCTACAATGTGTTAGAATCTGCAATGGTCCAAACAGTTTGGAAAATAACAAATGTGACTCCATTATCCAAGAATGTAGGAAAACAAAAAACAGGAAATTATAGGTCAGTTAATCTAATATCTGTCGCAGGCAAACAGCTACAATTATTAAGGTGGTCAAAAAATATATAGAAAATCATAATGTTCTCAGGCAAAGTCAACATGGTTTAGTTCAAAGGAAATCTTTTTTAATTAGTTCACTGAATATTTTTAGGGAAGGGTTAGCCAAGGTGAATGAAGAGATATCTGTGAATATGATATATCTGGATTGTAAAAAAAAAAGATTTAATAAAGTGCCACAAAGGTTACTATTCAAAATAAGAGCACATAGCATAAGGGGTTATGGGTATAAGGGGTAATATTACCATTACACAAAGCTGGTGAAGCTAGAATACAAGATTAGTTGCATGTCAAATAACAGAAACAGCAGATGATAGAGCTAAGAATCCCACTATCAACAAATCAAATCCAAGCTCTACAGACTCAGTATATGCAGTCATAAATATTGATGGATAATTACAATAATTAACAGGAGGGTTTTTTTTTTGGAGCTATGGAATCATTTCTTTGCGCAAAGAAAAGTGGTTATGGCTGATGAAATTCACTCATCATAAGCACCAGACACTAAGCACAATGAAAAAGAGAGAATCATACCACGTTTCCTCGACATTCAATGGCAAAATATCCTGGGTATACACAAGTTAGGAGTGCAATTAAATACTCTCCAAGTGCCTGAACGAGCGCAGGTCAAGAAGTTTGATGCCACCCAGACAACGCAGCCTGCTTGATTGGCACCACATCCAACAACCTTCAATGTGCACGCCCTCCACCATCAATGCACATACGGGGGAGGCAATGGCCTAGTGGTATTATCGTTGGATTGTTAATCCAGAGACCAGACAACATTCTGGGGACCCGGGTTCAAATCCCGCCAAGGCAGATTTGAACTCAATAAAATATCTGGAATTAAAAATCTAATGATGACGGTGAATCCATTCCCAATTGTCAGGAAAAACCCATCTGGTTCACTAATGTCCTTTAGGGAAGGAAACTGCCATCCTTACCTGGTCTGGCCTACATGTGACTCCAGATCCACAGCAATGTGGCAACTCTTAACTGCCCTCTGGGTAATTAGGCAGGGACAATAAATGATGCCTAGCCAGCAATGCCCTTATCCCAGGAATGAATTAAAAACACAAAGGTTTTAAAGTAGTTTCACAGATAGTAGGAACTGCAGATGCTGGAGAATCTGAAATAACAAGGTGTAGAGCTGGATGAACACAGCAGGCAGGCTGACGTTTCGGGCCTAGAGAAGGGTCTAGGCCCGAGAAGGGTCTAGGCCCGAAACGTCAACCTTCCTGCTCCTCTGATGCTGCTTGGCCTGCTGTGTTCATCCAGCTCTACACCTTGATATCTCAGGTTTTAAAGTAGCAGGATTTAGGTTATTGTGGAGCAGTAGAGCGTTGGGATTTAAACTCTGACCCAAGACCATTGTTTACAAAATAGTGCAGTGAGTTTTTTTGAGTGAGGATCTGACACTAGGGACCAGCTAGCTAGCTGTAAATTAATATATACGTATTTTTAATTAAATACTTGCTGGAAGGAAAAATGGCAGTCAGCGGCATAGTACGCTTCTCTTACAGAATGCAGGAAATCACAGTCAATTTAAAAGCCTATGACTATAACTGCAGGAAGTGTGTCCAATTTCAGGTCCTGTCAAACTGCAAGGATCAGTTGGAGCAGCAGTTTGACACATTAAGGGCATGCAGGAGGCAGAAAGCATTATAGACAGGAATTTTAGAGATGTGGTCATACCCAAGGTTCAGGCAGATAGATAGGTGACCACTAGAAGGGCAGGCAGACAGTGGAGGAGGCCCCTGTGGCTGCCCGCCTATCAAATAAACCGTCTTGGATACTGTTGGACGGGACTGCCTATCAGGTGTTGGCAAAAGCAGCAGCTCTCTGTTGTACAGCAGGAAGGATCAAAGTGCAGTAGAGCAGTAGTAAAAGGGCACAATATAGGCATTTCTGTGGTCACAAGAGAAATTCCAAGATGGCAAGTTGCCTGCCTGGTGCCGGGATCAAGATTTCTTTGAGTGGATGAGGGACATTCTCAAAAGGGAGCAAGAACGGCCAGAGATCATGGTACACATTTGTAGTAACAACATAAATAGGAAAAGTGAGGACATTCTGCTAAGGGAGTTCAGGAAGTTAAGTCCATAAAATAGAGGAGGAGAATGAGGCCATTCAACCCATTGAGTTTGCTTCACCAGTCGATCATGGTTGATTTGTTTCTCAACTCCATTCTTCTGCCTTCTTCCCATAACCCTTGATCCCTTTAGCAATCAAGAACAAATTCTGTCTTATTTACACTCAATAACTTGGCTTCCACATCTCTCCACGGCAAGGAGTTGCACAGATTAACCACCCTCTGATTTAAGAAATTCCTCTTCATCTCAGTTCTGTAGGGTTGTCCCTTCACTCTAAAGCTATGTCCTTAGGTCCTAGTCTCACCTAACAGTGGAGAAATCTTCTCTACATCCACTCTATCCAGGCCTCTCAGTATTCTGTAAGTTTCAATCAGATCCCCCCTCATCTATCTAAACACAATGGAGTACAGACCCAGAGTCCTCAACAACTCCTCATATGACAAGTCCTTCACAGAATTCATACAGAACAGACAGAAACCTTTCAGATCAGAGTCTGCATCAACCCTTCAAAAAGCATCGCACCCAATACCCGCAAATCCACACTTCCCATGGACTGCACATCCCTGGACACGACAGGGTAGTTTACCACGGCCAGTCCGCCTAGCTCGCATATCTATGTACTGTGGGAGGAAACCAGAGCACCCTGTAGTAATCCACACAGACACAGGCGGACACACAAATTCCATACAGACAGTCACCCAAGGCTGGAATCAAACTCTTGACTCTGGCTCTGTGAAGCAGCACTGCTAACTACTGCGGCACTGTGCCACCCATCCCCGGATCATTCTTATAAACGTCCTCAGGACCGGCCCCAATGCCAGTCACATGCTTCTTTAGATACTGGGCCCAAAACTGCACACAATATTCCAAATGCAGTCCGAGTAGTCTTATACAGCCTAAGCAACACACTTCCGCCCTTGTAATCTAGCCCCCTTGAACAGAATGCTAAAATTGCACTTGCCTTCCTAATTAGGATTCTCAAGTCCCTTTGTATTTCAGATTTCCAAAGCCTTTCCTTGTTTAGAAAATAGTCCAAGCCTCTATTCTTCCTAACAAAGTACATAAAGCTCACACATTCCCACATCGTATTCCATCTGCCAGTTCTTTGCCCAGTCTCTTAGCCTGTCCCGATCCTTCTGCAGCCTCCCACTTCCTGCCCCTCCAGCTATGTTTGTGTTATCTGTAAACTTAGCAAAAATGCCCTTATTCACTAATGATCTGGACAAAGGAACTAACATGAATAGTTGTTGTGCCAGCAAGGACCCCTGCAGAGTTCCACTAGTCACCAGCTGCCATCTTGAAAACAACCCCTTTTATCCCACTCTATGCCTCCTACTAGACAGCCAATCTTCTATCCATGCCATTATCTTGCCCAACACCATGGGCTCTTATCTTATTTAGCAGCGTCCAGAGCAGCACATTGTCAAAGACCTTCTGGAAATCCAAACGGATCACGTCCACTGGCTCTCCTTTGTCTAGTTGGGTAGTACGTTGAAAAGCAGGACCCTCTAGAGTTGTAATCTCAGGATTTCTCCCTATGCCACATGCCAGTGAGGCTAGCAACATGAAGAAAGTACAGTTAAATTACATGGCTAAAGATCTGATGCAGGCGGGAGGGCTTCCAAAAATGTGCATCATTGGAATGTCTTCCAGGGCAGGGTGCACCTAAACTGGATGGGCACCGATATCCTAGCAGGGAGGTTTGCTTGTGTGTGTGTGTGTTTTGGGAGGGTTTAAACTCTTGTGCTGGGGAATGGGAACTAGAGTAGTAGATTAGCAATTAAAATGCCTGAGGAGGAGTTAGAGACTAAGGCCAGTAAAACTAACAGGAAGAGGTTACTAAACAAGGCAGTACTTGCAGTCTGAAGTATACTTATTTTAGTGTGAGGAGTATGACAGCCAAATGAATTTAGAGCTTGGATTAATACATTTAACAATGTTGTTGCAGCTATTACAGAGACTTGGTTGAGAGGTGGACAAGGTTGTCAGCTCAGAGTTCAGGGATTTAGAGGTGGAAAAGAGGTGAGGAAGATTAGGGAGAAAATCACAGCTGAACAGAGGAAGGACACCCTGGAGGGCTCATTCAGAGAGGCCATATAGGTACAGCTCAGGAATAGGAAGGGTGCAATCACTGATGGGATTGTACTACAGGCCTCCTGACAGCCAGCTGGTGATAGCGGAACAGATATGTTGACAGATTGTGGAAATATGTAAAGGCAGCAGGGTCATTGTGTTGGATGCATCTACCATCCCCCTATATCGCCCGGGTGTCACGTGGCACAAGGGTGTGCGCGCATATGCCTGTGCGTGTGTCTGGTGAGGGGGGAAAATGGAATCTGTTAGGTGTGTCCAGGATAGTTTTTTGAAACAATATGTAGATAGCCCAACTAGGGAAGGGGCCATACTAGACCTGGTATTAGGAAATGAGCCTGATCAGGTGATCGAAGTTTCAGTGGGGGTGCACTTCAGAAAGAGTGAACGAAATTCTTTAAGTTTTAACTTACTATGGATGAGTAGTCCTTGGGTGAAAATACTAAATTGGGGTGGGCAAAGCCAGCTACCACCATATTAGGCAGGAACTGGGAAATGTGGTTTGGGGGGAGCGGCTGTTAGAGGGTAAATCCACAAATCCATCATATGGGGCGGCATGGTGGCTCAGTGGTTGTAATTGCTGCCTCACCATGCCAGGGACCCGGGTTCGATTCCACCTTTGGCAATTGTGTGGAGTTTGCACATTCTCCGTGTCTGCATGGGTTTTCTCCAGGTGCCCTGGTTTCCTCCCACAGTCCAAAGATGTCCAGGTTAGGTGGATTGGCCATGGTAAATTGGCTATAGTGTCCAGGGATGTTTAAGCTAGACGGATTAGCCATGGGAAATTCAGGTCTCAAGGATAGGGTGGGGGTGGAGGTGGGGGTGGGGGTCTGGGTGGATGCTCTTCAGAGGGTCAGCCTGGTCTCGATGGGCCAAATAGCCTGCTTCTGCACTGTAGGGATCCTGTAATATGGGAATCTTTTAAAGACCAATTGATTAGAGTCCAAGACCAGCATGTTCCTGTGAAAATTAAGGATAGCATAAGGATGGCAAAATTTGGGAACCTTGATGACAAGACAAATTGAGAGCATAATCAAAACGAAAAATCAGACATACGTTTGGTAAACTGAAGGAAGACACAGTCCTCAAAAGCAGGAAAGAACTTTAGTAACGAGTTAGGAGGGTTAAAAGGGGCCATGAAATGTTCTTGGCTAACAGGATTACAGGAAAATCCCAAAACGTTTTAGTATATATGGAGCAAGAGGGTAGACAGGGAAAGGTTCAAGGACAAAGGAGAAATTTTTTGTATGAAGCCTGAGGAAGTAGATGAGGTTCTTAACAAATACTTTGTATAAGTGTTCACAAAAGAGAAGAGCTTTATGGATGGTGAGTCTAAGAGTCTCGAGGGATACATTGACATTCTGGTACATACTGATATAAAAAAGGTAGTAGAGGTTGGGTATTTCGAAAAGCAATAAGATAGACAAATTCTCATGACCTTAGGGAGGTGAGCTGGGCCTTGCACAAAATCTTTTTATCCTCTTTAGGCACAGAAGATTGGCAACGTTGTTGCTTTGTTTAAGGAGGGCAATAGGGATAATCCTGGAAATTACAGGCCAGAGCACCTTGTATCAGTGATAGGGAAACTATTGGAGAAGATTCTTCAGCATAGGATTTACTTACATTTTGAAAAATATGGACTTATTAATGAAAGGTAGCATGGGTTTATTGTGAAGGGAGGGCACGTCTCACAAATTTGATTGAGTTTTTGCAAAAGTGACAAAAGTGACTGATGAGGGCAGGGGCAGGGGCAGTGAATGTCATCTATGTGGACTTTAGCAAGACCTTTGATAAGGTCCCTCATGGCTGGCTGATACAGAAGATGAAGTCACATCGGATCCTTGGTGAGATGGATACAGAATTGGCTTGGTCACAGAAGTCAGAGTAGCAGTGGAGGGAACCTTTTTCTGACAGGAGATCTGTGACCAGTGGTGTTCTGCAGGAGCAGTGCAGGGACTCCTGTTTTTGTAATAAATAAAAATGATTTTGTGGGGTGATGAAATTGTTAAGGTTGTGGATGACACAAAGATTATAGCAGCTGCAGATAATGAGGAGGGTTGCCAGAGGATACAACATTTTGAAAGATCTAATGCAGGACAGAAGTATACAGTAAATGACAGAACTCTTAGAAGCATTAACATACAGAGGGGAACAAGCATACCAATCCATAGTTCCCTGAAAGTGGCAACACAGGTGGTTGAAGTGGTCAAGAATGCTTATGGCATGCTTGCCTTCATCAGTCAGGGCGCAAAGCATGAAAATTGGCAAGTCATGTGCAGCTGTATAAAATTTTAGTTATGCCACATTTGAAATACTGCATAATGTTCTGGTCGCCACACTACCAGAAGGATATAGAAAAGGTTTACTAGGCTGGTTTGGAGGATATTAGCTAAGAGGAGAGATTGGACAAACTTGGTTTATTTTCACTTGAACATCGATGACTGAGAAGCATCTTTTTCCCAAGGTAGAAATGTCAATTACTAGAGGACATAGGTTCAAGGTAAAAGAGGGAAAGTTTAACGGAGATGTGAGAGGCAAGTTCTTTCCTAAAAAAAAAACACAGCAGTTGGTACCACAGGAGGGTGTGGAAGCAAATACCTCTTAAACGTTGCTACTGTATCTTGATGGATACATAAACAGGCAATAATAAAAAGGATACAGGCCACATAGAGAGGAGTTTTCAGTTTGGAAAAACATCAAATTGGACCTTGGTGGTCTGAAGGACCTATTCCTGTGCTGAATTGCTCTTTGTTTAGCATTTACCTTCTACAAGATGCAGCTCAGGAAGTCACCTCTGACAGCAGCTTTCAAACACATAACCTCTTTCACTTAGAACGAAAAGTGCAGCAGATGCCCAGAGCACAATCACCTGCAAGTTGCTCCAAGCCGTATACCATCCTGAAACCATATCACTATTTCTTCATGTCCACTGTGTCAGAAAGCCAGAAATTACTTTCTCACAGCATCGTGGACATGACCACAGCACACCACCACCTTTTCAAGGGCAATTAGGGATGGCCCATCCAATGACATCTACATCTCAAGTGAATGAAAAAAAACAGGATTGGTTAACTAACAGGAAAAAAGTGTAGGGATAATAAACCAAACAACTATGAATGCTGGAAATCAGAACTGAAAACAGAAGCTGCTGGAAAAACTCAGGTCTGACAGCATCAGTGGAGAGAAAGTAGAGTTGTCTGGCTTTTTTTTGGAGAGGGGGCAGAATGAACAACAGTGGAGATGGGAGCCCAGAGAGTGAGAAACACAGTTGGACAGACAAAGGAATGGGTTAAAGTCAGCATGGGAGAATGAATATTTGATAATTGAGACCATTAGCAGTTGACAATTAGGTTGTTATACAGTAGCAATCACATGATGACAAGGCTTTGTTTGTGGGGACTGAGAAAGGACATGGAAGAAGGTGCTCATGCTCGATACGGAGTCCAGAAGGTTACAAGGTTCCTGATTGGAAAATGAGATGCTGTTCTCGGCTTCACTGGAGCACTGCAGTAAGCCTGAGACAGAAATGCCGACCAGGGAACGTGGTGTTGTGTTGTGTTGAAAGGTTTTTGCTGACCTTCTGCAAAACAATCACCCAATTCACACTTCATCTCCCCAGTGTAAAGGAGACTACATTGTGAACAACGAATACAGTAGACTAAATTGAGTGAAGTGCAGGTAAATTCCTGCTTCACCTGGAAGGTGCATCGGGGGCCTTGCACAGGGATACGTGTTTCATTAATCCCCTGGTTTCAAGGAGCTTGATTACCAAAAGAGGAGTGCCACCAGAATTCACCATGTCGACCGCTGCCTCATCATTTGCCACTGTCATGTTGTCTTTGGCCAGGGCTACAAAGGGAGACATTTCAAAAAAGACAGTGATGAAGATGTTCCACTGGAGTGCAGCAGACAAGCCATAGCCGCTGCTGGGAGAGCTACAACCTCCGTATCCAAAAGGTACTGAAACAAGTCCACTCGGGCACCGGCATCTCTTCTAAAACCACGTCATATCAATTCACCACAAGCAATATCTTCAAGCTCCTAGCCAACTGGTCCACTGTACCCTGTCCTCCCAGGAGATCCACAATGCCCTCCATTTGCTGCTGCCCAGGTCACTGGACAAACACACAGCCTCCAGGACACCAGCTCCAAGTCGATCTGTATCCTTTCCCCATGGCAATTATAAACGAGAAATAAATGAGTTAGGTGTGGTTGGTATATTCTAACAAATTTCTTGGTTAATACAACGTCCTTGCTCTTGCACTCTATACCACTATTAATAAAGCCCAGGATACTGTAGGCTTTATTAATTGCTCTCTCCAGATGTGCTGCGCATATATTCATCCAGGTCCCTCTCTTCCTGTACCCAATTAATTATTGTACCCCATAGTTTATATTGCACCTCAACATTCTCCCAAATAAAATGCGTCCCCTCACTCTTCTCTGCATTGAATTTCATCTACCTACTCCAGCTTGTTTACATTCTTTTGGAGATACATAAGAAATAGGAGAAGTAGGCTATCTGAGCCACCAAGCCTGCTCTGCCATTCAGTAAGATCATGGCAGCTCCACTTAGAACGTGCTCCCCAATAACCGTTAATTCCTTTATTTTTCAAAAATCTATCTTTGCCTTACAAACATTCACCAAGGTAGTCTCAACTGCTTCACTGGGCAGGCAATTCCACAGATTCACAACCCTTTGGGTGAAGACATTCCTCCTCAACTCAGTCCTAAATCTGCTCCCCGTTATTTTGAGGCTATGCTCCCTAGTTCTACTGTCACCCACCAGTGGAAACAACCGCCTCGCTTCTATCTTACAGAAACATATAAAATTATGACAAGAATAGATAAGATCCCCCCCCCACCCCTTATTCATCTAAATTCCAATGCGTATAATCCCAGTCTACTCAATCTCTCTTCATAAACTAACGCTCTCAACTCCAAAATCAACCTAGTTCTACACTATCTAGATCATAGTGTCCAATGTATCAAAGTTTCATATCATCCACAAATGCTGAAATTGTCCCCTGCACACGATGTCTAGATCACCAATATACTTCTGGAAAAGCAAGGGTCCCCAAATCAGCCCCTTGGAAACTCAACTATGAACCTTCCTCCAGCCAAAAACATCTACAGAGCACTATTATGTTTCCATCCTTGCTCTTCTTAAACAACCCGCCTTTTCCAGGGGATTACTAATTCTAGCCACACCACTGAAATTAAACTAACCGCTCTACAAAATCCTTGAAGATGGCAGTCCAGTTTGAAAAAGGTTGAAGCAAAAACAGCATCCTTGGGGGTCTTGTACTGCTGTGCTACCATCTCGATCTTTGGGCTAGAAGGCTTGACTTGTATCAGTCATGTATCACAGTAGGTCTGAATAGGTTGATTCGACAGCATACTTGACTTTATTAATAAGGCCATAGAGTACAGAACACCAGTTTGGCCTCAATTGTCAGATCTTGCTCATGTTCAGTTCTGCCACTATACTTTACTAAAGAGATTAAGGTATTAGAAAGGATGCAGAAAAGCTTCATGAGAATGGTCGCAGGGACGATGGACTTCAGTAATGTACATAGATTTGAGACATGCGATTGTTTTCCTTAGAGTAGAGAATTGAGACAATGCTTGATAAAGTTATTCAAAGTCATGGTCTGGATACAGTAGATGGGAAAACACGTACCTATTGGTGAAAGATTCAAAGGCAAGAGGGCACAGAGTAAAGTAGTTGTCAAAACAAAAAGGCAGTAGGAAGGAAAATTCTCTCACTGCCTGAGAAAGTGTGGTGGAGGTGGAGACGGAGACAAGTTCAAATAAGGCATCCAACAGGAATCAGAGATAGTAGGAACTGCAGATGCTGGAGAATCCGAGACAAGAAGGTGCAGGGCTGGATGAATACAGCAGGCCAAGCAGCATCATAGGAGCAGAAAGGCTGACGTTTCGGGCCTAGACCCAACAGGAAATTGGTTTGTTATCTGAAAAAGAAGAATGTGTACAGCTACAGGAAGGAAGAGTGCAAGTGACACTACATACATTACCGGTACGGACAGCCAGCAAAGATACTGGACAAACTGATTCCTGCTGTGTTATAACAATTCCACGAAACTGTGATCAATGTAACAGAAATGAAATCATTTCAGTGGACAATGAATAAGAAGTTCATACTGGACTACATTAGAGACATTTTTATTTCAATATACTTTATTCATAAAATCTTCAATAACTACATACAAATGTTTTAAGTCAGGTCTGTATAGTCTTTGCACAGGAAAAAACCAACTCATTGGAATTTTGTGTTATATTTTGGCAAAAAGAAACAAAATGGCGATCTTTCCCCACCGCGCCTTGGTGGCAGCTGCCTCAATATTTTCACTCAGAATGTAGTTTGGGACCTTGGAATGTGCCAGTTGCAACACTTGGTCAAGGTCAAGTCTTTACTCTGGAAGAGTAACAGGTTTTGGGCAGACAAAAGAGTACCTTTCAACGAGTTGACGGTTCTCCAAGCATAACAGGTTGCCACAGCTTCCTGTCACCTGCCACTTCAACAAACCACCATGTTGCCTGGCCAACACCTCTATCTCAGGCCTGCTGCAGTGCTCCAGTGAAGCTAAATGCAAGTTAGAAGAACAACATCTCACACTTTTAGCATCTGAACATCATCTTCCACGTCCTTTCCCCAACCCCCACACAAGCAGGCCTTGTCACCACAACTGTCCCATTGTCAGCGACGAAGAGTCCCAATCAACAGCTACTGATTCCCCCAGGCTGACTTTTCCCCAATCCTTTGTCAGTCCAAATGTTGCTCTCTCTCTTTGAGCTTCACCTCCTCCAGTCATTTAATTCTCCCTCACCACCCCCCCATACCATCTTCAGTATAGGGAGATAGAGTCAGAGTCATACAGATGTACAGCACAGAAACAGACCCTTCATCCAACTCACCCATGCCAACCAGGTATCCTAAATTGATCTCATCCCATTTGTCAGCATTTGGCCCACATCGCCCTAAACTCTTCCTATTGATAAACCCCACAGATGCCTTTTAAATGGTGTAATTGTACCATCCTTCAACACCTCTTCTGGCAGCTCATTCCATACATGCACCACCATCTCTGAAAAGGTTGCCCTCAAGTCCCTTTAAAATCTTTCCCCTCTCACCTTAAAATTAGATCCGCTAGTTGCAGACTCCCCTGCCTCGGAAAAAAGACATTGACTATTCACTCTGTCCATGCCCCTCATGATTTTATGAGCCTCTATAAGATTACCCCTAAAGCCTCCAAACTCCAGGGAAAATAGCCCCAACCTATTCAGCTTCTCCCTCTAGCTCAAACTCTCCAACCCTGGCAACATCCTTGTAAATCCTTTATGAACCCTTTCAAGTTTCGTAACATCTTTCCTATAGCAGAGAGAGACCAGAACTGAACGCAGAATTCCAAAAATGGCCCAACCAATGTCCTGTACAGCTGTAGCATGTCCTCCTAACTCCTATACTCAGTGCACTGACCAATAACCGTTTCCATACCAAAGGCCTTCTTCACTACATTATCTCTCTGCGACTCTACTTTCAAGAAACTATGAACCTGCACTCCAAGGTCTCTTTGTTCAACAACACTCCTGAGGACTCTACCAAAAGTCCTGCCCTGATTTTTCCTACCAAAATACAGCACCTCATTTGTTTAAATTAAACTCCATCTACTACTCCTCGGTCCACTGACCCATCTGATCATGGTCCCAACGTACTCTGAGATAACTTTCTTCGCTGTCCACTACGCCAATTTTGGTGACATTTGTAAACTTACTAACCATCACCACCCTCTGCCTCCTACCTTTGAGCCAATTTTGTATCCAAATGGCTAGTTCTCCCTGTATTCCATGTGACTTAACCTTGCTAACCAGTCTACCATGAGGAACCTTGTCTAACACCTTACTGAAGTCCATATAGACAACCTCCACTGCTCTGCCTTCAATCTTTTTTGTAACTTCTTCAGAAAAACACTTAATCAAGTTAATGAGATACAATTTCCCATGCTCAAAGACACATCGACTATCCATAATTAGTTCTTGCATTTCCAAATACGTATATTTTTAGCCAACATTAACAATGAACACCAGATTGTTACAAAAGCAAATGTTAGTGGAGAAAATCCAACAGACCAACTATCCAATTGAATAGTTCACATTCATCGTGGTAGTTGCAAAATGCAATGTTAATAAAGATAGTGAATTATTGTGTAAGTCAGTCTTATCAAATGGTCTACAACCAGCATAGGACATGATAAAAATTCCAGCAGTGGAAAGCACTGGGAACCTGGAATTTAAATTCATCTGTCCCTCTCAAGCATGTTCCACTTAGCTCATCCTGTCTCAAATTATTCATATTTTGTATTTCAAAGTATCAGTTACTGAAAGAAATGGAGGAAAATTCATAAATTAATAACAAATTAAATCACAGAATCCCTAGTGTGGAAGTAGGCCATTCGGCTCGAGTCCATCCGTTAAGCACACCATCTAGATCTACATCTCTGGACACAAGATTAGTCCTGTGGGACTGGAGGGTTGCAATGTGACACCATTGTTTAAAGAAGAGGCAAAGGATTACCCAGGAAACAACAGGCCTGTCAACTTGACAGTGGCATGCTCCTCCTGCAGGAGGTGGATGATCAGGGAGACTTCCATTGTCCTTGATGACTACTCCTGTGGGAAGTGCAACCAGCTGCAGCTCCTGGCAGACCTTGTTAGGGAGCTGAAGTTGGAGCTGGATGCACTCAGGATCATCTGAAATGCTGTGCTCATCATAAATAAGAGTTTGAGAGAGGTGGGCACACCTCAGGTGCAGGCAGAGAGTAGCTGGGTGACCACCAGGAAAAGCAAAGGGAGTAGGCAGAGAGTGCAGGAATCCGCTATGGTCATTCCCCTTGAAAACAAGTATACCGTATGGATACTGTTGGGGGATGACTGATCAGGGCAAAGTAGCCAGGTTGGTGGCACTATGACTGGCTCCAGGCACAGTGGGAATGGTAAACAGGACCTTAGTGATAGCAGACTCAATAGTCAGGGGGACCGACAGGATATTCTGCAGCCACAAACGGGAATCCAGGATACAGCATTGCTTCCTGGGTGCCAGGGTCCAGGATGTCTCGAAGACGCTGCAGAACTTTCTCAAAGGGGACGGTGAGCAGCCAGAAATCATTGGACACATTAACACAAATAACATAGGTAGAAATAGGGATGACGTCCTGCGGTGTGATTACAGAGAGGTAGGAAAGAAGTTAAAAATCAGGACCTCAATGGTGGAAATCTCAGGATTATTTCCGGTGCCACATGCTATCAAGGGTAAGAACAAAGGGATGTGACAGATGAACGTGTGGCTAAAGAACTGGTGCAGGGATTCAGATTCCTGGATCGCTGGGATCTTTTCCGGGGGAGTCAGCTGTTCAAGAGGGACAGGTTGCACCTGAATTGGAGGTGGATCAACATCCTGGCGGGTAGATTGCTAATGCTGGAAGGGAGAGTTTACACTAGAATGGCAGGGGTTGGAATCTTCAACAGCAGGGAGGCAGGTGTCAGGCTCGAGGGACATACAGTAATCAGAAACAGCAAGTTGAAGAGACAGGTCAGGCTGGAACATGACAGGGAGCGAGCAATGCCCGTTGGATTAAACTGCATCTTTTTCAATGCAAGAGGCTGACAGCCAAGGCCAATGAACTTAGGTACGTGGGACTGGGATATTATAGCCATTACAGAAACATGGCTAAGGTAAGGACAGGACTGGCAGCTTAACGTGCCAGGGGACAGGTGCTTTAAATGGGACAGAAGTGGAGAAAAGAGGGGAAGAGGAAGGAGAATATCACAGCAGTAGTCAGAGGTGAAATAATTGAGGGATCATCCAGTGAGACTTTGTGGGTGGGGCTAAGAAATAAAAAGGGGATGGTGACATTATTGGGGTTGTACAATCGGCCCCCAAAGGGGAATTAGTGGAACAAACGTGCAGGGAGACTGTGGACACTTGTAGGAGCAATAGCGTTTGTATGGTGCGGGAATTTTAATTTTTCTAATGTAGACTGGGACTGCCATACTGTTAAGGACTTGGATGGGGTGGACTTTAAAGTTTTGGCAAAGATTTGTAGCTCAGGGTGTGGGTAAGGTTGTTGACTTGCTCGCTGAGCTGGCTTATTCTCATTCAGACGTTTTGTCACCAGTGCAGCCACCAATGAAGCGATGTTATTCTACTCCGCTCGGAATTTATACTGTCTGGTCCGTTATAGTGAGTAGTGTCATTTCCGGTTTTGATCTGTATGGGATTGTATATAGGGTCCAATTCTACACGTTTGTTTATTGCATTACAGGTGGAGAACTATGCCCCTAGGAATTCCCGTACGCGTCCATGTTTAGCTTGGGCTACTATAGTTACCTTACTCTAAACTTGTACTCCACATGTGTCTCAGGTACACAGTCAGCTGGGATCAAGGGAATCCCTGGAGGTATATAAGGGGTACAGGAGTTTACTGAAGGAAATCTGGAGGGCAAAAAAGGGGGCACGGGATAGCTTTGGCTGGGAAGAATAGCGTGAATCCAAAGAGATTCTTGAAGTACACCAAAGGAAAAAGTATACCTAGAGAGAGAATAGGACCTCTCAAGGACCAAAGTGGACATGAATGTGTGGAACCCCTGGCGTTGGGAGTGGTCCTCAATGAATATTTTTCCTCCGAGTTTACCATGGAGAAAGATGTGAAGACTTGGGAACTTGGGGAAGTTAGTGGCGATATCTTGGAGACAATCCATATTACAGTGGAGGTGGTGTTAAAAGTATTAGAATGTATGAAGGTGGATAATCTCCTGGTCCTGACCAGATATATCCCAGAAGCTGCAACGGGCTAGAGAAGAAATTGCAGGGTCCCTGGCAGATGTATTTGCATCATCATTAACGACATGAGAGGTCCTGGAAGACATGGAAGCATGGAAACAAAGAAGATAGGAGCAGGAGGCAGCCATTCGGCCCTTCAAGCCTGCTTCACCGTTCTTCACGATCATGGCTGATCGTCCAACTCAACAGCCTAAACCTGCTTTCTCCCCACAACCTTTGATGCCATTTGCCCCAAGCGCTATACCTAGTCGCCTCGAATACATTCAACATTTTGGCATCACCTACTTCCTGTGGTAATGAATTCCACAGGCTCACCAGTCTTTGGGTGAAGAAATGTCTCCTCATCCCCATCCTAAATCATCTACCCGGAATCCTCATACTGTGACCCCTGGTTCTGGGCACACTCACCATCAGGAACATCCTCCTTGCATCTACCCTGTCCAGTCCTGTTAGAATTTTCTGTCACTATGAAATCCCCCCTCATTTGTCTGAACTCTAACGAAAACAATCCCAACCTAGTCAACCTCTCCTCATACGTCAGTCCCACCATTCCCGGAATACACAACTGGATACACAATTGGCTTGATGGTCAGAAGCAGAGTAATAGTGGGAGGAAGCTTGTTGGACTGGTTCTGTGACTAGTGGTGTGCTGGGCCCATTGTTGTTTGTTATCTATATCAATGATTTAGATGAGAATGTACAAGGCCTGGTTAGTAAGTTTGCCAATGACACTAAAATAGGCGGTATCATGGACAGTGAGGAAGGTTATCAGAAAGGGTCTTGATAAGTGGGGAAGTGGGCCGAGAAATGGCAAATGGAGTTCAATATAGGTAAGTGTGAGGTGTTGCATTCTGGAAGGTCAAATTGAGATAGGAGTTTCAAGGTGAATAGTAGGGCCTTAAGGAGTGCAGTTGAACAGAGGGAACTTGGAGTTCAGGTGCACCGTTCCCTGAAAGTGGAGTCATAGGTAAACAGGGCAGTGAAGGCAGCTTTTGGCACACTGGCCTTCATCGGTCAGGGTACTGAGTACAAAAGTTGGGAAGCTATGTTGCAGTTGTACAGAATGTTGGTAAGGCCACATTTCAAGCGCTCAGTTTTCATCACCTTGCTGTAAGAAGGATGTTATTAAACTGGAAAGAGTGCAGCAGAAATTTACAAGGACGTTGCCAGGACTCAAGGGACTGAGTTCTAGGGAGAGGTTGGACAAGCTAGAACTTTTTTCTTTAGAGCCTAGGAGACTGAGGGGGGACATCATAGAAGTGTATAATATCATGAGAGGCATGAATAGCTTGAATGCACTCAGTCTTTTTCCCAGGATTGGGGTATCAAGGACTAGAGGGCATCAGTTTAAAGTAAGCGGGGAAGGGATACAATGGGAACCTGAGGGGTAATTTTTTTTCTTTTTACGCAGAGGGTGGTATGCATATGAAATGAGTTGCCAGGGGAAATGGTTGAGGTGGGTACATTAACAACATTTAAAAGGCATTTGGACAAATACATGGATAGGAAAGGCTTAGAATGGTATTGGCCAAGTACAAGGAAACGAGTTTAGCATGGATTGACATTTTGGTCAGCATGGACCAGTTTGAGTCAAAAGGCCTGTCTCCGTGCTGTAGGACTCTATAACTCTAACTGACAGAAGGCATGACACAACAGAAGATAAATATACACTTATGAGAAAAATAAGTTAATGCAAGATTGTCAATGGCAGAATCATATTGACTAAGACAATTCTAACAAATTTAATTGAATTCTTTGATCAGGTAGCACAGGCAGTGGATGTGGATAACGCTGTGGATATTGTATATTTGGACTTTCAGAAAGCATCCGAATGGCGCCATATGACAGGTTGGTCAGTAAATTAGCAATGTTTTGGATTGATAGCTAAAAGATTAACAAAAAAGGGGACAGGAATCGATGTCTCCAATCTGAGAAATGTCCAATCTGAAAGTGGTGCTCCATAGGGATCAGTGTTGGGAACCTTGCTTTTTCAGATTTATATAAACACTCTCTAAATTTGCAAATGCTACTAATTTAGGGAGATTACTGAATTGTGAGGATGACACTGAGCAACTTCAGAGGGACATTGACAAGTTGGCCAAATAAGCAGACACCTGGCAGATTAATTTCAATGCAGAAAAACATGACGTAATGCATTTTGGTACAAGAAACATGGAGAGATAATACAGGCTCCATGGTTCAATTTTGAAGGCAGTGTAGGAGCAGAGGGACCTCAGGATTCACATGAATTATTGTCTGAAGGTGGTCAGGCAAATTGGAACAGTTAAGGTGGCTTGTAAGATCCTTAGGTTTTTAAATAGAGATGGAGTATAAAAGCGAGCAAAGATATTACACCTCTACAAATTGTTTGTCAGACACTTAGAGTATCATGTACAGTTCTCAGCACTTTATAAAAGTAAGGCCCTGGAGAGACTGCAACGGAGATTTACTAGAACGATACCAGGAATGAGGGATTTTAGATACAAGGACAGAGTAGAGAAATTGGGCTTAATCTTCTCTTCTCCAAGGTAAATAAAAGGTGACCTTATTGAGGTATTCAAAATTATGAACAATTTTGACAGAAGAAAGGAGGATATCCTGTTTTCAGGAGTTCCTATGTCAGAAATTAGGAATCACAATTTTAAGATTATCTACAAGAGAGCTAGGAGGGAAATAAAAAGAAACTTATTTACTCAGAGTTGTTCACATTTGGAATGCGCTACCTGGGAGAGTGGAGGCGGCAGTTTCCATACTATGCTTCACCAGAGAACTGGATATATATTTTGAAGTGATTAAGGGCTACAGAGATAGAGCTGGAAAATAGGACCAACTGGGTAGCTCTTTTAGGAGCTGGTACAGACACAATGGCTCAAATTACCTCATTCTGTACTATAAAATTCTATGATTCTAGTCAGGATGAGCAACTAAGGGACAGGTTGCCTTGTGGGCAATACAAGGAAGATGGAGCAGGCATTCGACGAAATGCTCATACACAAAAAGGTATGGATTAAAAACAAAGACAGAAATTGCTGGAAAAGCTCAGCAGGTGCGGCAGCATCTGTGAAGAGAAATCAGAGTTAACGTTTTGGATCCAGTGACTCTTTTCCAGAACTGATGGTAGCAAAGAGAGGCAGTGAGGGCGCAAGTGCGGGAGATGGGTTGGACCCGGTTGAGAGCCCTGTTAACAACGGTCCTGGGAATCCTTAGTTGAGGAAGGTGGTGGACATTTCAGAGACTCCCTTGTTGAAAATGGCATCATCGGAATGTTTGTGACCCAGACAGAGGAATCGGGAGAATGGAATAGAATCTTTAGAGGAAGCAGGGTGTGCGGATGTATAGATAACGTGGGAGTCAGTGGGTTTATAGTGGATATTAGCGGCTAGTTGATCCCCATAAATAGAAACAGAGACGTCAAGGAAGGGAAGGGAGCAGTCAGATGGACCAGATGAAAGTGAGGGCACAGTTGAATTTTGACGCGAAATCGATAAACCTTTCCAATTCCAGACAAGGGAGAGGGAAGCAGCACTGATGATATCATTGATATACTGGAGAGAAAAAAAGAGTTGTGGATGGGAGCCGGAATAGAACTGGAACATGGAACATTCCACGTACTGCACAAGGAGACAAGCATAACTAGGGCTCATGCAGGTACACATGGCCACCCCTCTGACCTGAAGAAAATGAGAGGTGTTAAAGAGAAGTTGTTGACCATGAGAACAAGCTCAGCCAGATGGAGGAGTGTGGAAGTGGGTGGGTACAGTTAGGCCTTTGCTCCAGCAAGAACCAGAGAGCCCTGAGGCCATCCTGGTGGGGTATTGTCATATACAGGGATTGCACGTCAATGGTAAAGAGGTGGTGGCTGGTGCTTGTAAACCGAAAATTCCGAAACTGGTGTAAAGCATCTGAGGAATCATGGATCTAAGTGGGCAGGGACCGGAACAAGGAGAGAAGACCAAGTCAAGGTAGGACGAGATGAGCTCTGTGGGCAGGGTCAGACAGAAACAATGGGTTTGCCCAGGCAGTCCTACTTGTGGATTTTTGGAAAGGGTTAGAAGCGTGCTGTGCGGGGTTGGGATACTATCAGCTTGGAGAAGCGAGGGTGGACAGAAATCACCAGATGAAATGAAGTTAGTGACTGTAGTTGATACAATGGCTTGATGTTCCATGGTGTGGTCATGGTCCAGGGGAAATAGGGGTATTCAACCTCTGCAGTGTAGAGTTTAGTGCATCAGACTACAACTGTATCATGCAGTTGACAGTTATTGGCAGGCTTAATAACAAAGTCAGGGTTGGATATGAGTGCATGAAGTGCAGTCAGTTCAGGGGGAGAAAGGCTGAAATGGCTGGGGGTGGGGGGGGGGGGGGGGGGGGGGGGGAAAAGGGGGGAGGAAAAAGGCGGGGAGGGGGGGGGGGGGGGGGGGGGGGGGGGGGTGCGCGCAGAGAAACTGAGGCAACCAATATCACACCAACAGTTCTCAATAAACAAGCTGAGTGCAGGTAGAAGGCCAGAGGGAGGGGTCCAGGTGTTGAGAGAGTATTGGAGGTGGGCGAAGGGGTCTGTGGGGCAAGGAGGTTCACTTGTTCAAAAAAAAAGCATGGAGGTGGAAACAGTGGAAGAAGAGTTCGAAATCATGTTGTGCCTGCATTGACTGCAGGGACCGTTCCCACCTGGTCCACTCTTCCTTCACTCCCAGCACCACCCCAACAGCCCCATGGCACCTTGCCCTGCAATTGCCAAACGTGTAACACTTGTCCATCTATCTCCTCCCTCCTCAGTATCCAAGGGCCCAAACATACCTTCCATGTGCGAAGTGCAGGTAAAGTGCTGCTTCACAATCTTGTCTATTGCATTTGCTGCCCACAATGTGGTCTCCTCTACATTGGGGAAACAAAGCGTAGACTGGGCGACTGCTCCGCAGAACACCTACATTCTCTCCTCAAAAATAATCCTGAGCTTCCAGTTGCCTGCCACTTCAACACACAACCCTGTTCCCTGGCCAATATCTGTCTCAGGCTTGCTGCAGTGGTCCAGCGAAGCTCAGTGCTAGCTGTAAGAACAATGACTCATTTTCCGCTTGGGGACCCTGCAGTCTTCAGGACTTGAGATCGAGTTAAATAGCTTCAGGGCTTGATCTCTCATGTCCTGCCCCCATCCCAAGACACCAGGCCTTGTGATCACAGTTTGCTATTACGCACAACCCATTGTTAGCCACTAACTGTCTCCATTTCTGAAGAAGGGTCTAGGCCCGAAACATCAGCCTTCCTGCTCCTCTGATGCTGCTTGGCCTGCTGTGTTCATCCAGCTCTACACCTTGTTATCTCCATTAACAGCTATTCACCATCTTAGTGAGTTATCCACTCCTTTGTCTGTCCAACTGTTCTTTTCTGTCTTTGGGCTCTCTCTCTGCCTATCATATACTCCTTAATACCACCCCACATCCCACCTTCTGCATAAAACCAACATTTTCCTAGCCACCATCAGTTCTGACGAAGAGTCACCGAACCTGAAACATTAACTCGGATTTCTCTTCACAGGCGCTGCTGGACCTGCAGAGCTTTTCTAGTAATTTCTGTTTTCGTTTGATTTATAGCATCCAGTTCTTTCAGTTTTTATGGATTAAAAATATGGGACTATCTAGTGAGCCAAGGTACAAGGCAACTACCTCAAGTACTGGATAGTTTGTTTTCATTTATCCTGTAGTACACAACATATTATCAGTTTTACCCACTGTTCGTTGTCACATTTTATAATGTTTTAACATATGCTCAGGGAAAAACCAAGTAACATAAGCAATGTACAAAATTTCTTCGAATAATGTATTTACATTCAGACAGTCCAGTCTCTCAATTAAAAGATAATTTAAAAAAACATTTTTAGATTATCAGCAATTGCTAAACCTAAACCCAGAATACAACTTTTCTGTTAAGACTCAATACATTCAATCTTAAATTAAAATCAACATGCAATTTTTAAATCATGAAACAAAAATACAGTTTCTAAAATACATATCAAGATTCTTCTAGTTACTGTACCTAAAATTATTTGAATCAATAAAGTGCTGTAAGCTGCACAGCATTCCACAATGATCAGAATCACCACGTATGAACAGTTAGGGCAATGACGACAAAAAAGGAAACTAAAGCATCTTCACACAAAGTTTAGTAACAGCATTCAGTGAACATAGGTTTAAAATTTGCAAAACGTAAACTGTTTATCTACTGTCTACTCATTCCTCAAAACAAATTGATCAAGGAAAATTTCACACAAAGGATCATTTAGTGGGAATTCCCAGTATAGAAAATGGCACAAATTGGTTTGAAGGATAAGCGGACATATTTTGAAAGAAAAATATTTGAATGAGTTAATGCAGTTATTGGATCAGATATCCAATAACAAAGGCAAGCCTATTGCAAGTCAGCTATTTTTCCTGTAAAATTTCATGTGTTTTTACATTAAAGAGGAATGTTCTTTCATGAGCACTTCAAATTAACACTCCAGTGCACTAGCTGCTTGTAAGTGAGCAGTAAGCACAATTTTGCAGGTTAGAATTTGGCTAAAACTGAATGGTAATTATTTACTCACTGAAATTTTAAATTCACACTTGTCATCACATTACTGTTTTGAATCTGAATCAAGCACCAATGCAATTTGTTTTTCTTTATTCTTAATGGGATGAGCGTGTCGCTGACCAGGCAGCATTTATTGCCCATCCCTAATTGCCCAGAGGGCAGTTCAGAGTCAACCATATCATTTTGGGTCTGGAGTCACAAGCAGACCAGACCAGGTGAGGATGGCAGTTTCCTTCCCTAAAGGACATCAGTGAATCAGATGGGTTTTTCTGACAATCAGTAATGGATTCCTGGTCATCATTAGATTCTTAATTCCAGATATTTTACTGAATTCAAATTCCACCATCGGCCAAGGCAGGATTTGAACCTGGATCCCCAGAACGTTATCTGGGTCTCTGCATTAACAGTCTAGATAATACCACTAAGCCACTGCCTCCCCTGGATGTTGGAGGAAGCTCTTGTGGATGTGACCAAATCTGAATTCTGACAACCGAATCCTCCCCTAAATCCTTCATCATAAGCTAAGCGTTAACTACCTTTCTGCTCCTTTAGATCACAAAAATTGTAAAAATGAGTTGGCCAGTTGGGCTTATCAGTGCACGTCCACCAAGTCTGTTAAGGTTGCAGGACCGATAGAGATACTTACCTTCATAAGCTGAGGCAGAGAATTTAAGAACATGTAGGTGATGCTGGAACTGCATAAAAGCTGTTCACAGGTGTTCGTGTGCAATTCTGGAAACCACATAACAGGAAGCATGTGAATGCACTGAAGAGGATGCAGAGGAGATTTACCAGGATGCTGTCTGGGCTGGGCAGTCTTATTTATGACGAGATTGGATTAATTGAGGTTGTTTTCTTTGGAGCAGACGAGACTGAAGGGAGATTTAGAACGTAAAACATAGAACATTACAGCGCAGTACAGGCCCTTCGGCCCTCGATGTTGCGCCGACCTGTGAAACCAATCTGAAGCCCATCTAACCTAAACTATTCCATTATCATCCATATGTTTATCCAATGACCATTTAAATGCCCTTAAAGTGGGCGAGTCTACTACTTTTGCAGGCAGGGCATTCCACGCCCTTACTACTCTCCGAGTAAAGAACCTACCTCTGACATCTGTCCTATATCTATCACCCCTC
>NC_063332.1:19447416-19504564 GCF_021869965.1 Rhincodon typus | reverse complement strand
CTTGTTATGTCAGATTCTCCAGCATCGGCAGTTCCTACTATCTCTTAGAATAGTTTTGACGGTTGTTTTTTGACTGGCATAATCTCGCTGGACCAAAGTGCGTTCTTCTGTGTTGTAGACCTCTGTGATTCGAAAAACAGTTTCTCAGTCACAGGGTTCATTTTACGGACTTGAAACAGCAACTTTAATACTTGCCAACTAACTCAAACCTTACTCCCAGTGATAACTTAAGATGTCCCCAACAAGCTATCAATTTTCTTGTTACAAACATGAGATATTAAGATACCAATTGACTATATTTTCTAATTGCCTTAAGTAGGTTTCCTACCTTAGTCACAGCAAAAACATCAACCTTTAAAGACTACTACATTTGGCCTCCAAAAAAAGATATTGGCGATGATACCTGAAATTAAAGAAGATTATAACGACCTTTACTGTTCCAATGATATTTAGTCTTGTAAATTGTGGCACAAAATTAAAGTAACACTTAAAAAAACGTCTCAAGGCTTCACAGAAGAAAATCACAAGAATGGAGTAATCATCGAGTAGGTAAAAATAATGCATTAAATTGTGAATATCAAAATACACCTTTTTTAAAACCATAGAATCTCACTGCAAACGACACAGTTCAGGCCATCTTACTTGTTCTGCTTCTTTGAAGGAATTATTTTCAATCCCTGTCCTTATCCTGCTATTTCTTTCCTTCATAAAGTGTCTAGCATACTACCATCTCAAAGTAATGACTGAATCAGCTCCTGTTATTTACTTTCAGTGAACTACAGAGCAACCTGCTGTCTAAAATTTTCTTCTCTGTTACCCTTTTGTTCTAATTTGTTCATGGGATGTGGGTGTCACTGGTTAGGCCAACATTTGCTGCCTATACAGAATTGCCCTGAAGGTGGTGTGACAGGTTGCCTTCTTCAACCACTGCAGTCAATGGGATGCAGGTAAACCCCACTGCAGTCAGTAAGGTAATTCACGATTTTCATCTCGCAACATGAAGGAAAGGCAATACAGTTGCAAGTTCGGAGGACAGGATTCTCAGAAGGGAATTTGGTGAGATGGTGGTGGTGGTGTTTTCATGTATCTGCTGCTCTTGTCCTTCCAGGAAAAGATGATACTAATTTGGAAGATGCTGATTAAGGAGTGTTGGTGAATTATTGAAGTCGTGGAGGGAGTGAATGCTGAAATTTTTGATACGGTGCCAATCAAGCTAGATTTGCACTCATCCAGACAAGTGACCAGTATTTCATCAAGCTTCTTGTTGTGCCTTATAGATAACGGACAGACTCTGGAGAGTCAGGTAGTGAGTTACTTGTCAAATGAGTCTGACGCCACTACCACTGCCAGCAGCGCATTCCAGACATCCACCACTCTCTGTGTAAAGAGCCTACCTCTGACATCTCCCCTATACCTTCCCTCCAATCACCTTAATATTATGCCCCCTCGTAATATTCATTTCCACCATGGGAAAAAGTCTCTGACTATCCACTCTATCTACGCCTCTCATCATCTTGTACACATCTATCAAGTCACCTTTCATCCTTCTTTGCTCCAATGAAAAAAGTCCTAGCTCCCTCAAGCTTTCTTCATAAGACCTACCCGCCAGTCAGGCAGAATCCTGGTAAATCTCCTCTGCAACCATGGGAGGTGGTAGAAGCTTATATATTAGCAATGTTTAAGAGGCATTTAGACAGATACATGAACTGACAGGGAATAGAGGGATACAGACCACATGCAGCAGATGAGATTACTTTAGAACAGCATCATGGTCAGGACAGACATGATGGTACGAATAACCTCTTCCTGTGCTGTAGTGCTCCATGTTCCACATAAGCACTGCTTAACAGTGTCAACGATACCTTCCATCACTTTGCTCATGATACAGAATAGATAAGATGGGACAGCAACTCGCTAGATTGAATTTGTCTTGCCTTTTTGTGGACAGGACAAAGCTAGGCAATTTTCCACATTGCTGTAGTTGTACTGGAACAGCTTAGCCAGTTCAGTCTGGAACACAGATCTTCAGTACTAATTACAAGAATGGTGCCAAAGCCCATTGAGCCAGATTTAATGTATTACTGCATCCAACACCATCAGCACATGGTGTGACTCAGACTCGCTGAAGACCATTCATGAATCAATGTAGCAGGACTGCACAGTACAGATCTGAACCCTGGATTGCAGAATTGCTTAGCTGTGTCTTTCACCAAGTTGACACATTATTTTTGAGTATGCCTGATATTGCAGGAAGGCATGTGAGAAGGAATCTCCGTTGAAATACTGTAGGTTTGACCTCCTAGCTTAACAGTAATGGCAAAGTGGAGGATATGCCCAACCACAGGATTACAGATCCTGAGTCAATAAAATTTTGTTCCTGCTGATGGCCCAGAGTCCCATGTGGATTTTCAATCTTTAGGTGCTCAATCTGGTTTAAAATCTATCCCATTAACAGAATAGTAATGCCTCAGAATGGAGGGATATCCTCAATATGAAGGTAGAACTGGCTTAATTCGCTGTGTGCGGCAGTCCGATAGCATTTGCCTCTGTTGATACTGTAGGTAAATCAGTAAGGACGAGGGCAAGCATAGTTCTGGATCTTATTGGTTTCCTGAATACCTACTGCAGACTTAGTCTAGTATCTATGTCCTTTAGGACTCAGCCACCTCCACCAGTCATGGTGCAACTAAGCAACCCTTTTTGGCAGGCATAAACAGAGAACATAACCAGAAAACAGTCCAGCACAGGAATAAACCCTTCGGCTCACCATGTTTGTTCTGACAATGAAGCCATCCAAAACTAATCCCATCTTCCTGCACATGGTCCATATCCCTCCATTTCCTGCCTATTCATGTGTCTGTCTAATAACCTGGTGTCATGTGACTTCTGTTCTTGAATAACTGCATTCCATTTAATATAGTACACCCACAACACTACTAGGAAGAAAGTCCAGAATCTTGATTCAGTGACAGTGAATGAATAAAAACTGAAAAAAAAACTATGGATGCTGTAAATCAGGAACAAAAACAGAACCCGGTGACCCGTGTTAATTTTAAATCTGAGATAAATAAATTTTTGTTAAGCAAAGGTATTAAGGGATATTAGCAGTTAGACTACAGATCAGCCATTGTGTCACTGGAATAGTAAAACAGGCTTTGGGGTTAAATGCCTTATCCCTGTTCCTATATTTAGATGGGATCAAGACCTGAAGCATTCTCTTGATAAATTGAGTGGAAATGTAACACCTGTTTGTCGCGAAAGGAACAGACTTAATTATTACAGTTTGCAACACATGCTCAATTAATTGAATGACATCCTAACAGGGACTAATGTGAGACACTTAATCCTTTGGGCACGACTATTTTTGTATGCAACAGAAATTAGTAAAATAAATGTTATGAAAGTGCTTTCCTCTTCATCAGCTGGGGAGTGGAGCAAAAGCCTGCAGACACTACAAAGAAGGACAGAAATTAAGGAGGCAATTTATAACTTAACAAACTGCCCCAGTCATCAGATCATCTCCCTACTATCAAGTTAATCAAATAGTAAATTTTTCATCTGGTTATGGACAGTTCAGAATCAGAACAGCTTTTATTGTTCTTTAGCAGCTTTCACAGAATCTAACTATTTCATGCTGACAGTTTTGAAGACTCTTATTTGTACTTGTTATGCCATTTAAAAAATAAACAAGTTTCACGCAGAAAGGTATTTCATTCCCTCTTGTCACAACATCTAAAATCAGATTTTCCAAATGGCGTGGCTCAAAATTTTCCTAACAGAAAATAGCTGGCTTTTCCAATTTATTTCCCCCACACTTATTTTAAACACACATCCATTTCCATAATCTGTCATTTGGATTTTCCAGTACTGCTCCAGCCATTGTTATCAAACAAGCTTTCATATTGAGTAAAGCAAAGACCACGAAACTGATTTGTGGTAACTAAATATGAACATAGGAAGAGGAGTAGGCCTTAACCCTTAACATCTTAGCTTAGGTTAAAAAAAAAACCCATCTCAGATTTAAAATTAATAACTGATCCACATCCACGACCGTTTAGAACATAGCACATAGAACATTGGGGGTGGCACGGTGGCTCAGTGGTTAGCACTGCTGCCTCACAGCACCAGGGACCCAGGTTCAATTCCACCCTCGGGCGACTGTCTGTGTGGAGTTTGCACATTCTCTCCGTGTCTGTGTGGGTTTCCTCCTGGTACTCCGGTTTCCTCCCACAGTCCAAAGATGTGCACGTTAGGTGGATTGGCTAGGCTAAATTGCCCTTAGTGTTCAGGGATGTGTAGCTTAGGTGGGTTATAAGGGAATGGGTCTGGGTGGGATGCTCCAATGGTCAGTGTGGACTTGTTGGGCCAAAGAGCCTGTTCTGAAGAAGGGTCTAGGCCCGAACTGTCAGCTTTCCTGCTCCTCTGATGCGGCTTAGCCTGCTGTGTTCATCCAGCTCTACACCTTGTTATCTCAGATTCTCCAGCATCTGCAATTCCTACTACTATCTCTATTTCCACACTGTAGGGATTCTATAAATTCTATTCTATAAAAGAACAGTACAGCACAGTACAGGCCCTTCGACCCACGATGTTGTGCCAACCTATTATCCTACTAAGATCAATCTACCCTGCATACCCTACATTTTACTATCATCCATGTGCCTATCCAAGAGTCGCTTAAAAGTCTCTAAAGTATCTGACTCCACTACCAATGCCAGCAGCACATACCACAGCCCACCACTCTTTGAAGAACCTACCTCTGACATCTCCCCTATACCTTCCTCCAATCACCTTAAAATTATGCCCCCTTGTAATAGTCATTTCCGCCCTGGGAAAAAGTCTCTGACTATCCACCATATCTATGCCTCTCATCACCTTGTACACCTCTATCAAGTCACCTCTCATCCTTCTTCGCTCCAATGAAAAAAGCCCTGGCTCCCTCAAGTTTTCTTCATAAGACCTGCTCTCCAGTCCAGGCAGTATCCTGGTAAATCTCCTCTGCACCCTCTCTCAAGCTTCCACATCCTTCCTATAATGAGGCACCCAGAACTGAACACAATATTCCAAGTGTGGTCTAAACAGGGTTTTATAGAGCTGCAGCATAACCTCATGGCTCTTAAACTCAAATCCCCTGCCAATGAAAGTCAACACACCATACGCCTTCTTTACAACCCTATCAACTTGGGTAACAACTTTGAAGGGTCTATGGATGTGGACCCCAAGGTCCCTCTGTTTCTCCACACTACCTAGAATCCTGCCATTAACCCTGCATTCTGTATTCAAATTCGACCTTCCAAAATTCATCACTTCACACTTTTCTGGGTTGAGTTCCATCTGCCACTTCTTTGCCCAGCTGTGCATCCTGTCAATGTCCTGTTGCAACCTACAACAGCCCTCCATGCTGTCCACAACTCCACCAACCTTCGTGTCATCAGCAAACTTACTGACCCACCTTTCCACTTCCTCATCCAAGTCATTTATAAAGATCACAAACAGCAGAGGTCCCAGAACAGATCCCTGCGGAACGCCACTGGTCACCGAGCTCCACACTGAGTACTTTCCATCTACTACCACCCTCTGTCATCTATTGGACAGTCAGTTTTGCATCCAGACAGCCAAATTTCCCTGAATCCCATGCCTCCTTACTTTCTTTGTGGAAGAGAGTTCTAAACATTGACCTCCTATGCATGTAAAAGTGCTTCCTAACATCTCTTCTGAATGGTCTAGCCCTAATTCTCACACTATAGCCTCTTGCTCTAAAATCTCCAATAGTGGAAACAGTATCTTAATCTACCTCGTTTTTTCCTGTTCGTACCTTGAAGATTTTGATCAGGTCACCTCTTAACCTTCTAAATTCTAGATAAAACAGGCCTAATTTGTATAATCTCTCTTCCTAAATTAACCCCTGAAATCCAGGTATTCTACCATGTGCATGTGGTTTGCATCTTTTCATTGCCAGTTATGATTTTCAATACAGGAAGTTATACTAATTTTAATTGTGATTTAATATGGCAATCTTAATCTCAGTTCCTCAATAGCATTACCATACAAATGGATTTGCTTAACAGTATTCTTCACTACCAACAGGAATGTTATGAAAACCTGTTTTTCATTCTCTTAAAATTTATACATGACTCAAATTTTGTTCTGCTCTGTACACGCAAGAGACAGTGATCTGTCTGATAATAAACATTTCTGCCTTCAATGGGCAAAGTGAAAGATTCAGGCTGAAATTATTTCTATCAATATACTCTATCTTGTGTGATAAATGAAAATCCTAAACATAAAGCCAGGTTTGGGTACTGTCACTCAACTATGATATAATATTTTGGGTTCACTTCAATTGGGCTGCCAGTATGCTAGAGTAGTTCACTAGGCACACATTTCTTGTTCTGTTCTGTTGATTGTAGTTTTCCTATCTTCAACCTTTCTCCCAAGTGCACAGAACTCTAAGAATTCCATTTATGAACTCTTGCTTGTCACCGACGTGATTAGAGACATCCTGAACTTCAATTGACTTAATTGTCTGATATCCGGTCCAAGGAGAATCTTGGATTGGGCACGCAATATACACCCAATTCCAGGTTAATCTGATTTGTTCTTTGACATGCCAATTACTTTTTAAGATCATCCCTTCTGCAACAGCCCATCTTTCTTAGTTTACCAACTCCATAGATCTCGATCAAGAGTAAGAGCGACCAATGAAGCCACTTCTGCTTAGAATATATCAATCACCAGAGGTGATACTGTAACATAATACAGCAGAGGAACAGGCCCTTCGGCCCACCAAGCCCAGCCGAATCCTATTTCTTATTTAGGCCTTCTACTTATCGGCCATGATCTCATGCATGCATGCCCTCTGCTCACGTCCTGTTCATGTATCTGTCAAGATATGCCTTAAACTTTGCTAACATGCCTGCTTCCACCACCTCCACGAGCAGTGCGCTCCTGCACTCACCAACCTGAGAGAAAAGTTTTCCTGCACTTCTCCTCCTAATCTTCCCTCCCCTCACCTTGAACTTGTGCCCTCTTGTAGGTGACCTTGCCACCCTTGGGAAAAGCCTCGGGCTATCCATTCCATCTATGCCTCTCATAATTTTGTAGACTTCTATCAGAGCACCCCACAGCCTCTGTCTTTCTGATGAAAACGATCCGAGTTTATCCAACCTCTCCTCATAACTAAAACCCTCCAGACCAGGCAACATCACGGTAAACCTTTTCTGCACCCTCTCCAAAGCATCCATGTCCTGGTAGCGTGGCAACCAGAACTGCTCGCATGGCAACCAGAACTGCTCGCAATATTCCAAATGTGACCCAACCAAAGTTTTGAAGAACTGTAACATAATTTGACAACTTTTACATTTGCTGGGACATCAAATAAAGGCAAGCATGCCTTCTTGGCACCTTATCCACCGGTGTTGCCACTTTCAGGGATCTATGGATCTATATGATATACAGAGGGATCTGGGCAATGACTCAAAGGGTTCTGACATTTATCGTATACTTCACACCTGAATTTGATCTTCCAAAATGCATCACCTTGCATTTGTCTGATTTAAACTCCATCTGTCATGTCTCTGCCCAAATCTATCTATCTATATCCCACTGTATCCTTTGGCAATCTTCCTCATAATCTGCAACTCCAATTTTGGAATCATTCGCAAACATATTAAGCAGACCACCTACATTTTTCTCCAAATCATTTATATTTAGTGTAAACAACAAAAGTCCCAGCACTGATCCGTGCAGAACCCCACTAGTTACTGATCTCCATTCTGAAAAGCACCATTCCACTACTACTCTGTCTTCTATGACCAAGTCAGTTTTGTATCTATCCAGCCAGCTCACTCCAGATCCCATGGGTCTCTACCTTCTGTACCAACCGGCCATGAGGTACCTTCTCCAATGCCTTCCTAAAGCCCATGTAGCCAAAACCACTACGCTTCCCTCAATCATTCTTGTCACCTCCTCAAAAAACTCAATCAAGTTGCTGAGACACAACATTCCCTGCACAAACCCATGCTGCCTGTCACTAACAAGACCATTCGCTTCACATGTAAATAAATCGGTCTCTCAGTGCCATCTCCCACATAACATCAGATTCACCAACATGTACTTACCTGTATTATCTCTGTTGCTTTCCTTCTTAAACAAAGGAACAACATGGGCCATTCTCCAGGCCCCTGGAACTTCGCCTAAGGCCAATGGCGAGACAAGGATATCTGTTATGGTCCCAGCTACTGCCTCCCTTGCTGTCCATAGTATCCTTGGATCGATCTCATCTGGCCATGGGGACTTGTCTACTTCGATATATTTCAACACAGCCAACACTCCCTCCTCCATTATGTTGACTTGCCCAAGGGTATTCACACACCTTTCCCTAACCTCAAAATCCCTCATGGACACTCTCTTTGGTGAATACTGATGAACTCATTAAGGATCTCATAGAAACATAGCAGATAGGAGCAGGCAGTGGCCATTTGGCCCTTTGAGCCTGCTCTGCCATTCTTCACGATCATGGCTGATCGTTCAACTCAAAAGCCTAATCCTGCTTTCTCCACATAACCTTCGATCCTATTTGTCCCAAGTGCTATACCTAGTCGCCTCTTAAATACATTCAATGTTTTAGCATCAACTATTTCCTGTGGTAATGAATTCCAAAGGCTCACCACTCTTTGGGTGAAGAAATGTCTCCTCATCTCTGTCCTAAAGTCTACCCCAAATCCTCATACTGATACCCCAGGTTCTGGACACACCCATCGGGAACATCCTCCCTGCATCTACCCTGTCCAGTCCTGTTACAATTTTACAAGTCTCTATGAGATTCCCACCATCATTAGTCTGAACTCGAGCTAAAACAATTCCAATCAAGCAAAATCTTCTCATATGTCAGATCCGCCATCCCTGGAATCAGCCTAGTAAACCTTCGCTGCACTCCAGACAGCAAGAGCATCCTTGCCCAGTAAAGGACACCAAAACTGCACACAATATTCCAGGCATGGTCTCACTAAGGCCCTGCACAACTGCAACAACACATCCTTGCTCCTGTACTCGAAACCTCTCGCAATGAAGGCCAACATACCATTTGTCTTCATTGCCGGCTGCTGCACCCGCACCTTCAGCGAACCATCTCACCTATTTCCTCTGGCTCCACACATAACCTCCCTCCTTGAGTGGGCCCACTCTTTCCCAAGCTAACCTCTTAATCCTAATATATGCATGAAATGCATTGGGAGTTTCCTTACCGCTGCTGGCCATTTCACGTGCCCCTTTAGTTGACAGATGAGGGAAGGGCTGTAGATGTCATATACATGGACTTCAGTAAGGCGTTTGATAAGGTTCCCCATGGTAGGCTGATGGAGAAAGTGAAGTCGCATGGGGTCCAGGGTGTAATAGCTAGATGGATAGAGAACTGGCTGGGCAACAGGAGACACAGAGTTGTAGTGGAAGGGAGTTTCTCAAAATGGAGAACTGTGATCAGTGGTGTTCCACAGGGATCCGTGTTGGGACCACTGTTGTTTGTGATATACATAAATGATTTGGAGGAAGGTACAGATGGTCTGATTAGCAAGTTTGCAGATGACACCAAGATTGGTGGACTAGCAGATAGTGAAGGGGACTGTCGGAGAATGCAGCAGAATATAGATAGATTGGAGAGTTGGGCGGAGAAATGGCAGATGGAATTCAATCCAGGCAAATGCAAGGTGATGCATTTTGGAAGATCCAATTCAAGAGCGAACTATACGGTAAATGGAAAAGCCCTGGGGAAAATTGATGCACAGAGAGATCTGGGTGTTCAGGTCCATTGTACCCTGAAGATGGCAACACAGGTCGATAGAGTGGTCAAGAAGGCATATGGCATGCTTTCATTCATCGGACGGGGTATTGAGTACAAGAGTTGGCAGGTCATGTTATAGTTGTATAGGACTTTGGTTCGACCTCATTTGGAATACTGCGTACAGTTCTGGTCGCCACATTACCAAAAGGATGTGGATGCTTTGGAGAGGGTGCAGAGGAGGTTCACCCAGATGTTGCCTGGTATGGAGGGCGCTAGCTATGAAGAGAGGTTGAGAAGATTAGGATTATTTACATTAGAAAGACTGAAGGAGGACCTTATTGAGGTCTACAAAATCATGAGAGATATAGACAGGGTAGATAGCAAGAAGCTTTTTCCCCAGAGTGAGGGACTCAATTACTAGGGGTCACGATTTCAAGGTGAGAGGGGAAAAGTTTAAGGGAGATATGCGTGGAAAGTTCTTTACGCAGAAGGTGGTGGGTGCCTGGAATGCGTTGCCAGTGGAGGTGGTAGAGGCGGGCACGATAGTGTCATTTAAGATGTATCGAGACAGATACATGAACGGGCAGGGAGCAGAGGGATACAGATCCTTGGAAAATAGGCGACAGGTTTAGATAGAGGATCTGGATCGGTGCAGGCTTGGAAGGCCGAAGGGCCTGTTCCTGTGCTGTAATTTTCTCTGTTCTTTAGCCCTCCTTACACCCCATTTGAGTTGCTTCCGACTTTCTCTCTATTCTTGAAGGATTTTGTCTGTTTTTAGTTGCTTAGAACTTAGGTATAATCTTTTTTTTTGACTGAGCTGATAATTTCCCCGTCATCCAAGGTTCCTGAACCCTGCCATTCCTGTCCTTCATTTTCACAGGAACATGCCTGTCTTGCACTCTAATGAACTTTAAAAGATTCCCAGATGTCAGATGTAGATTTACCTTCAAACAGCCACTCCCTATCTACTTCCTCCAATTCATGCCTAATTTGGTTTTCATTGGCCTTCCCCCAATTTAACACTTTCACTTGAGGTTCACTCTCTCCTTATCCATAAGTATCTGAAAACTTACAGTCACTAGTCCTAAAATGCACCCCCAGTGAAAATTCAATCACCTGGCTAGGCTCATTTCCCAATACCAGGTCTGGTATATGTCCCCTCCCTTGTTGAACTACCAACACATTGTTTCAAAAAACCCTCCTAGAGATTTAACAAATTGCTCTCCATCCAAATCCCTGGCACTAAGGGAGCCCCAGTCAATATGGGGGAAGTTAAAATTACCCACTACAACAATCCTGTTATTTCCATATCTTTCCAGAATCTGACTACATACCTCCTCCTCTATCTCCCGTTGGCAGCTGGGAGGTCTGTAATCCAATCCCAGTTTTGTAACTGCACCCCTCTTATTCCTAAACTCCACCCATAATGCCTCACTGCAAGTTCCCTCTGGTGTCCACCCTCAACAGTCATGCAACTCCCCTGCCTCTTTTGCCTCCTCCTTTGTCTTGTCTAAAACATCAACAGAATGATAAGCTGTCAATCCTGTCCCTCTTTCAACCATGTCTCTGTGATAGCAACATCATAATTGCATGCATTAATCCAGGTTCTAAGTTCATCCATCTCACCTTATACTTCTTGCATGGAAGCAAACACAGTCCAGGCCTCCAGTTCCACTGAGCTCAGCAAATTCTTCCTCTTAGCTAGATTTGCCTTAGGCTCAATTTTCCCCAGTCTTTGTACTTACTGACCTGCTGCTCTGGTGCACCAGACATAATTGAGGTACATCAAAACAACAAGACTCAAACTTAGTATAGAATTTAAATCCACAAATAGTTAGATTTAACTGCACACACAAAATACATATAGAGGGCTCTGTTCTAGGCTGAGTTGTAAAAATAAGTCATTTAAACAGCTGTAGACTCGACTAAAAGCCTCAAGTCATTTCCGTTTGTCCTGTGATTAGCATGTGACAGTTACTTAGCCTGTAAACACACGAGCCTCTTCCAGTGCTTTGCCTCATTTGTCCAGTGGGCAAGTTTGCTCTCACATCGTTCCATTCTTTCATATCTAATTGTAGTCAGAGCCTGATTTGAAATGGCTTTTCTTCATGCCCACACTATTGCTACCTCGTCTCTCCAAATAATCCACCTCTGGTTCCTCTATTTGTCACGAGCATGCTGTCCCTTAGCAGCCCTAAGATGCATTGTTAATTTTCACACATGGACAAGGACATCCAGACAAAGAGAAACTGCAGGCCAGTTAGCTTAATGCATTACAGAGGGAAAAACCTACTATTGATGAGGTTAAGGCAGAGCACTTAGAAAATCTTCATGCAATCAGGGACAATAAGCATGCTTTTGACAGAAGAAAATTCTGTTTGACTCTGAGGTCTCTGAGAAAGGAACAGGCAAGATGAATAAAGAGGAACCTGTAGATATGGTATATTTATCAAATGCCTTTTGGGAATTCAAAGTGTCATGATGGAGGGGTAACTAACATAGGTAGAGAATTGGTAGACAGGAAAGTACAGTTGAGACCAAAGTCAGGTCAGCTGCGATCTTATGAAATGACTGTACAGGGGCACAGTGGCTAACTTCTGCTCCTAAATCACAGATTCTTATGTTCCTCACTACCAAGTCTTTGGATTCCTCCGCTATTGCTAAGTTATCATGATCACAGTGGTCATCTGACATCCAGCTCTGAATGAACAGAAACTGCCTGCAGTTATGAGTGCGAGGACTGAAGCCACAGTCTTCAGTTGCTAATCCAAACTCTGTTCCATAACTACAGACTCCATTTGTCTCACTGGAAATATTGAAATTAGGTCAGTCTGATTGCAACCTTGTTGCCACATGTCCTGCAATGAATTTTTGACCTCCTATTTTTGCCATTAAAATCAACAAGCTTCACTTTCTCAACATTGCCCAATTTCCCCTCTGTCTCAGCTGGTTGACTGCTGATTCCCCTTCATTCATAATTGTGTTACTTCTGGGCGCTACTTCTCCAGAACGGCTGGTCTTCAACTTTTTCCATAATTTGGAGGTAATCCAAAGCTTTGCCCACACCTTAACTTGAAGAACCATTCTCCTACTACACATATGCTCACATTTTAAAATTATCAAAAATCTCTTTATGGCTTAAGGCTCCCTCTCTCTGTAAGCTCCTACAGTTCCTACAATCCCATAACCTTCCAGGATATCTGCATTCATTGCTGTCCTACTGAACACCCCCTGACCATGGCAAAAGACTCCCGGCCTTGACCCTGGTAATGGCTAAAGGCTTCCCTGGAGACTGCTTCTATCTCAGGTAATTTCTTTCATGAATTTGCTCTGACAGAATCAGCCTGCGACTGGAGGAATGGCTCCTCACCAATTCCATCAAATGTATTTCTGGTGAAAACTATTCGATCATTGGTCATCACCTCGATTGAATTTTCAGACATGTTAGGGTCTGTTGGGGCCTGTTCATTTGCCTCGCCCACACACTGAGTACTGATCCAGAGTGTACTAAAAAAGGGAAAGCAATGGCCTCATGGAGTTATCACTAGACTATTAATCCAGAAACTCAGCCAATGCTCTGGGGAGCTGGGTTTGAATCTCGCCATGACAGATAGTGAATTTGAATCCAAATGTCTGGGGTTCAGAATCTACTGATGACTACGAAACCATTGTCAATTCTCAGTAAAATGCATCTGGCTCATTATAATGAACAATGAACAAAGAACAAAGAACAAAGAAAATTACAGCACAGGAACAGGCCCTTCAACCCTCCAAACCTGCACCGACATGCTGCCCGGCACAACTAAAACCCCTTACCCTTCTGGGGACCATATCCCTCTATTCCCATCCTATTTATGTATTTGTCAAGACGCCCTTTAAAAGTCACTATCATATCTGCTTCCACTACGTCCCCTGGCAGAGAGTTCCAGGCACCCACCACCATCTGTGTAAAAAACTTGCCTTGTACATCACCTTTAAACCTATGCCCCTCGCAGCTTAAACCTATGCCCCCTAGTAACTGACTCTTCCACCCTGGGAAAAAGCTTCCGACTGTCCACTCTGTCCATGCCCTTCGTAATCTTTTAGGCCTCTATCAGGTCGCCCCTCCACCTCCATCGTTCCAGTGAGAACAACACAAATTTTTCCAACCTGTCCTCATAGCTAATGCCCTCCATACCAGGCATCATCCTGGTAAATCTTTTCTGTACCCTCTCCAAGGCCACCACATCCTTCTGGTAGTGTGGCAACCAGAATTGAACATAATATTCCAAACACAGCCTAACTAAGGTTCTATAAAGCTGCAACATTACCTGCCAATTTTTAAACTCAATGCCCCAGCCGATGAAGACAAGCATGCTGTATGCCTTGTTGACTATCTTCTCTACCTGCGTTGCCACTTTCAGTGACCTGCGTACCTGTACACCCAGATCCCTCTGCCTATCAATACTCTTAAGGGTTCTGCCATTTACTGTATATTTTCCATCTGGATTAAACCTTCCAAGATGCATTACCTTACATCTTTCCAGATTAAACTCTATCTGCCTTCTCTCAACTCAAGTAACCAACCAATCTATATCCAGCTATATCCTTTGACATCCTCATCACTATCCGCAATTCACAGGAGGAGCTTCCATAGAATCCCTACAGTATGGAAACAGGCCCTTCGGCCCAACAAGTCCACACCAACCTTCAGAGCATCCCACCCAGACCCATCCCCCTATAACCCACCTAATCTTCACCTCCTTGAACACTACGGGGCAAGTTAGCATGGCCAATCCACCTAACCTGCACATCTCTGGACTGTGGGAGGAAACCGGAGCACCCAGGAGGAAACCCACGCAGGCACGGGGAGAATGTGCAAACTTCACACAGACAGTCGCTCGAGGGTGCAATTGAACCCAGGTCCCTGGCGCTGTGAGGCAGCACTGCTAACCACTGAGCTACCAATTCCACCAACCTTTGTGTCATTGGAAAATTTACCAATCAGGCCAGTTATATTTTCCTCCAAATCATTTATATATATTACAAACAGCAAAGGTCCTAACACGGACCCCTGAGGGATGCCACTAGTCACAGCCCCCCCATTCAGAAATGCACCCTTCCACTGCTACCCTCTGTCTATGACCGAGCCAATTTTTTATCCATATTGCAAGTTCACCTCTGACCCCGTGCGACTTTACGTTCTATATCAGCCTGCCATGAGGGACCTTGTCAAAGGCCTTACTGAATTCCATGTAGACAACATCCACTGCCCTACTCTCATCTTAAAACTCAACCAAGTTAGTGAGACACAACCTCCCCTTCATAAAACCATGTTGTCTCTCACTAATATGCCCACTTATTTCCAAGTGGGAGTAAATTGTGTCTCGAAGAATCCTCTCCAATAAATTTCCCTACCACTGATGTAAGGCTCACCAGCCTGTAATTAGCTGGATTATCACTGCCACCCTTCTTAAACAAAGTAACAACACTGAAGGACATTAATAGCCAGGGAAGGAAATCTACCAGCCTCACCTGGTCCGGCATACATGTGATTCCAGATCCACAGCAATGTGGTTGACTCTCAACTGCCCTGTGAAATGACCTAGTAAGCCATTTAGTTCAAGGTGCAGCTAGGGATAGGCAATAAATGCTGGGCAACCAGCGACACCCATGTCCCATAAGTGAATAAAAGAAATACCATGTTAGCGTGTCCGTGACTGCCAAATGAAGTAACTTCTACTTGGGCAGCCCAAGCCTTAAGTACAAAGCACTTGCCTGTTATGGCCCTCGTGAAATTATTTTCGTTTACTTCACCTCTAAGGTGCTACTGATGATCCTTTACCTGGGCTTCATATAGTACTAGCAGTAGCCTCTGTTCCCAGTGGTGGAGGAACTAGAGATTTACCAGCCTCTGAATGGTCAGAAGTGGAAAATTCTCTTGAACAGCCAAGATCCCAACTTTGATCAAGTTAATGTCTGATGTATGTGCAATGGCTATGGTAGAGTGGTCTGATTTACACCAGCTACCATGAATATTAAACTCCCATCACTGGTCTTTGCAATGGAATGAAACCATCATCACTACTAATATGATTACATGAGTCACAACCCCACTTCTGAATGATCACAAATTTCCAAAGCAACAAGCGATCAAATTGAAACAATTTCCCAGAAAGACAGCAACTTAGAGGGGAATAGACTGATCTGATGCATTAAAATTGAACTAAGTACATCTGTTTGAGAAATTGCCAAAGTCACACCCATAGACACAGTCTTAATACAAAACAAAAATTTAAAAAAAAAACTTTCCAGACCCAGCACCAGAATGGAGTTTTAATTTCTAGTCATGCATTTTAGAGTACATATATAAATTGACATTTAGAAAAAAATTCTCATTATCCTGGTGGAAAATATAACTGAATATATTAATTACATTTTTTGCATGCCCGAACACAGAGTACATCTTTGGTTGTTAGAACATTGCTAAATGCTTGACAGGAAACTTACTTTCCACAACATTCGAACAAGTCAATAAACTGACCTTATGTAGGACCAATAGGGACACAACATTATCCAGTTCTTCCAAACTCACAGGAGGACTGATGTGCTACACACGTTGAAGTTAAACTATTCTTGGAACAAACAAGCTCATAATTGTTCCATTTCCTCCAAACGGTCAGTATCCCATGGCAAGCAACAGAGAATTTGTTTAAAAATAAGAAAAATTACTCATGTTCTTCAAAGTAACTCAAGATTTAACCCACTTACAAAGCAAACAGCTTGACTATTCTATCCATGCCATAGCTAGTTTGAGAAGACTCAAACTGAACAATGCGGTGAATAGTAAAAAGTTCTATACTTAAAACAGTGAGAAGTGATGTCTCAATGGATCAGTGTTGACATGCCAGTTCTTTACTACCAAGAAAAACAGAAGTCACAGTACTGGAGCACAACAACAGAATTTCTTCAAAAGACATTCACATTTGGAGCACTGCGTGCTGTTCTGGTCACCCTACTATAGAGGATATTATTTATTGTTAAAGTAGAAAATATGCAGAATAGATTTACTGGGATGTTACCTGGACTGGAAGGTTTGAGTTAGAAGGAGAAGCTGGGTAGGCTGGGACTTCTTTCCCCTGGAGTGTAGGATACTGATGGCTAATCTTACAGAGATCTATAAAATCATGAGAGAATTAGATATAGTAGATAGCCAACAGCTTTTCCCCACGGTAGGGGTGTCTAAAACTAGAGGGCGTAGGTTTAAGGTGAGAGGGGAGAGATACAAAAGGTCCAGAGGAGCAATTTTTTCCCCACATAGAGGGTGATGAGTGTCTGGAACAGGCTGCCAGAGGTGGTGGTGGACGGGAGTACAATTTTGTCATTTAAGAAACATTTGAACAGGTACATAGATGGGATAAGTACGGAGGGATATGACCAAATGCAAGCAAATGAGACTGGATTAACAGTGAAAACTGGGCGACATGGACAAGTTGGACCCAAGGGCCTGTTCCATGGCATAAACCTCTAAATCTATGACATTCTAACTAATTCTAACATCAAGAGTTCACTTGGAACAGTGTATTGGGAAGGGTCAAATGCTTATTCAAAACTAGTCAGTGATTGGTACATAAATTGGGGTTATCCAAATTTGAAATTATCTACTGGGGAATTAAAATAGACTCCAAATAGTATCTGGATGTAACCCTATCGAAATCATCCACTGTATGCTTAATTTTGAATAAATTGTAGTTCTAAATTTCAAAGGCTGTAATATTCCTGACTCACTCTCAGGAATCCTCTTAATACTTTTAGCCGCATCAATGCAACAATGCCACAATCAATAAAAGCAGAAACAAAAATATTGTATTAATTGGCCATATTTTCTCCAATTTTTATAAGATCATTATTTCTTTAGACGGAGACCAATAACAATCCATTTTCCTGCAGTTGAGGAAATTACATGCATTTTCATTTTGAACAAGTATATGCCAGTTGGTTGGTTACAGATTTTTCCCCCACTGCAATGCAATGGTTAATGCATTAGCTACAAATTCTGGTCTGAATGTAACTGTAAATAAGATGGGTGCAATACTTGCCAAGTACATGGTGTACCACAAGGATCTGTTCTGGGTCCTCTTCTATTTGTGATTTTTGTAAATGATTTGGATGTAGGAGTGGAAGGGCGTTCAGGTCCATTATACTTTGAAGGTGGCAACACAGGTCGATAGAGTGGTCAAGAAGGCATATGGCATGCTTTCATTCATCAGAAGGGGTATTGAGTACAAGAGTTGGCAGGTCATGTTACAGTTGTATAGGACTTTGGTTCGACCAAATTTGGAATACTGCGTATAGTTCTGGTCGCCACATTACCAAAAGGATGTGGATTCTTTGGAGAAGGTGCAGAGGAAGTTCACCAGGATGTTGCCTGGTATGGAGGGCACTAGCTATGAAGAGAAGTTGAGTAGCTTAGGATTATTTACATTAGAAAGACGGCGGTTGAGGGGGGACCTAATTAAGGTCTACAAAATCATGAGGTATAGACAGGGTGGATAGCAAGAAGCTTTTTCCCCCCAGAGTGGGGGACTCAATTACTAGGAGTCACGATTTCAAGGTGAGAGGGGAAAAGTTTAAGGGAGATATGCGTGGAAAGTTCTTTACGCAGAAGGTGGTGGGTGCCTGGAACGCGTTGCCAGCGGAGGTGGTAGAGGCGGGCACGATAGCGTCATGTATCTAGACAGATACATGAATGGGCAGGGAGCAGAGGCATACAGATCCTTGGAAAATAGGTGACAGGTTTAGATAGAGGATCTGGATCGGCTCAGGCTTGGAGGACCGAAGGGCCTGTTCCTGTGCTGTAATTTTCTTTGTTCTTTGAGTGGAAGAGTGGATTAGTAAGTTTGCGGACGATACGAAGGTGGGTCGTGTTGTGGACAGTGCGGAGGGCTGTTCTAGGTTACAAAGTGACATTGATAGGATGCAGAGCTGGGCTGAGAAGTGCGGCAGATGGAGTTTAACCCTGAAAAGTGTGAGGTGATTCATTTTGGAAGGACAACCTTGAAAGCAGAATACAGGGTGAACGGAAAGATTCTTGGCAGTGCGGAGGAGCAGAGGGAACTTGGGGTTCATGTTCACAGTTCCCTGAAAGCTGCCACCCAGGTGGATAGAGTCGTTAAGGCGGCGTATGGTGTGTTAGCTTTCATTAATAGAGGGATTGAGTTCAAGAGCCACGAAGTTATGCTCCAGCTATACAAAAGCCTGGTTCAGCCACATCTGGAGTATTGTGTCCAGTTCTGGTCGCCTCATTACAGGAAAGATGTGGAAGCGTGGGAAAAGGTACAGAGGAGATTTACCAGGACGTTGCCTGGAATGGAGGGAAGGTCTTACGAGGAAAGGTTGAGAGAGCAAGGACTTTTCTCTTTAGAACGACGAAGGATGAGAGGTGACTTGATAGAGGTGTACAAAATTATCAGAGGTATAGATAGAGTAGACAGCCAGAGACTTTTTCCTGGGGTGGAGGTAGCTATTACGAGGGGGAATAGTTTTAAAGTGAGTGGAGGTAGATATAGGGGAGATGTCAGAGGTAGGTTCTTTACTCAGAGTGTGCTCGGGGCGTGGGATGCATTGCCGGAGAGTGTAGTGGAGTCGGCCTCATTAGGGGCATTTAAGCAGCTATTAGATAGGCATATGGATGATAGTATAAGGTAGGGGTGGAGGTTAGATAGACCTTAGGATTAGGGTAAAAGTTCGGCACAACATCATGGGCCGAAGGGCCTGTACTGTTCTATGTTCTACATTAATAGTTCTTAATTATAGCTGTAGTTGAGACCTCATGCTTTCTGTGGAGTCTAAAACTCAAGCAGTTTATTTAATGTGCACAGGAGAGTCAAACCTCCTGGTCAGCTCCTACAGAGCTCTCCACACAGTGATGGATGCAAGGTTTATATATATTTACTCACTTGACTTATTACAGCTACTCAGCCTACCATGGCTGGATACAACAAGTTACCCTACCTATCGTGGTCAGATATGCTGGGTTCAAGTGGACCCCAGATGCATCTGTAACGTGTTCTCAGATACTGAAGCAGACCATGCCCAAATACAGCAAAACCTGGACTACATCCAGCCTTAGGCTTATAAGTGACAATTAACGAGTAACATTCACACCAGACAAGTGCCAGGCAATGACCATCTCCAAAAAGAGAATATAACAATCTCCCATTGACATTCAATGATATCACAATCACCGAATTTCTCCACTATCAATATCCTGTATGTTCCACTAAGCAGAAAGTGATCTGGACTCTACAGCTACAACAGAGGTCAGACGCTAAGATTCATGTAGTGAGTAACTCAACTTGTGACTGCCCATCGCCTGTCCACCTTGTACAAAGCACAAGTCAGGAGTGTAATGCAATACTGCCCGACTTTCCTGATGAGTCCAACAACATTCAAGAAAATTTATACAATCCAGGACAACGCAGCCTGCTTGCTTTACACTTCATTCACAAACAGTCACTCCAACACCAACGCTCAGCAAGAGCATTGTTCATGATCTATAGATGCACAGCAGAAATTCACCAAGGCTCCCGAGACAGCATCTACCAAATCCATAACCACCACTACCTAAAAGTGGAAGAACAGCAGATACGTTACCACCTGCAAGTACCCCTCCAAGCCATTAATTCATACTCTTTGTCTCCTCTCTGCCAACCAGTTCTCTATCCATCTCAATACACTTCCCCCAATCCCATGCACTTTAATCTTGCAAAATAATATCTTATGTGGGACTTTGGACTTTGAGAAAGCGTTTGACAAATATACTACATCGACTGGCTCCCCCTTGTCAACTCTACAAGTTACATCTTCATAGAATTCCAACAGATTAGTCAAGCATGATTTCCCCCTCATAAATCCGTGCTGACTCTATCTGATCCTGTCACTGCTTTCTAAATGCTCCGCTATAAAGTCCTTGATAATGGATTTAAGAATTTTCCCCACTACCGATGTTAGGCTTACTGGTCTATAATTTCCTGTTTTCTTTCCACTTCCCTTTTTGACTACTGGGGTGATATTAGCTATCCTCCATTCTGCAGGAACTGATCCAGAGTCTACTGAATGCTGGAAGATGACCACCAAAGCATCCACTATTTCTACAGCCACTTCTAGAAGTACTCTGGGATGTAGATTATCAGACCCTGGGGATTTATCTGCCTTCAATCCCATCAATTTTCCCAGTACCATTTCTCTACTAATATTGATCTCCCTCTATTCTTCTCTTTCACTAAATCTTGCATTCTCCAATATTTCTGGTATCTGGTTTGTGTCTTCTTTTGTGAAGACAGAACTACAAAGTATACATTCAGTTGCTCAGCCATTTCTTTGTCCCTATTATACATTCCCCCATTCCTGTCTGTAGGGGACCTACATTTGTCTTCACCAATCGCTTTTTATTCACATACCAATGGAAACTTAGTGTCACTTGCTATATTTTTGGCAAGCTTACTTTGCCCTTCTCCCTTACAGAGAATGAAATAAACATTGTAAATATAGAGAAAGACGAATGCCAATTAACTTAACATTTAGAAGAGGCATCAGCAGGGTCTGGCTATTGAATAGACCCCCTGTTTTGCGTTGGCAGAAGGACCTTACACTGTTGTCTTTCCCCACTGTGCCTTGGCAGCAGCTACCCCAAGTTTTATTGCAACCCTCAGCACATAGTCCTGGACCTTGGAATGTGCCAGTCTGCAACATTCAGTCAGGGTGAACTCTTTCAACTAGAAGACCAGCAAGTTTCGGGTGGACCGAAAAGCGTCTTTCATCGTGTTGATGGTCCTCCAGGCACAGCTGATGTAGGTCTTGGTGTACATCCTGGCAAACAGACCATCGAGCACAGAGACCTGCGTCACGGAGCTGCTTGCGATGAACCTCGACAAAAAGCACAGCATTTCTCTCCAGACCTCCTTTGCATAGGCACATTCCAGAAGGTGGTGTGTGACAGTCTCGTCCCCTCCACAGCCACCTCAAGAGCAGCATGCGGTGGCGCAGAGAGTCTGGGCATGCATTAAGGATCTCACAGGCAGAGCCCTTATCACTACCAGCCAAGTAATGTCCTGGTGCTGGTTTGAAAGCTCTGGTAATGAGGCATTCTGCCAAATGACTTTGTGCAGACTGCACAAGGAACCACTAGACAAGATCCACCCTCCCCTTTTCCCGAAGGGTATCGAGGACGCTATGCGCTGACCATTGCCTGATGGACTTGTGCTCAAAGGTGTTTTTCTACAAGGGAGGGAAACACCGAAGTAGTGTTTCAGGTTTAACTGTCCCTTGACAACACTTCCTCCACAAACCACTGTTGGGTAGTGGTGACTGCGCCGATGCAAATCTTCACCCCGACAGCCAGTGTCGTTGCAGCCCTCTGCCAGACACTTGTCTCACTTGAACTTGGGGGGTGAAGAACTCTGTACAACTGACCTACAGCAACTTGTTGCTGAGAGGTAAGTGGAAGCTGGAGACGAAAATTAGCCCAGGATGCAGCACCACTATCCTGTCTATCCTGAAGGAAATTGAGCTGCAACTGCTTCTTCATGAAAGAAGAAAAAGGGCAAAGCAGCAAAAACTGGATGTCTTTTTTAAGCCAACCCCAAGAAACAGTCAGAAGACAATGAACCACAGCTATCCACTCCTGGATTAACTATTTTTCGTCCTAACCCTGCAACTACAACTGCACCTGAAGGTGACGATAATGATGATGACGACGACAACAACAACACCCCTCAGCCCCTGCATTAACAACACAGCAACCTCAAAACTTCCTTCCCCCATCAAGTTATCTTGATATTTTTCAAGTTAAGGTGTTTAATTTCCTTTTATTTCATTATTAGATATAAATTAAAGTTATTCAAACAGTGCCAGCTTGTGTGTTAGGCTTTTGAGTGATTTTTTGGTGGTCTGCCCCAACCCCACTTTTCCCATCAGCTCCGTTATTTCTATGGTGCGATTTTCCATAGCACAATGTTACGCAGAATGCAACTATCGCATTATAGCAGAACCAACTGTACTGTTTTTTTGGGTGCGGGGGTCAATGTGGGAAGTGTGCATGCAGTTGGTGGCCTCTCAAGGGAAAGCAGCAGCAGCCAGATCAGTAGCACCACAACTGGCACTGTTGTACAGCAGGAAGGGTTGAAGTGTGGGCGACTAATAGTGATAAGGGGCTCTATAGTCAAGGGCACAGAAGTGTTTCTATGGCTGCAAATGACACACCAGATTGTGTTTGCCTCTCTGGTGGTTGGAGCAAGCATGTCTCTGGGTGGGCACAGGATATTCTAAAGGGAAGGGTGTGCAGCCAGAGGGTGTGATCCATACTGGTACCAACATCACGTAAAAATATAGATGAGGTCCCGCAAGCGGAGTTCAGTGAGAAAGGTAGGAAATAAGCAGGACCTCTAGCGTTGTAATCTCAGGGACGACATCCTGTGCCACATGCCAGCTAGGATAGGAACAGGAAGGTAGTACAGTTAGATGCATGGCTAAACAGCTAGTGTAGGAAGAAGGTTTTCAGGCATGTGGATCATTGGTATGCCTTGCAGGGCAGATGGGACCTGTAGGAGGACAGGTTGCACCTAAGCTGGAGGGGTACCAATATCCTGACAGGGAAGTTTGCTAGTGCCACTTGAGGGTTTAAACAAGTGTGGCAGGAGAGGTGGGAACCAGAGCAGTAGGTCAACAAGTAAAATGGCCAAGGAAGAGTCTGAGACCAAGGCCAGTAAGACTAAGAGGAAGAACAGATAGGGGGAGGTTACTGAACACTGTAGCACTGGCAGTCTAAACTCTATGTTTTAATGCATGGAGTTTGATCATTAAGGCAGATGAGCTTAGTTTTCTATGCATTAATCCAAGCTATGTTGTAGCTATTATAAAGACTTGGTTGAAAGGGGGACAAGACTAGCAGTTTAATGTTCTGGGGTTTAGATATTTCAGGCATGATAGAGAGGCACGCAAAGGAGGTAGGGAAATTGTGCTACTGATTAGGGAGAATATCACAGCTGTAATTCGGGAGGACACCTTGGAGGGCTCATCCAGCAAGGCCATATTGGTAGAGCTCAAGAATAGCAAAGGTGCAATCCCTTTGATGGGATTGTAGTACAGGCCTCTCAACAGCCAACTGATAGTACAGGAACAGATATGTGGAAAAATGTAAAAACAACAGGGTTGTTGTGCTGGGTGATTTTTAATTTCCCTCATATTGATCTGGACTCAATTAGTGCCAGAAATAGGGGAGTATTTGTTAGGTGTGTCCAGGGCAGTTGTTTTGAAACTATGTAAATAGTCAAACTAGGGAAAGGGCCATACAAGACCTGGTATTGAGGAATGAGACCAAACAGGCGATCAAAGTTTCAGTGGGAGAAGCATTTCGGGAACAGAGACCATAATTCGGTAAGCTTTAAGTTAGTTATGGAGAAAGGACAAGAGTAATCCTAAAATGAAAGTACCAAATTTGGGGAAGGCTAACTATCACCACAACATTAGGCAGGAATTGGGAAAGGTAGATTGAGGGCAGCTGTTTGAGGGTAAATCCACATCTGGCATGTGGCAATCTTTTAAAGGCCAGTTGATTAGAGTTCAGGGCCAGCAGATTCCTGTGAAAATGAAGGAGAAGGATAGCAAGATTTGGGAACCTTGGATGACAAAAGAAATTGAGAGCTTAGTCAAAAAGAAAAAGAAGGCATAAATAAGGCTTCGAAGGACAGACAGACCCTCGAAGAATATAAAGACAGCTGGAATGAACTCAAACAAGGAATTACGGGGGCTAAAAGGTGCCATGAAATGTCATTGGGATTTTCCCTAATCCTGCTTGCCAAAGCGTTTCATATATAAGAAACAAGAGGGTAGCTAGAGAATGGGAAGTCCACTCAAGGACAAAGGAGGGAATTGATGCGTGGAGCTAGAGGAAGTGGGTGAGGTCCTTAATGAATACTTTGCATCAGTATTCACAAAAGTGGATGGTGGGTCTTGGGAATATGTTGATATTCTGGAGCATGACAATATTTTTAAAAAAGTGTTAGGTGTTTTAAAAACCATTAAGGTCAACAGGTCTCCAGGACTTGATGGGATCTGTCCCAGAATGCTGAGGGAGGCAGGTGAGGAAATTGTTGCGGCCTGTACAAAAATCTTTTTACCCTCTTTAATCACAGGAGAGTTCCCAGAGGACTGGAGAATAGCCAAAGATGTTCGTTCATTTAAGAAAGGAGCAGGCATAATCCGGAAAATTAAGGCCAGTGGCAGAGAAATTATTGGAGAATATTCTTAGGGATGGTACTTACTCACATTTGGAAAAATATCAATTTATTAGGAATAGGCAGCATGGTTTTGTGCAGGGAAGGGCATGTCTCAAATTTGATTGACTTTTTTGAGGAAATGACAAAGGTAACTGAGGACACAGCAGTACATGTTGCTTGTACGGCCTTTACCACGATCTTTGAAGAGGTGCCTCATGGAAAGCTAATACAAAGATGAAGTCACACAGGATCTGCGGTGAGTTAGTATGATGGATACAGAATTGACTTAATCATAGAAAACAGAGTAGTAGTGGGAGGGTATTGTTCTGACTGGAGGTCTGTGGCCAGCCATGTCCACAGGGATTGGTGCTGGGACCCCTGTTGTTTGTACTATAATACAGATAAGTGATTTGGAGAAGAATATAGGTTGCCTGATTAATAAGTATGTGGATGACAAAAGGGCTAAGGGAGTTAGTTGCAGGTAGGATTGCCAGAGGATACAGCAGGATTTAGACAGGTTGGAGACTTGAGCAAAGAAATGGTAAAAGGTGTTTAATCCAGACAAATGCAAGGTGATGCATTTTGGAAGGTCTATTACAGGAGGAAATTTGCAGGAAATGGGAGAATCCTTCAAGAGCATCAACATACAGAGGGATCTAGATAAGCAGGTCCACAGTTTCCTGAAGTGGCAACACAAATGGATAACGTGGTGAAGAAGGCACATGGCACGCTTTCCTTCATTGGTTGCGGTACAGAGTGTAAAAATTGGCTAGTTACATTGCAGGTGCATAGAACTTGTGTACATTTCTGATCTCCACGCCACAAGGAGGATGTAGAGGCTTTGGAGAGGGTACAGAAACAGTTTACCAGGAAGATTCCTGGTTTGGAGGGTATTGGCTATGAGGAGAGATCGGAAAATTTTGTTTGGATTCGAACGAAGGCTGAGGGGCATCCTGATAAAATTTTACAAAATTATGAAAGGCATGTATGGAATGGATAGTCGGCATCTTTTTCTCAGCATAGAAATGTCAATTACTTGGGGTCATAGATTGAAGGTAAATGTGAAAAAGTTTAAAGGAGATGAGGCTCAAGTTTTTTTTTTCCCCACAGAAGGTAGTAAGGGCCTGAAACACGCTGCCAGATACTATTACAACATTTAAGATGCATCTGAATAGGCAGGGAGTAGACGGATATGGACCACAGAGGCAAAAGACATTTAGTTTAGAAAGGCATCATGTTTCAATGCTGTTCGTCAAATTTGTATCTCTTTCTACCATCAAAGCCAGGAAGATTGAGATTTGCAGAACAATTTGCTTTCGATAGGAAATGATGCAACCATCGTTGTTGGTTTAATTTTTGGACAACTTTAGAAAGATATGGGGGAGCTATTAGCAAAACATTATCTTCCACTAGGCTTGCCCAAATTCCACCTTAGCATGCCATCAAAACCAGAGTCAATGCATGATCCCAACTGAATAAACTTTCACCAGATCAGGAAATTAAAATGCTTATTGCTGTTCCTGACAATGACTGTACAATTTCACCAACTTCATTCATTAAAAGGCCAGTGTGCTATTAAGTGGACCCATTAGGTCCACTACTCAACACTTGGATCATCAGAGTGGCACACACCAGATCTCACTTGACATATTTTTAATCAATCTGTTCAGCGATCTTATTACGCACCTCTGGAGCAGGCAGAATGTGAACCTGGCCCTCCTGGCTTAGAGGCAGAGATACTATCGCTGTGCCACAAGAACCCCTAGATATCACTCTAACAGTTAAACAGTGTCAATAGGCATCAGTGTGTGGCTGTCAGAGGTGGTAGCCCCAATCAATGTTTCCCTCCAAGCACTTGAGTCAGTTGCAGCAGTCCAGTTGAGATTAGTTAACTCAATAACCCATGACCATCCTGATTATTATGCCCACTGCTTATTGGATAAATTAATTGTATTACTGAAAACTAAACAGCTTTATATAAAAAAGGTCTCACTGTTACACCAATAATTTGTTATGTCATACTTGAGTGTGCATTGCAATCAAACTTAAATCCTAAGCCCTTTACCTGTCATTCTCTTTCAGCTTTGTGAATTATCACTCACTGTATATCTTGGAGTGAATGATATCCAAATTTATCTGACTCAATTGTCTTATATAAACTAGAATACATAATCTTCACGACCAGCTACCATCAAAATCTATATATACACCTTAAATTAATCTAATAAATCAAAAATCAATTCCTTATTAACTTAAGAAATATAGTTATCACCATTAAATAGGCATACAAATCTTTGGTTAATTGACAAAAACAATTAGATGGCAGCAGCTAACGCACAGTGTTATTGTCTCTTGACTAGGAAACCAGGGAATAGTTTCACCTTGAGTGCCAAAGAAGTGAGTCACTGGTTTTGAAACATTAACATTGTTTCTCTTCATATTGCTGTCGGGTCTGCTGAGTTTCTCCAGCACTTTTTATGTTAATCGAGAGATCAAATCTCACTGTGGCAGACACAGTGGCAGTGGTAGCTGCACTCAAATAAAATCTGGAATTAAATGTCAAATGACAACCAAGTAACCATTTCTGATTTGTTTCATTATTATTCATTCACAAGACAAGGGCATTGCTGTCTAGGAGAGATTAGGGTAAAAACTCAACTGACTCACTGATGTCCTTTACAAAAGGAAAACTGTCACCCTTGCCTGGCTTGGCCTATGAGTGATTCCAGACCCCTAACAATGTGATGACGCTAAACATGGCCTATCAAGCCATCAGTTGTATCACGGCACTAAAAATTCAGAGAAAAGAAATTAATCAAACCAGAGAGGCATCTGGCATCCACATTTGGAAACAACTATAGCAAACTCATCAATATCACCCAGAGGACTTTGTAGGGTTGACAACAACAAAATCAGGACAGCTCTCAGAGGTTAAACAAGCAACAACCTTACGTGGCCAGATTCTTGGCATCATACCTTACAAACCATGTAGCAGAGGTGGTGGTACAGTGGTATACAGTCCGGCTGAGCAGGATGATATAGAAACATATCTAACTGGGCAGCTGAAAAAAGCTCAAGGTAGAATAAAACAGAATAGTCTTTACTGTTATGCGCACTCAAATGAGTGCAGTGAAAAGTTTGTAATGTCACCTTTCAGTACCGTCTTAGATACAGAGGACCTAGGTAGATACTTTTAAAGTTAATTACAGACTAAAAAAAATAGATTAGCATGGGAATATTTGAAAAAGTCCAGAATGGTAATAAGTACCAATAAGTCACTAAGTTTCAGTCCATGCTCACCAGCCCCAGAGCACGAGGCCATGCTGCCCCCACATGCCAACTTCCATCCAGGACGCGCTCCGCCACCGGTCTGGGACTGAGCTCGTTCACCCCGCTGCTGCTACTCCGGGACTCGGCTGGTGCTTGCTCCATTCCACTCCGCTGTGGGACTCAGCCCATGCTCACTCTTCTCCTCGACTCCAGTCTCCAGGTAGGGCAGGAGGCATCGATGCTTTGTACTAAGGCTTGCATAAGGCATTTAACAAGGTTTCACCTTAAAGATTATATGCATGAGGAGCTCATGGTGTCAGGAGGAAGAAACCAGCACGGAGAGTCAGGAGCAAGAAACCAGCACAGATAGAACACTGGCTGGCTGGCTGGCAGGCAGGCAGAAATATTTTGCATAAATTGGTGTTTTTCAAATGAGCAGATGTGAAGAAGATCAATTCAACTAGAACTTTTGACATCCTCTGAACAGGCCGAAAAGAACGGAGGTGATAGGAAACCCAAGATAAACCAAGCAGCAGACTTGCAGCAGCCATTCGTACAAAAACAAGATTAGTGACCAGTGAAGAAATGATTAGTCACATTTTAAATTCAGGTGGAGAAGGTGGGCAGGGACTGGTACAGCAAAGAGCAAGAAAAAGAGAAATGATCGATTGTGAAGACACACTGCATTTTTACCAATTTACTTAAACTGCTTAATGCGCCAAATAGTTGTAACTTGAAGAGAACAAGTATTATTTAAATAGAGAAAAACTGCACAAAGCTGCAACAAAAAGGGACTCAGGGCTACGTGTGCACAAAACACAAAGCTAGCACACTGGTGCAGCAGGGAATCAGGAAAGTTAACAGCATGTTGGAGCAAAAGCAAAGTTGCTGGAGAAGCTCAGCAGGTCTGGCAGCATCTGGCAGAAGAGTCTGAGGAAGGGTCACCGGACCTGAAAACGTTAACAGCCAAAAGAATATACTGTTTCAACAATCTGCCAATCTTTGGGAGTTTAGTCCACACAGCTAGCATTACACTGGTACTAAAATTTATGCAACACATTATTATTTAAATGATAGAAAATCTGTCAGGGACACACATGACTTGCACTGTGAAACAGCTAATTTCATCCATTGCCCAAACTTTTGAGATGTTTCACGCTTCCAGCATAATTAGAGGTAAACGTGTCAGGACTGAAAGTGATGGTCTTAGGCCCATATGAGAGTTTGAATGTTAAATGACCAAATCAGAATGTTGTCATATCACAGACTGGTTTTGAAATACCCACTCCAACACCAAACTTGTATGTACAAATGGTTGGGGCCTATTTTTCAAAGTTTCAGAAAAAGACATACAGTCTGATAGCGCAAGACAATAAGAACAGTACACTGAGATGCGAGATACATAGGCTCTACATCACAAAGACTGTTTCATATCAAACACCATATAATTTTGGCTGCTCATATAAGTGTACTGACCATATAGAACAATCTTATACTTGCAGAGCTCATGGGTGTCCAACTCTAGTTGTAATTATGTGATTGCACAACATTTGCTAACAGGTTTAAAACCTTTCCCTACTCTTGGGAGCATCCCTCTCCAAAAACCCTTGCACTCTTCATCTTTTCTTCCTCATTTGCAGGCTCCCTCTCTCCTCTTGCCACAGCAGCTTCCCACACTTGCCATGCCTCCTTTGTATGCTCCGTGCGCTTTGACACCCCTCCTCCTCCCTAACTGTCCGACTCTATTCTTCGTGCCTTATTGTCCCTCTCACCTTGCAGCCTCCCCTTTTGTAGCTTGTGCAATGTAGGGGTGGGCTTCATCTCCCTTGCAATCTGTTTTTCTTGGAAAGGTCACCAGGTCTGGTGGCATCTATGGAGAGAAATCAGTTTACATTTTGGGTTGAGTCACCCTTCCTCAGAACGGTTCTCAGGAAGGGTCACTCAACCTGATACATTAACTCTAACTTCTCTTCACAGATGCTGTCAGATCTGCTGAGCTTTTCCAGCAATTTATATTTTTGTCTTTGATTTACAGCATCTGTAGTCCTTTCAATTCTTAACCTGTTTCTCTCTCTCTCTCTCCCTCCCTTTCTCTACCCTACCGCCGCCCACCCCCCGACCTTTCATGAGTTTTTGAAATATATTTCATGCATTTTAAGTACTAAAACAAAATACAGCTACAAGTGCAAAACAGTACCAGCTTGACTGGCAATTCGTCTCATTTGCCAGTTTGGGGCCTTTTGTGCATACATTAGCTCACTTGACTTTATTGCAACAAGGACTGTACTTGAACATTAACTCATTAGTGTAGCTATGAAACACTTCAGCACACTTTAAGCTCCTGATAACGTGTGACGCAAAAGCAACTGCCTACTACTCTAGTGCAACAACATTTATGACATTTATAACTGCATTCAAGTACTACATCTAATAATTAAATTTAAAACTCAAGCTCCTTTCCCAATATCCTTTAACCAACTGAATGATAAGAAAATGCCAGTTAAAAAAATACATTCCATGGTTCTATACAGTCCACTAAAGAGAACAGCACAGATAAGTTCTTCTGAATAGTACCTTACTATTGACTCAGCCAACTCATGGCTTCTGCTGCGGAGAATTTAGGTTCCCAGCGGCATCTACGTCAAGCGCAGATTCTTGGAGGCGGTAGCAGAGACGAGTTTGAACCCAGTACAAGACCCGGTGGTATCAGCGAGGTGGGCTCAAAGCAGACTCGTGGCAGTGACAAAGTCAAGTTTGGGCCGGTAGGGTACCTGGCAGCATCGGTGGTGTCTGATTTGGCGGGGTCCAGCAAGGACTCCGTGGCAAGGGCATCGGAGGAGGCAAGATGATGTCGAAGAGTGGCAATTTTGTTCCAGTAATGGCAGCACAGTGAAGGAGCCTCATGTCTGGCCAGCAGGCCCGTGGCGGAGCACTTAACAAGATGGAGTGTAAAGTTGAACACTTTCTTTTTTTTTATGCCTTTACATTTTACATCTTGGTTTATTTTTCTGCGTTTTAAGATGGCAAATGGCACCAGAGAATGATGACACTATGCAACACTTTTCCCTGTATTTTGTTACAATAAATAAATCAAATCAAAACCTTAGGAACCTAAAGTACAACAAAACAAACTGCATCTCTCACACAATTGTACAACAACTAAAAAAGCCAGAACGAACCTGAAGATCACCTGTACAAAACTAATCCAGTTGGCATGATTATGTTTGGGCAACCCAATCAATCCCTGGACAAATGACAAACCAAACTGGATTGTGAAGCATACAAAACACCAAAACCAAACTCAAGTTTCACTTGAGTGCCATTAGCTGAACTAAAAATTGTGGGAACTAAAATTAAGGTTTTAGAGTGAGTTAGAAAACAGCTTAAATATGTACAGAACAGACTTTATTTTTGAATATAAACTTTTGACTATAAGGTGCGGAAGAAGGACCTGAGTAGTGTGTTCCAGTGCTCAAGTGTTGCAACTACATTTTCAGTTTCCATAAATTTTAAAAATGCAATGAAAGATATCAGATTTGATCATAGCAAATTACAAATGAAACCATTTTAGTAGGTAGAAATTAAGAATGAGGCACCTAGGCTGAGTAATGGTAGGTAAAATGTATCCCAAATATGAATTACTGTTCAAGGAAGAAAATAAAGTAATCAAAGTCTCTTCCATAAATGATGCTGAAGTAATTATAAAGTCACAAGATATCCTAAGAGTTTGATAAATACATCCAAACAATGTACAGCAACAATTAAATAAACCAAAAGATTACAAACCCAAACATGTGAATAGGTAGAATATGTGGAAGAGGCACTGTGACCAAACTTCACAACATTCTGTTCTGAGAAAGGGTCACCGGACCTGAAACGTTAACTCTAATTTCACAGATGCTGCCAGACTTGCTGAGCTTTTCCAGCAACTTCTGCTTTTGTTCACAACATTCTTGTCAGACCGCATCTTGAATATTGTCTCAAGTTGTGGTTAACATGATACAAGCAAGTCATTCAACCAGTGGAGAAAGTGCAAAGACAAAAAGATCCAAATTATAATTTGACAATAATAGAGTAGAAGGGAAGTCATCAGACCTGCGCCACCCCCCACCATGCCTGTGCAGCACCTTCAAAGAAATATAAATGGAGTACCACTCTGTTGTTCCTCTCCCATAACCCTGTAAATTTGTTACCTCCAAATTGTAACACAATTTTCTTTCAAATCTGCATCCTTTAGGAGCCCTTTAGGCTGTACATTCCAATCACAACACCAGCATTAGAAAAATGAATTATGAGAAAAGTGTGGAGAAACTTTGGTTTTTTAGTCTGAAAGGACATGATTGAGGTGAAAGCTTACAGAAATACATTAAAAAGGTTATTTAAATATTCCACGTTTACTATTTAAATTGTTACATTGCAACAAAACAAGGGGAATGATTACAAAGGTATTTCCTGCAGCATCAGTCAATTCTGGAACAACTTCCCGTTACCTGCAGTTACTGCATTTAGTGACTATATTACTCTTGTCATTGTGCAATTGGGAGAAGCATGGTGGAGGGTGAGGAAAGTACAAAAAGTCATGAAAGTCAAGTCAAATCCTGTTTCCACACACTTTTTACTCTGCGTATAGATAATAATTAGGAGCAGAAATCCTCAAATTATTCTCCATAGCCTACAGCAGGATAGCCAACCTCTTTGCCCCATCATTTCCCCAATGATCACAAGGAAACAAAAATCACACTACAATAGCAAGTATCTTAAAGTAAGATATGACACAATAGCCCCCTCTTGCCCACTAGGCTTCCCCACATGTGGTAACAATTAAAAGAAACAAAGTATTGTTTCAGCACATCTACAACTGGCCACAGAAAATGAGATCTGGGAAGACTGAAAAAGGTGAAAAATCACAAATTTTGTAAAAAAAAATTCTCATTGTTTTAAATGATAATATTGCAACCTTCCAGTTTATTTACTGTAACAACTCCAAGAGAAGCATGCGTTTTTGAAAGTTAAACTAGAATGTCTAGCTTCGCACACAATACTATGCAAAAACAAAAATGTAACTGTTGCATTGAACTTAAATTTGTGCAAGAACCAAGAACAAGAAACTTGTTTTCTGACAAATCATACCCAATCTTCTCACCATTTCCCAAACTCCTTTCTCCACTTGCTTCAACTCCCAACAATTTATTCCAGAATTATAGTCATACAGAACAGAAACAGTCCCGTCAATCCAACTTGTCCACGCCGACCAAGTTTCCCAAACTGAATTAGTCCCATTTGCCTGCATTTGGCCCAAATCCTTCTAAACCTTTCCCTGCCCATATACCTATCATAGAATCCCTACAGTGTGGAAACAGGTCATTCAGCCCAACAAGTTCACACCGCCCTTCTGAAGAGCATCCCACCCAGACCCATCCCCCTACCCTTTCCCATGTCTAATCCACCTAACTTACACACCCCTGGACAGTATGGGCAATTCGGAGTAGCCAATCCACCTAATCTGCACATCTTTGGACTGTGGGGGGAATCCCACGCAGACACAGGGAAAGTGTGCAAACTCTACACAGACAGTTGCCCAAGGGTGGAAATGAACCTGGGTCCCTGGCACTGCAAGGCAGCAGTGCTAACCACTCAGCCACCGTTCTGCCTCTTAAATGTTCAAATGTCTTTTAAATAGTCTAATTGTACCTACCACTACCACTCCTCTGGCAGTTCATTTCATATACAAACCAGATTCTGTGTGCAAAAAGTTGCCCCTCAAATCTTTCTCCTCTCACCTTAAAATCATGTCCCCTAGTTTTGAATTCCCCAACATAGTGAAAACACCATTGCTCTTCACCTTATCTATATTCATGATTTTATAAACCACCTGCGCTCCAGTGAAAAAAGTCCCAGCTCATCCAGTCTTTCCTTATAACTCAAACCCTGCATTCCCAGTAACATCCTTGTAAATCTCTTCTACACCCTCTAATTTAATATCCTCCAATAACAGGGCAGCCAGAACTGAACACAGTATTCCAAAAGTGGCCTTAGCAACGTCCTGTACAATTGCAACATGATGTCCCAGCTTCTAAATTCAACGGTTTGAGCAATGAAGGCAAGCATGTCAAATACCGCCACTACCTCCTTGTCTACCTGTGATGTAACTTTCGGTGAACTATGTTCCTGAATCCCTAGGTCTCTGTTCCACAACATTTCCCAGGGCCCTACCATTAACCATGTAAATCCTGCCCTTGTTCGTCTTACCGAAATGCAACATTTTGTCTCGCATTTATCTAAATTACACTCCTCCTGCCACTTCTCAGCCCATTGGCCCAATTAATCAAGATACCTTCGTAATCTTCGATAACCATCTTCATTGTCCAACATACCACTAATTTTGGTGTAATCTGCAAATTTACTAACCATGCTTCCTATATTCTCATCCAAGTCATTTATACAAATGACAAACAACTCTTGAAAAAGTTTTAACATAAACACCAAGACTATCATGTTGCATTGTCCTGCATTAAAAAAACCTATCTATAGCAGTCAAAGATCAAGCATGAGTAATTTAGTCAGTAGATTAAAAAGTTGGTTTGATAGAATAAAAGTCTGCAAGCCAAATGTCAGTCTAACTAAGACCAAGTTGTAAACTTCAAAATGGATGACATCACAATTTTTGTCAGGCAAAGATTGAAATTCTGGGACCAAACAGAAATTCATATTTTGATCCAATGTTATTACCTGGCATATTCACAATATTTCCATGTAAAATATGTGTAGTTTCACTGTATACCCATGAAGAACACTATTGCAAATTTCGAGGTAGTGAACTGGGTTATTTCCTTCAACACATTCCTGGCATGTGGTGATGTATTTATCGTTTAATATTAGATTGAGACAATTCTAGTCAATCTAAGCCAACAAATCAAGGTCACAACAGCTAAAGTGAACGGTACAACTTGCCTGGATTCTGAGAAAAAACTGCACTGAGTGTGGCTCTGTGGTTAATGTTTCAACATCCAAGCCAACACAAAGTTCTGCTCAGAACGTTACTGGGATACAAAATTGATCCGACCGAAAATGTTCCAGAAGATTGATTCAGATTTAGAACTGCGAAAAGAGAAATGTATTTTTCGGAAATGCAGCGAACTGAACTTCAAGTCATGAAACTGTGGTTCAGAATGAATGTTTTGTAGTTACCGTGACAGGAATGCATATGGGGAAGGATAGCTGCCGGTAGCATCCCAGAACTTATGAAACTAATTAAAAGGAAAGGATGGCTGGAAGCGATTTGTTTGGAAATTAAAGGGGCTGGGGGCGGAAGGGCAAAAACAAAATTAAATATAGCGCAAGACTCGCTTGAGCTGGAGAATGGCAATGAACAGCCAATAAAAAAAATCTCTTTGCCTTGTGAGATTAAACTAAAAAGGTTTTTGTTAAATTTAGGAAAAATCTAAGATTACAGGGAGGCAACTTCGGCTCTTGCAGAAGAAGCTGGCAGTCAGAGGTTGCACAGCACAAACTCGGAAACGTAATATATATTCAAAGAAAAAACAAAACTGTTTGAGTGACATTTGGCTCCTGCAACGATTCCCAAAGGCCCACCTGGCCTTTGGGCCTGAAATGCGCTGCAAACCGCCATCCAGAGGCCCTGCCGATGGCAGGATGAAAAAAAATGGATTAAAAAAATTCTCCATCGCCTCCTCATGTATACCACGCCCGCCCACATAAACCCTGGATTTTCTCGCGTAAAACACAGGGGGGAAAAAAAAACACATTCCATCGGCAATTATAAAAAGAAATGCGCGCCGTAATTAAATAAACCAAGAGTTGCCAATGTTAAACTAAACCTATGCAGTCAAACTATAAAGCCAAACTAAAATCGAGTATTTTGATTTAACAAATAAAAAAACGATTTTTTTCCAACTCACCTAGAAAATGCAAACGAATTGAGCAGGGTACGTATGGAACGAAGCGAGGGAGAGAATCCAACGATTATGAAAATTGTGGGGGAAAATCCCACATCCACCTCTTCACTTCAGTGTCTTTCCTTCTTCTTTTACCCCGACTCGCTCAGCGGAGAGACTCCTTTCTTAGATCCAGACTCTCTCCCTGTTACCTGCCTCGCGCTCCGGACTTCCCAACGGCTCCTCTGTCTCGCGCTCCTCTCCCCTCGGTCCCCGTCCAACCACCGCGCCTCGCGATCCTCTCTCTCTCTCCCCGCTACCGCTGCCACTCCGCCATGTTGCTTCAACCTCCTCTTCCCTCCCACTGACTCCGCAAAATCTCCAGAGGAGGTAGCAAACTAAGACCGTAATGTTGTTTTCCTTTTTTAAAAAAAAAGTCTCTCCCTCTTTTTACATTAAAAAAACTGTTTTCCTTTCTTTCCCTCCCTCCTAATTTTAAACGCCACCGTCAGGTTGCTTCAATTCACTGCAGGAATTTTTTTCACTTTCTTTTCTCCCTGCACCTCCTCACCTTCAAGATATTCTCAAAACACAAGGATTGCATCGAGATGACTCCATTCGGAAAAAAGGAGGAGGTGCAATAATATTCTTGCCTTCTTTCCCTCCATCCCCTCCCCCAAAATGGAAAAGTGTAGGGAACGAATTCCATTCATAATGTTTGGAAGGGATTTGAACTGTGTGCTTAAAGGTAAGAGATGCAGGGTTAGAGACCAAACAGAAAAAACAGCTGTGAATGAGCGAGTCTGCTCTTTCAGAAAATCAACATAGGTAATGAAGGGCCGAACTGTCATCTTCAGTGTTATTGGCACCTTTTATTTGTTCATTCACAGGATGTGAGCGTCGCTGGTTAGTCAGCACTTATTACCCATCCGTAATTGCCCTGGATAAGATGTGGTGAGCTGCCTTTTTGAAGTGTTACTGGCGGAGTATACAATTCAAAATACAAACCGATCAGTCATAATCTTACTGACTGTCGGGGCAGGCTGGAGAGGTTTAATATTCCTGTTTCATATGTTTGTAACAGCTGCGGTACTTGGATGTGGGTGCACCTACAGTAAGGGAATGCCAGGATTTTGGCCCACCATGATGAAGGAATGGTGATATATTTTCAAATCATGATGGTCTGAGAATTGAAGGGGAGCTTGCAGGCAGCTGTATTCCCAAATATTTGCTGCCCTTGTCCTTCTAAATAGCCAGGTGTTTGTAAGCTGCTGTTGGAACAGCCTTGATGAATTTCTGCAGTGCATCTTGCTTCACCCTGCGTCAGGGTGAAGGGAGGGAACGTGAAAGGTAGTGATTTGATTTGATTTGATTTGATTTATTGTAGTCACATGTATGTAATTCTAGTGAAAAGTTCTATTTTGTGAGCGGTACCTGTACAGACAGATCATAGCAAAAACAAGGACATGCAGATCATGGAGTGCTTAGACATGGCCACGCATACAAGGTTACAGCTGCACAGGAGGTGCACAAAGCAAGATCAACATTATTTAAAGTTAGAGAGGTCCATTCAGCAGATGGAATGCCAATCAAGTGTGTTGCTATCCCGTGGATGGTGTCAAACTGCCAGTGTGATTGGTGCTGCATTCATCCAGGCAAGTGGGGAGTACTCCCTATCACACTCCTGACTTGTGCCTTGTAGATGGTGGACAGACTTTGGTGCTGAAACAAGAGGTGAGTTACTTGCTGCAGTGTCCTAGCTCTTGTAATCATAGTATTTTTAAGGATGTTCCAGTGCAGTTTTTGGTCAGTGGTATCCCCAGGATGTTGACAGTGGAGTATTCAACAATATAATCCCAATGAATGTCAGGAGATGTTGGTTAGGTTCTCTCTTTTTGGATAAGTTCATTGCCTGGCATTTGTATGGCACAAAGGTTACTTGCCACTTATCAGCTCATACCTGGATGTTGTCCAGATTGTCTTGCATTTGGACGTGACTTGCTGCAATATTTGAAGAGTCACATTGTGCAATCATCAGCAAATATCCCCATTTCTAACCTTAGCGTGGAGGAAGATCACTGATGAATCCATATGTTCCCCAGCCGGAAAGCATGGATAAACCAGAAGATCCATTGCTGACTGAACTCCAGGTGTGTGGTGTTCAAATCAGATGATCCTGACCTTTACAAGAAATCCAGATACAACCTTCATAAGGCCATTAGAGACATCAAGAGGCGATACTTGACTAAGCTAGAGACCCAAACTAACTACACAGACACCTGGCGTTTGTGGCAAGGCCTAGATGACATAACAGGCTACAAAGTTAAGCAGAACAGAATAATGGACAAAAATACATCTGTCCCTGATGCGCTCAATGTATTTTACACTCATTTTGAATAGAAGGTCAGTGAAACGATGTCACCTGCCCCAACAGCCTTGCACCTGTTCCCTCAGTCACTGCTGAAGACATCACAATGGGCTTTTTGAGAGTGAACTCACGGAAAGCAGCTGGCCCAGATGGAGTCCCTGGCTGAATATTCAGATCCTGTGCATAGCTGACAAGAGTATTTGCTGACATCTTTAACCTCTCCTTACTTTGATTTGAAGTCCCCACCTGCTTCAAGATGAAGTCCTTCGTAGGTATGAGGCTGGAAAAGCACAGCAGGTCAGACAGCATCTGAGGAGCAGGTAAGTCTTGTTTTGGATCAAAACCCTTCGTCAGGATTGGGCAGGGTGGGGGGAGCCCAGAAATAAATAGAGGGAGGGGCTGGGGCTGGGGCAAGGGTAGGAGAGATGGTGATAGGTGGATGCAAGTGGTGGGTTATTGTGATTGGTCCACTGGAACGGTGGGGGATAGGGCCCCCTTCGTCCTCACATACCACCCCACCAACCTCCAGATCCAATGTGTCATCCTCCAACATTTCCACCACCTACAATCAGACCCCACCACCAAAAAGATATCCCCCCACCCCATCCACTTTCCGCAGGGACCATTCATTCCATGACTCCCTCGTCAGCTATACACTCCCCATTAATTTCTCCACCACACCGGTACCTATCCCTGTAACCGCAAGAGGTACAACTCACACACCCTCTCTCTCACCTCAGTCCAACGCCCAAAATGATCCTTCTGGCAGAGATTCACCTGCAATTCATCCAACCTTATCTATTGTATCTGTTGCTCCCAATGTGGTCTCTTGTATGTTGGGGAGACCAAACGCAGACTCGGGGACCGGTTCGTGGAGCATCCATGCTCTGCACATAACGAGCAACCTGACCTTCCACTGGGCATCCATTTTAATTCCCCCTCCCACTTCCCTGATGACATGTCCATCCTTGGCTTCTTCCACTGTCAGAGTGCCAAACATAAACTGGAAGAACAACACCTGATGTTTCACCTTGAAAGCTTACAGCCCAGTGGCCTTAACATTGATTTCACCAGCTTCAAAACCCCTTCACGCCCAGCTTTATCCTATGCCCAGCCCTCCCCCTCCTAATCTGACCTAACCCGTCCATCCTCCTACTCGCCTATCTGCTCCACCCTTCCCACGAACTAATCTCAATAACCCCTTATCTGGATCCACCTATCACCATCTCTCCTACCCTTCCCCCAGCCCCACCCCTCCCTCTATTTATTTCTGGGCTCCCCCGCCACCCCTGTCCTGATGTAGGGTTTCAGCCCGAAATGTTGACTTACCTGCTCCTCGGATACTGTCTGACCTGCTATGCTTTTCCAGCCTCACACCCATAGTCTCCTACTCTTTGACTACAGTTCCGCCTTCAACACTATAATTCCAAGCAAACTAATCTCCAAACTCCGAGACCTAGATCTCTGCTTCGCCCTCTGTAACTTGATCCTCGACTTATCAACCCATAGACCGTTGGTCAGTCCACAATCAGTGATGATACGCAACAGCACCTCCTCCATGACAATCCTCAACTCCATCATCCCGCAAGGCTGCGTACTCAGGTTCTTACTATACTCCTTATGCACTCATGACTGTGTGGCCAAATTTCGTCCTAACTCCATCTGCAAGTTCGCTGATGACATCACTGTTGTAGGCCAGATCTCAAACAATGATGAGACAGAACGCAGGAAAGAGATAGAGTGCTTGGTGGCATGGTGTAAAGATAACAATCTCTCCCTCAATGTCAGCAAAATGAAAGAGTTGGTCATTGACTTCAGGACGCAAGGTGGAGGATACACCCCTATCTATATTAATGGAGCTGAGGTGGAGATGGTCGGGAGTGTCAAGTTCCTAGGAATGACGATCGCCAACAATCTGTCCTGGTCCATTGTCATCGATGCAATTGTCAAAAAGCGCAACAATGCCTGCACTTCCTCAGGAGGTTAAAGAAATTCAGCATATTCCTAAATTAGCAATTTTTATAGATAGAAAGCATTCTATCCAGATGCATTATGGCTTGGTATGGCAACTGCTTTGCCCAGGACCGTAAGAAATGACAGACAGTTGTGAACTCAGCCGGTCCGTCATACAAGCCAACCTTCCAACCATTGACTCCATCTCTACTTCCCGCTGCCGTGGAAACACAGCCAACATAATGAAAGACACCTCCCACCATGATTATAATCTCTTCTAACCTTTTCCTTCGGGAAGAATATGCAAAACATTAAACACATACCAACTGATTCAAGAACAGCTTCTTCCCCACTGTTATTAGACTTCTGAATTGACCTCTCAAATTTCAAATTTAATGTTGACCTCTCTCTTTGTGCACCTTCTCTGCAGCCATAACTTTGTATTCCTCATTCTGTTCTGTGACTGTTATGTACTTTGTATGGTATGATCTGCCTGTACTGCACGCAAATCAAAACTTTTCGCTGTACCTAGGTACATATGACAATAATAAATCAAACCAAATCAAACAGCTGGTGAGAAATAATGGAGACACTGCCCTGAGAAATCCTGCAAAGATACCCTGGAGCTGAGGTGGTTGATCCCAATAAGCACAATCACCTGCCTTTGTGCTTAAATGACTCCAAGCAGCAGAGAAGTTTTCTCCTGATATCCAGTGAATCCAATTTTGATAGGGTTCTTTGACTCCATACGCAGTCAAATATGACTTTGTGGTAGGTGAATAGAGATTGGTTACAATAAGTATGATGAGAGACAAGGGGAGATTGGGGTTTATTAGTCTACTGTCACCAGAGAAAACGGAAAGCTTGACTGAAACTTATGAGTACATAAAATGATACGTTTACAGAGTACTTTAAAAACACAGATATCATACCGGGGATGGTTCCGGAGACAGAATATGTGGTGTTGCTCCTCCAATTTGTGTGTGGTGTCATGTGGCACTGGAGGAGGTCCAGTATGGACATGTTATCCAGGCAGTGAGAGGGAGAGTTAAAATGGATGGCAACTGGAAGGTGTTGTTGTTTGTCATGTACAGAAAGCAGATGCTGTATGAAACAGTCCCTGAGTCTACACTTGGTCTCACCGATGTAGAGGAGGCCACATCAGGAGCAATGGATACAATAGACGAAGTTGGAGGATGTACAGGTGAATCCGTGCCAGATATGAAAGGTTTGCTTTGGGCCTTGAATGGAGATGAGGGAGGAGGTGTAGGGGCAGGTGTAGCAGTTCCTGCGGTTGCAGGGAAAGGTGCCAGTTGTGGTGGGGTTAGTGGGGAGTGTGGAATGGATGAGGGAGTCACAGAGTGAGCGGTCCCTACAAAAGGCAGATAGCGGTAGGAAGGGAAATATCTCTTTGGCCATGGGGTCAGATTGTAGGTGGCAGAAGTGGCAGAGAATGAAACGCTGAATGCGGAGGTTGTTGGGGTGATATGTGAGGACCAGGGAGATTCTGTCTTTATTTTTGTTGGGGGGAGGGGTTTGAGGGAAGAGTGCGGGAGATGCAAGAGATGCAATTGAGGGCATTTTGATCACCAAAGGGTGGAAGTTACGGTTCTTGAAATAGAAGGACATTTGGGATGTCTGGGAATGGAATTCTCCATCTTGGGAGCAGATGCGGCAGAGACCGAGGAATTGGGAGTAAGGTACCGCATTCTTGCAGGAGGTTGGGTGAGAGGAGGTGTAGTCCAGGTAGCTATGGGGAGTTATTGGGCTTGAAATAGATGTTGCTGTTGAGGCAGTTACCAGAGATGGAGACGGTGAGGTCCAGGAAGTGGAAGGAGTTATCGGAGATGGTCTAGGTAAACTTGAGTTGGGGTGAAAGGTGTTAGTAAAGTTGATGAACTGTTCAAGCTCCTCAAGGTAGCACGAGGTGGTGCTGATACAGTCATCAATGTAGCGGAGGAAGAGGTGGAGGATGGTGCCAGTGTACCAGCGGGAAAGGGACTGTTGCACGTATCCTACAAAGAGGCAGGCATAGCTTGGACCCATGCAGGTGCTCATGGCCACCCCCTTGGTCTGTAGGAAGTGAGAGGAGTTAAAGGAGAAGTTGTTCAGGGTAAGGACAAGTTCTGTTAAGCGGATGAGGGTGTCGGTGGAGGCCTCACCCCATGACCAACCCTCCCTCTGATCCCCGCCTCCTTGACTGGACACAACCTGTTCATCTTCTTCACCACCTATCCGCCCTACCCTTCCCGCCAACTAATCCCCACTACCCCCCTACCTGCATCTACCCCACCTACCTTTCCCCAGCCCGACCCATCTTGCCTCCCACCTCCTTGACCCGACAACCTGTCCATCTTCTATCCCACCTATCCGCCCCACCCATCCACTGACCAATCCCCACCACTTCCTACCTGTATTCACCTATCACCATCCCACCTACCTTCTCCACCCCCACCCCTCCTCTCTCTATTTATTTCCCAGCTCCCTTCCCCCTCCCCATTTCTGAAGAAGGGTCCCAACCCAAAATGTCAACTTTCCTGCTCCTCTGATGCTGCTTGGCCTGCTGTGTTCCTCCAGCTCCACGAAGATAATGTTTCTACCCACTTGAAGTCAAATAATTCCACCTATTTGAAGTTGTTTAAAAGCATTTGCATTTAACTGCAGATCATAAAGGGTGCTATCATTGTATGATTACTTGTCATAATATTTTTAAAATAAAAGCTTGTCTTTGGCTTCTCTCAGTCCTGCTGAAAGGTTAACTCTTTTCCTTCATAGTGTTTCCAGCATATCCTGGCAGTCAGTGGACCTCAAGGGCATCACTTCCCACTTGCTGCAAGCAGCTTTGCTTAATTCTTCCCTTGTTTTCTATTTTGATGTAAATTTCTCTGGATGTAAATTATCCTTCTTCAAACACTTGCCTAGTTCTCTTTTTGAATCCTTTCTGTTACAAGTTTCTATTTTTCTTATACACTTGGCAAGATTTTAAAAAATTGAATAATGGGTGATTGCTAGGTTTCTTATTTCTTGGCATTCAACTTTTGGAGGAAGTGCAGATAGCCTGGAATTCCCCTGAAGGCACCAAATTTATTATAAATTTACAAAATTGGAGTTAGCAGCCCAGTAGAATTGAAGGGAGGTGGTGGTTTAGTGGTAATGTTACTGGACCGTAATTCATACGCCCCATGCGCAGGGGACATGAGTTCATTCTCACTACAGCAGCTGCTAGAATTAAAATTCAATTGATTAATTTTGAGTATACAGCCAATCTCAATATTGATGATGATGAAATTGCCACTGATTATAAAAAAAAAATCCATCAGGGAATAATGCCCTTCAGAATAAAAAAATCTGCAGTCACACTGGCAATGTGGTTGGCTCATTCCTGCCTTTTGAAGTGACCTACCAACCTACACAGTTCAAGAAGACAGATGAAGACAGAGCAGTAGATGTTGTCCAAATAGACTTTAGCAAGGCCTTCAACAAGGTTCCACATGGTGGACTGGTCAGTAAGGTTAGATTAAATGAGATTCAGGAAGAGCTAGCCAATTGGATATAAAGTTAGCTTGATGGTAGGAGACAGAGGGTGGTGGCAGAGAGTTGTTGTTCAGTCTGAAGGCCTGTGACCAGTGGTATGCCACAAGGATTGGTGCTGGTTCCATTGTTTGTCATTTACATAAATGATTTAGATGAGAATATGGGAGGTATGGTTGGCAAGTTTGCAAATGATACCTAAATTGGTGATATAGTGGACAGGTTATCTAAGAGTAGAATGGGATCTTGATCAACTGAGCCGGTGGGCCGAGGAATGGCAGACGGAGATTAAATAAATCCAAGATGTTACATTTTGGTAAGACAAACCAGGGCAGGATTTACACAGATAATGGTGGGTCCTTGGAGAGTGGTGTCAAACAGAGAGACTTAGGAAGATAGGTGCATAGTTCCTTGAAGGTGGTGTCGCAGGTAGATAGGTCAGTGAAGAAGACATTTGACACGCTTGCCTTCATCGGTCAGAATTAAATACAGGACTTGGGACCATCATTTTATAGCTGTACAAGACCTTGGTAAAGACACATTTGGAGTACTGCGTACAGTTTTGGTTGCCCTGCCATATGATGGATGTTATTAAACTGGAAAGGGTGAAAAAAAGATTTGTGAGGATGTTACTGAGACCTTAGGGTTTTAGTTATAAGTGGAAGCTGGATAGGCTGGGACTTTTTTCCCTGGAGTGCAGGAAGCTGAGGGGGTCACCTTATAGAGATTTATAAAATCATGAGGAGCACAGATAAGATGAATAGCAAAAGACATTTCCCCAGGGTAGGACAGTCCAAAACTAGAAGGCATAGTGATTGGAACAAGGTTGGCCAAGTGGATCTCATTGAGTATGAGATCCCTGACTGGGGCTGTTAACCTGGACCAATCCGGGAGCTCTGGTTGACAGATATAAACGGGAGTCTCAAGGATTCTCTTTACTCTAGGGACTGGCTCAGCCAACTGGTCAGAGTCTATGTACTGTGCACGTGTAAATAGAGGGTGACTTGGTGATGGGACACTGCCCTTCGTGGGGTTATTTCACCCTCCTAGAAAAGGTGACTAGTTGGAGTCAGAGGTGCTCCCTCGAACTAGAGGTCTACATTTAAAAGGAGTCCATCAATCTTCAGAGTAAATGTTCAAAGAGACAAAGTGCTGAGGTGGATAATAGACCAGAGATATAGCGTGTCATTCGGTCATTGGCAGGGTTGATCACTTCCTTAGGGAGGAGATGGCTGAGTGATATTATTGCAAGACAATTAATCCACAGATCCTGGTTATGTACCTGGGATCCAGGTTTGGATTCCGTCATGGTAGATAGAGGAATTTGTACTCAATAAATATCTGAAATTAGGAATTTAATGATACCATGAAACCATTGTTAATTGTCAGGAAAAACCCTACCTGGTTCACTATTGTCCTTTAGGGAAAGAAACTCCATCATTACCTGTTCTGGCCACATGTAACTCCAGATCCGCAACAATGTGGTTGACACTTAACTGCCCTGTGTTGCAATTAGGGATGGGCAATAAATGCTGGCCTGGCCAGTGAAGCCCATATCCTGTGAATGAGTTAAAAGAAAAATTTCCAAGGTTCTCCAAGATGAAGGAGCTAGGCTATGTGTTCTCTCACTGAAGAATAGCTGATGCGGAGGAAAACCTGCAAGCATCTGTGCGCTACACACCAACCTCAGAACTACTTGCACTCTGAAGAACCACAGTCAGCAAAGTCAAACACACCCATCACTAGCACTAATATATACACCTGAGACCAAATACGAATTTAGAATGGGTGGTACAATATGAGCACCATAGCATATCTGAGAATACAAGATGATGGAGAGGTCACTGTGGGCAGTTCTCTTTAAAGGATGGAGCTCCAGCCACCCTTCACCGCACAGAGATCCAGAGCTCAAGAATCATGTATTAAACAGGTGTTGAGGGTAGAAGAATTGGGAAATGTGTGAACAACTGCTGGCAGAGTTTCCTGAGTCTATTCTGCCCCTAGTGTTGTAATCAGAGGCATGCATTCATGACGTAAGAATTAAAATGACTCAGGCATATTCATTTAAAACATACCCACACTCATGAAGAGTTGTATGTATCAGCCCACCAAGTTGATGCAAGAGCAGCAGATTGGCCCTATTAAATTGCATGATGCCATTTGCAATTTTAACAAGTTATTAATGGGGCATGGATGAAAGCATGCCCATTCAGGTTCTCATTGTATGGCAGATGTGTGAATGGCCTATGAATAGGCTGAAGGAGAAAGGGATGATGGAGATGGGGCCACCACCCAAGAGATCAACATGTTCTGAAGCTAAACTGTCCACCTTTCTGAATAAGGCACAGAATAAGATTAACATCTCCATGACCAAGGCAAGCCCCTACACACTCACAGCTGCTGTAGACTGTAAAATGCAATCATGCCCACAGCTACTGAAACACAGAGCATGACTGGCATCTTACAGCCAGGAGCCTCTGGTGAGCTGCCTGCCTCCACATCTGCTCCTGTCATAGGAGAGTGCAACGTAGGAGGTTTACAGGAGGGCAAAGAAGCAGCATTAATATAACAAAGAGGTTCACCTTGGTGCATGTTACAAAGGGGTGAAGGAATAAATGGGTTTTCTTCAGAGGGGAAGTTGGTGACAAGTCAGAATTGCAGGGATCAGTGCTTGGGCCCAAGCAATTCACAACATATATCAATGATTACAATGAATGAATCACTAACATTTCCAAGTTTGCTGATGACACAAAACAGTTGGAAATCATAAGGAAGATATGAAAAGGCTTCAAGATGCATTAGACAAGTTGAGTGAGTGGGCAAATGCATGGCAGATACAGTATAATGTGAATAAGCCTTAATGGCCGAGTATTGACAGCGGAGTAAGGCGGTCCAGTCAGAGCTCTTCTCACCAGTTCCTTTTCCTTTCTTCTTTCTTCCCCCCCTCCCCCCACTTTGCAGAAGCTTTCTTCCCCCTCCCAAACCCCAACTTTTAACTTCTTAAACTACTCTACCCTACCTGGAGAATGGAAGTGAGATGAAGGGAGACAAATTGTGGCTGAAGTGCAGGCAAGAGCAGAGCATGTGGGCCAGAGCCCGGAGCTGGAGTAGAACGAATCGCAGCCGGAACCTGGACAGCAACAGAGCAAGTTGTGGGCCGAGTCCCAGAGCGGGACCAGAGAGAGTCATGGCCAGAGCCCAGAGCGAGTGCAGGCCAAGTCCCAGAGCAGGGAACAGAGCAGGTCGTGGGCTGCGTCTCGGAGTGGGGAGCACAGCGAGTCGCTGCCGGAACCCGAAGCGGCAGCAGATCAAGCATGGGTCGAATCCCAGAGTAGCAGCAAAGCGAGTCGTAGCTGGAGCAGGAGCAGGAGCAGGAGCAGAGGGAGACCTGGACATAGGCCAGCACGTGGAGGCAGCGTGGTCTCATGTTCTGAAGCCCAGTGGGCACGGACTCATGTTGGAAAAGGACTATAACTGGAGTACTTCAAAGACACTTTTTATTCGCATTCTGGACTTTTAAACTCTGTATTCCCATACTAATCTATTTTTTAACTGCTATTTCAATTCTGTGACAACATTTAAAGTATCTGTACCCAGGTATCCAGTACCCAAGGTGCCACTGAGAAGCAACATTACAAACTTTTCACTGCACTCATTCAAGTGCATGTGACAATAAAGGCGATTCTATTCTATTAATTAGATAGATTGGGGGAGAAAGTAAAAAACAACGGATGATGGAAATCAGAAACAAAAACAGAAATTGCTGGAAAATCTCTGCAGGTATGGCAAAATCTGTGCAGACAAAGCAGAGTTAGTATTTCAGGCCCAGTGACTCCTTTTTTTTCCCTTATTGTAGCTAGGAAAAGGTTGGTATATCTGCTGAAGATGGGGTAGAGGGAGGGGGAAGAGGAAGAGTAAATGATAGGTGGAGATAGAGCCCAAAGAGAGAGAACAGCAGTAGGCAAACAAGGGAATGGGTAAAGGTCTGATTGGAAGAATTGATAGTTGCTAATGGGGACCACTAGTGATTCACAAGAGGTTGATAATGGTAGAAGCCCATGTGATGACATGGCCTGGTGTGTTGGCGTTGGGATAAGGATATAGAAGAGGGAGATCGAATCTGATATTGAGTCCTGAAGGCTGTAAGATCCCTAAGCAGAAAACGAGAAGCTGCTCTTCCAGCTTGTGCTGAGCTTTGCTGGAACATTGCAGAGAGCCTGAGACAGAGATGTTGGCCAGGGAACATGGGAGAGTGTTGTAGTAGCAGGCAAGAGGAAGTTCAAGGGTCATGTTTGCAGACGGATGTTTTGCAAAGTGGTCACCCAGTCTGCATTTCATCTCTCCACTATAGAGCGAACCACATTGTAAGCAGTGAATACAGTAAATTAGTTTGAGTAAGTGCTAGTTCACCTGAAAGGGGTGTCTGGGACCTTGGATAGTGAGGAGGGAGGAAATAAAGGGGCAGGTTTTACACCTTCTGCAATTACATGGGAATGTGCATGAGGGTATGAGGAGGTATTGGGAGTGGAGGAGGAATGGACCAAGGTGTCCCAGAGGGATAGGTCCATGCGGAAGGCTGACTAGGGACAAGAGAGGAATGTGTCTGGTGGTGGCACCCCTTTGGAAATGGCGGCTAAAGATCCTTTGTATGTGGATGTTGGTGGAGTGGTAAGTGAGAACTGGAGACCCTATTGCTGTTGTGGAAGGGAAAAGAAAGAGTAAGGGCTGAAGTGTGGGAGATGGGTCAGACTGCTGTGCCAACCATGGAGGTGGGGAATTCTCACTGAGGAAGAAAGTAGACATTTCGGAGACCCCCCACTGTAGAAGCTGGCATAATCGCAACTACAATGGAGATGGGGAAACGTGGCGAATGGAATAGGTCTTTACAGGAAGCTGGGTGAAGATGTACAGTCAAGGTAACTGTGGGAGCTGATGAGTTTGTAGTGGATATTGGTGGCCAGTCTTTGCCCAGAAATGGAAACAGAGGTGTCGAGAACGAGAAGAGAGGAGTCAGAGTTGGACCAGGTGAAAGTGAGAGCAGGGTGGATACAGTAAGTGAAATAGATAAATTTTTCCAATTCTGGACAAGAAAGGGAAGCAGCACCAATTATGTCATCGATGTACTGGAGAAAGAGTTGTGGGTGGGAGTCGGAGTAGGAACGGAACAAGGAACGTTACATGTACCCCACAAAGAGATAGACATTACTGGGCTGATACAGGTAGCCATGGTCACACTTTTGACCTAAAGAAAGTGGGAGGAGTTAAAGGGAGACGTTCTTCAAAGTGAGAATGAGCTTGGCCAGGCAGAGGAGGGTGGTGATGAATGGGAATGGTTCAGGCCTTTCTTCAGGAAGAAGTCCAGCCAAAGACACCGATTGTCGGTTAAGGTGAAAATTCACATTGGCGCAGTCACCACTACCAGAAGGAGGACCTCAGCAAGACATCCTCCAAGTTCAAGTGCGGAATTGAAGAGTCAGCAGGAACCTGTTGGAGGGCAGAGCAGCAGCAGAGTTAGTATAAACCTACCGGAGCTTGGGGGATCGTGGTCTAGTCGGTGGGAAGCTGTCAGAGGGCTGAGCAGCAGCAGCACGAGTGTAAACCTACTGGAGCTCAGGGATCGCAGCCTAGTTGGCGGGAAACTGTCAGAGGGCAGAGCAGCAGCAGCACAGTGAATATAAACCTACCGGAGCTCAGGGATCATGGCCTAGACAGCAGGAAGCAATCGGACGGCTGAATAGCAATAGCAGAGTGAGTATAAACCTACCAGAGCTCGGGGGTCGTGGCCTAGTTGGCAGGAAACTGTCGGAGGGCGGAGCAGCAGCAGCGTGAATATAAACCTACTGGAGCTCAGGGATCATGGCCTAGTCAGCAGGAAGCTGTCAGAGGGCAGAATAGCAGCAGCAGAGTGAATATAAACCTACTGGAGCTCGGGGCATATTGTAGTTGCAAAAAAAAATGGAGTGACTTCACAGGGAGGCTGTGATCTGATTGGCTGGTAGTAAATCTGCACTAAATTTGAAAAACAACACACCAAAGAAGTATCAATAAATTTAATTAGTTCAATAAAGTAATTAACTAAGTAGAAATGGCTGGACAGGTGATATGTTGTAGCTATATGATGTGGGAGCTGGCTGATCCCATTGCGAACGGCGGTGTCCACAACTGCGGCAAGTGTTGGTTATTCAAGGAACTTCAGCTCAGAGTTGATGAGCTGTAATCTGAGCTTCAAACACTGTGGCACATCCAGGAGGGGGAGAAGTATCTGGGTGCTGTGTTTCAGGAGGCAGTCACAACTGGTAAATTAAATACTTCAAATTTGGTCAGTGCCAGGGACAGCAGAGGGTGATTGCAAGCAAGGCAGGTAGAGGGATCCTGCAGTCAGGAACAGAGGAGCCTCAGCTCTTGACCTTGTCCAACAGGTACGAGGTACTTGCTCCCTGTGTGGATGAGGAAAAGCGCTGCAGGAAAGATGAGCCAATTGAGCACCGAACTGTGGTACGAGAAACCATTCAAGAGAGGGGAGCAAAAAGACAAGTGGCAGTTGTAGGGGATTCTATAATCAGGGGAATAGATAGAATCGTTTGTAAACAGGATTAAGAATCCCGCATGGTGTATTGCCTGCCCAGTACCAGGGAAGAGATATCTCTGACCAGCTTTAAAAGATATTGGAGAGGGAGGGTGAGGATCCAGTTGTTGTGGTCCATGTCAGAACAAACAACATAGGCAAGACTAGGAAAAAGGACCTGTTTAGGGATTGTCAGAAGCTAGGAACAAAATTAAAGAACAGGTCCTCAAGGGTTATAATCTCTGGATTACTGCCCGAGCCATGTGAAAATTGGCATAAGGACACGAGAATAAGGTAAGTAAACATGTGGCTAAAAGAGTGGTGTGGCAAAGAGGTGTGCCTTTTCATGGGGCACTGGCATCAGTATTGGAACAGGAGAGATCTGTACCACTGGGACAGTCTCCACCTGAACTGAGCTGGGACCAAAAAGGGTAAATAGGCTAGGGAGGATTTAAATTAGAAGGTAGGAGGCAGGGGGGAAGGGAAGAGTAAAACTTCCTCCAGTGGGGAGGAACAAAGCAGCGGGTGTAGGTGTGGATTTGACTGTGTGGAAAAATATGAAAAAAATGACAGGAAAGGAGAACTCAGGAGAGGTTATTAAAGTCTCCAACACAGACACAAGTAGGACAGAGTGTTTGGAAAGGGTTAAGAATCAAACTTCAAGCACATTGGATAAACAAATGACAATGAGAAGAAGGATGGTTAATACAGGTCTGAAGGCGTTAATCTGAATGCACGCAATATAAGAAATAAGGTAAATAAGCTGTGGAGCAAATCAAAATTGGCAGATGTGGCGTGGTGGGCATCACGGCGACATGGCTGCAAAGGGATCAGGTTTGGGAACTGAATATTCAAAGATATACATCCTATCGAAAAGATAGGCAGGTGGGCAGAGGGGTGGGGTTGCCTTATTAGTAAGAAATGAAATTAAATCAATAGTAAGAAACTAAGTAGGGTCAGATGGTGTAGAATCTGTGTGGGTAGAGTTGAGGAAAGGCAAAAAATAACATATTTGGAGTTATGTACAGCCCTCCAAACAGCAGTCAGGAGCTGAGGTGCAAGATACACCAGGAGACAGAAAAGGTGTGTAAGATGATGGAAGATTTCAATATGCAGGTGGACTGGAAAAATCAGGTTGGTAGTGGATTGCAAGAAAAGGAATTTGTGGAATGTCTACAAGATGGCTTTTTTGGAGCAGCTTGTGGTGGAGTCCACTAGGGGACCCTTCCTGCTCCTCTGATGCTGCTTGGCCTGCTGTGTTCATCCAGCTGTACACCTTGTTATCTCAGATTCTCCAGCATCTGCAGTTCCTACTATTTCTGAAACAATTTTAACCCCACTGCGAAGCCTCTTCTAAAGATGCCTACCTTAAAGAAGTTACCCTCCTCCCTCCGGAAAAACCTCAGTGGATCTCTCCTCCCCCTCTCTCCCTATTTATTTCAGAACCCCTTCCCCTCCCCCATTTCTGAAGAAGAGCCTAGGCCCGAAACGTCAGCCTTCCTGCTCCTCTGATGCTGCTTGGCCTGCTGTGTTCATCCAGCTCTACACCTTGTTATCTCAGGGAACAAGCAATACTGGATTTAATGTTGTGCAATGAGGCAGACTTGATATGGGAGCTTAAGGTGAACGAAGCCTTAGGAAGCAGTGATCATAACGTGATTGAATTTACTCCTCAATTCAAGAGAGAAAAGATAGAATCAAAGGTAACGGTATTACAGTTTAACAAATGCAATGACAGAGGCATGAGGGAGGAGCTGGACAGAATTAACTGGGAGAGGAGCCTAGCAGGAAAGACAGTGGAACAGCAATGGCAGGAGTTTCTAGGAGTAATTCAGGAGACACAGCAAAAATTCATCCCTAGGAAAAAGAAGCATGGTACAGGGAGGATGAGGCAACTATGGCTGACTAGGGAAGCCAGGGATAGCATAAAAGCAAAAGAGAAAGCATATAATGTGGTGAAAGGCAGTGGGAAACCAGAGGATTGGCAAGCTTATAAAGACTAACGAGGGCAACAAAAAAAAAATAAGGAGGGAGAAGATTAAATATGAGGGTAAGCTAGCCAGTAATATAAAGGAGGACTGTGAGAGTTTCTTGCGATATATAAAGGGCAAAAGAGGGGCAAAGGTGGTCATTGGACCACTGGAAAATGACACTGGACAGATAGTAGTGGGGAACAATGAAATGGCTGAGGAACTGAATAATTACTTTCCATCAGTCTACATGGTGGAAGACATGAGTAATATCCCAAAAATTCAAAAGAGTCAGGGGGCAGAGCTGAGTATGGTGGCCATTACCAAGGAGAAGGTGCTAGAAAAACCGAATGGCATGAAGGTGGATAAATTACCTGGACCAGATGGACTACACACCAGAGTTGTTAAGGAGATAGCTGAAGAGATAGTGGTAGTCTTATTGGTGATCTTTCAGGAATCGCTAGAGTCAGAGAGGGCCCCAAAGGACTGGAAAATCACTAATGTGACACCCCTGTTTAAAAAGGGTGTAAGGCAAAAGACAAAAATTACAGGCCGATTAGCCTAACCTTGGCGGTGGGTAAGATTTTGGACTCCCTTATGAAGGATGAGATTTCGAAATACTTGGAGGTCCATGGTAAAATAGGGCAAAGTCAGCATGGTTTCATCAAGGGGAGGTCATGCCTGACAAATCTGTTAGAATTCTTTGAGGAAGTAATGAGCAGGTTAGACCAAGGAAAGCCGAAAGAAGTTATCTACCTGGACTTCAAGAAGGCCTTTGACAAGATGCCGCGCAGGATGCTCCTGTATAAGATTTGGGTCCATGGTGTTGGAGGCAAGGTGCTAGTATGGATAGAAGATTGGCTGTCTGGCAGAAAGCAGAGAGTGGGGTTAAAAGTGTCTTTCTCAGGATGGCAGCCGGTGACAAGTGGTGTTCCGCGAGGGTCAGTGTTGGGACTACAACTTGGGTCTGCCCAGGCAGTTAAAGTCATAGATCATAGAGGTATACAGCATGGAAACAGACCCTTCAGTGCAACTCATCCGTGCCGACTAGATATTCGATACAAATCTAGTCCTATTTGCCAGTATTTGGCACATTTCCCTCAAACCCTTCCTTCATCTTCCCATCCAGATGCCTTTTAAATGTTGTAACCATACCAGCCTCCACCTCTTTCTCTGGCAACTCATTCCATATATGCACCACCCTCTGCGTGAAAACGTTGCCCCTTAGGTCCCTTTTATATCTTTCCCCTCTCAACTTAAACCTATGCCCTCTAGTTTTGGACTCCCCCACCCCAAGGAAAAGATCTTGCCTATTTACCCTATCCATGCCCCTCATGATTTTAAAAACCTCTATAAGGTCACCCCTCAGCCTCCGATACTCCAGGGAAAATAGCCCCAGCCTATTCAGCCTGTCTGTATAGCTCAAACACTCTAACCCTGACACATTTTTGTAAATCCTTTCTGAACCCTTTCTAGTTTGACAACATTTTTCCAACAGGAAGGAGACCAGAATTGCACGCAATACTCCAAAAGTGGCCCAACCAATGTGCTGTATGGCCACAACATGATATCCCAACTCCTATACTCAATGCACTGACCAATAAAGGCAAGCATACCAAACACCTTCTTCATTATCCTATCTATCTGCAACTCCACTTTCAAGGAACTGTGAACCTGCAGTCCAAGGTCTCTTTGTTCAGCAACACTCCCCAGGACCTTACCATTAAGTGTATCAGTCTGCCCTGATTTGCCTTTGTTGTGGATTTGGTTTTGGATTTTGGCAAAGGAGTTAGAAGCAGGCCGTGTAGAGTCAGGGAACTATGCGTTTAGAGGCAGCAGTGGGGGAGATCAACAGATGAAATGAGATTAGTGACCATTGGGGACACAATGGCCTGTTGCACAATGATGAGATCATGGTCCAGGGGAAATAGGAGGAGTTGTCTGATAGCTGGTGCTCAGCCTCCACAGTGTAGAGATCAGTATACCAGACAACAGCAGCAGATTGAAATGTTGACGTACAAAGGGACCTGGGTCATTGAAAGCAAGCATGCAGATGCAACAGCAGTTAGGAAGGCAAATGCTGTGTTAGCCTTCATTGCAAGAAAGTTTGAATAGAGAATCAAAGATGTCATACGACAGCTGTATAGGTCTTTGGTGATGCCATACTTGAAACATCATTGGCAGTTTTGGTCTCCTTAACAGTCTCAAGAAGAGACATACTTGCCAACATGGGAGCCAATTTTAACTCAACAAGATCTACAAAATTGCAATGGGGCAAATGACCAGATAATTTATTTCAGCGATGTAAGTTAAGGGATAAATATCACCCAGACTACCAGGAGAAGTCTTCCTGTTCTTCTTTCTATAATTCATATTCACATTCAGCTGAGACAGCAGGTAAAGCCTCAATTTATTGTCTCATCTGAATGATGACACACCTGACGGTATAACACCTCACTCCTCTAGCATGATGTGGGAGATCAGGGAGACTTCCAGCATTCCTGGTGGCTACATCTGTGAGAAGTGCACCCAGCTGCAGCTCCTGACAGACTGCATTAGGGAACTGGAGCTGGAGCTGGATGTACTCAGGATCATCCAGGGTGCAGAGAACATCATTGATAAGAGCTACGGAGAAGTGGTCACTGCTGAGGTGCAGGCTGCAGTTGGTGGGTGACCACGAGAAGACATAATGGGGCAAGACAGATAGTGTAGGATTCCCCTGTGGCCATTCTCCTCAATAACAGGTATTATGCTTCGATACTGTTGGGGGTAGATGACCTTTCAGGGGCTAGCAGCTGCAGTCAGGTCAGTGGCATTGGAACCGACTGTGAGGCTCAGAGGGAAAGGGTGCAATCAGACAGAGCGATAAAGATAGGAGACTTAGTTGTGAGTGGGACAGGCTTACCTCCTGGGTGCCAGGTCAAGGATGTCTTTGAGCAATTGCAGAACGTTCTGAAGGGGAAGTGTGAGCAGCCAGAGGTCATTGCGCACATCGGTATAGGTGACATAGGCAGACAAAAGGATGGGGTCCTGCAAAATGACTGTAAGGTGTTAGGTAAGAAGTGAAAAAGCAGGACCTCAAGGGTAGTGATCTCTCAATCAATATGTAGAGGGCCGTACTCAGGAGGGTACAACACTCGGCCTCCTCTTAGGAAACGCGGTCGCGCAAGTGACTGAAGTGTCTGTCGGAGAGCACTTCAGGTGTAGTGACTATAATTCTCTTAGTTTTAACATAGTATAGGAAAAGGATAGGACAAGTCCACAGGTTAAGGTGCTAAACTGGAGTAGGGCCAATTTTGGGGCCATTAGGCAAAATGTAACAGAGGTCAATTGGGCGAGTGTGTTTGAAGGGAAAGGAATGACTGGCAAATGGGAGGCTTTTAAATGTGTGATATGAAGAGTCCAGGGATAGTATGTCCCTATAAGGGTGAAGGGAAAAGCTGGCAGGTTTAGGGATCCCTGGCTGACAAGGGATATTGAGGCTCTGGTCAGGAAAAAGAAGAAGGCATACATTGGATTTAAACTATTGGGCTGAACTGAATCCCTAGATGACTGTAAAAAGTGTAGGAGCATACTTCAGAAGGGAATCAGAAGAGCAAAAAGAGGGTATGAGATGGATCTGGCAGATAAGGTTAAAGAAAACCCCAAGAGGTTCTATAGCTATCTCAAGAGTAAAAGGGTGGCTGGGGAGAGAATAGGTCCCCTTAAAGATCAGCAAGGCCATCTATGTGTGGAGCCACATGAGATGTGATTTCAGTGTTTACTGAGGAGAAAAATTCATTAAAAATCTCCCCATCTCATGTGGCTCCAGAGAGGAGGTGTTTGCAGCCTTAAAGCACATTAGGGTGGATAAATCCCCTGGGCCTAATTAAGTCCATCCTTGGATGTTGTGGGAGGCTAGGGAAGAAATTGCAGAGGCCCTAACAGAGATTTTTGCTTCATCTTTAGCCACTGTTGAAGTTCTGGAAGACTGGAGAGTGGCGAATGTTTAAGAAAGGTAGCAAAGACAAGCCAGGCAACTACAGACCAGTGAGCCTGACATCAGCGGTAGGCAAGTTATTGGAGAGGATACTGAGGGACAGGATCAACCAACATTTGGATGGTTCTGAGGAAGGGTCACTGGACCCGAAACGTTAACTCTGTTTTTTCCTTCACAAATGCTGCCAGACCTGCTGAGCTTTTCCAGCAAATTTGCTTTTGTTCTGTGTTTAGATAGTCAAGGTCTGATTAGGGATTGACAGCATGGATTTGTGCACAGGAAGTCACATCTGACAAATCTTTTAGAGTTTTTTGGAGAGGTAACCTTGAGGGTGGATGAGGTTAGGGCAGTGGATGCTATACGGACTTTGATCTTTATGTCGTCATTGTCTTCAGGAATAGTGCCAGAAGACTGGAGACTAGCAAATGTTGTCCCCTTGTTCAAGAAGGGGAGTAGAGACAACCCTGGTAATTATAGACCAGTGAGCCTTACTTCGGTTGTGGGTAAAGTGTTGGAAAGGATTATAAGAGATAGGATTTATAATCATCTAGAAAGGAATAATTTGATTAGGGATAGTCAACA
>NC_063332.1:19405365-19447016 GCF_021869965.1 Rhincodon typus | reverse complement strand
AATGGAATAGTTTAGGTTAGATGGGCTTCAGATTGGTTTCACAGGTCAGCGCAACATCGAGGGCCGAAGGGCCTGTACTGCGCTGTAATGTTCTATGTTCTATGTTCTATGTTCTATGTTCTATTAGTAAGACCTTTGACAAGGTCCCACACTGCAGGCTAGTCATGAAAGTTAGGTCACATGAGACCCAGGGAGAGCTGGCCAATTAGATTCAAAATTGGCTTGATATAGGAAGCAGAGGGTGATGGTTGAAGGTTGTTTCTCGGACTGGAGGTCACAGGGGCCGGTGCTAGGACCTTTGATATTTGTTATTTACATAAATGATCTGGATGTCAATGTACAAGGCATGATTTAGTAAGTTTGCGGGTGATACAAAATTAGGAGGTATCGTTGATAGCGAAGGTTATCAAACATTACTGAGGGATCTTGATCAAATGGGGAAGTGGGCTGAGGATTGGCAAAAGCAATTCAATACAGATAAATGTGAAGTGTTGCACTTTGCAAAGTCAAACCAAGGTAGGACTTATACAGTAAATGGTAAGATCCTGAGGAGTGTTGTGGAACAGAGGGACCTAGAAGTACAAGTACATAGTTCATTAAAAGAAGTGTCACAGGTGAACAGGGTGGTGAAGAAGACATTTAGCATGCTGGCCTTCATCAGTCAAGGCATTGAGTATAGGATTTGGGACGTTATGTTACAGTTGTATAAGTCATTGGTGAGGCCGCACTTAGAGTATTGTGTACAGTTTTGGTCACCCTGTTATAGGAAAGACATGGTTATGCTGGAAAGTGTGCAAAGAAGATTTACAAGTTTGTTGCTGGGACTAGTAGGCCTGAGTTATAGGGAGAGGTTGACCAGGATGTGACTTTATTCCTTGGAATGTAGGAGATTGAGGGGTGACCTTACTGAGGTGTATAAAATCATGAGGGGCATAGACAGGATGAATGCATATAGTCTTTTTCCCAGGGATGGGGAATTGAAAACTAGAGGGCATAGGTTTAAGATGAGAGGGGATAGATTTAAGAAAGACCTAAAGGGGCAACATCTTCACACAGAGAGTGGTATGTATTTGGAATGGGCTGCCAGAGAAAGTGGTTGAGGAGAGTACAATAGCAATATTTAAAAATCATTTGGGTAAATACATGGATGAGAAGGGTTTAGAGGGGTATGGGCCAAATGCAGGCAATTGGAACTTGCTGAGTGGGCACCATGGTCAGCATAGACCAGTTTGGGCCAAAGGGCCTGTTTCCATGCTGTATCACTCTATGGCTCAGTTCTGCACTGAAATGTCAACGTAAATGATGGGCTTACGTTTCTGGAGTGGAATTGACATTCTGATTCAGAATGCAAGCACTGAGCCAAAGCTGACACATCACAGCAATCTTGGCTAGGCTCTGATTCAAGAAGAGACAAATCAAATTTCGTTCTATAAACTTGAACTTTCAATCTGAGTGAGTATTTTTCATTTTATTTCTACTTTTACATGCTTGGTTTTATTATGTTACCAGCAAAGATCCTGTGATAGCTCTATTAGAAACTCTGGCAAGAGTGCAATTTTGTTTTGTCTCAGACTCAGCACAGACTGATTTAGTTAGCTAATCTCAGTTAGAGCAGCAATGGAATGCTAAACGTCGGCTCAACATCTCAGGACTAGCAGGACATAAGTCAGCCAAGTTGCTCTTGAATGTTGTCCAGTAACTCATTGCTTTTAATTGCCAAGATTTTAAATCTACTTTTAGTACAAATTCTAAATTTGAAAATTAAAGCATTTCATTTCTTCTCATAAAAAAGCACAAATAAAATCCTCATCTGAAGTGCCCTGTGTTAATTTAAAAAGAAGGGTATGAAGTTTTACCTTTATGATATTGCCATCATAAATACTTAACTGAATTCTGAAAAACTTTGGGATCTTGTACATATGAGGTTCAAAAGTGAATTGTAATCATAGTTTAATGAATGATGTGTAGAACAGAGGTTAGCGTCTACTAAAAGGTAAAAAGAGAAATCAGAGAAAGTTACACCTAATTAAGCATTACACAGTCATTTATTGTTACCTGGCAACAAGTTATGTGTCTGCACTTTTGGCAGAAAACTCATCAGGAAAATGTAGTACAAGAATTGGAAAGATTTTGACTGTGCAAAAAAGTAAAAGTGATAGTGCATTGATATTCTGTTAGTCCTCTCTTGTGATTTTTCCTTCTGTTTAACTCATTGAGAAGAGACATAAAATGGGCTTCTGATTCACTGTCACCAATTTTGCACTTTATCACAAAGCTGAGATCTGCCTGTTGGGACGAACTATGGGAAGGTTACCCAAAATAAAATAAACAATCTGCCAGATCCATCTCATACTTTGTCCACCCCAGTCCAAGGCCTGTACTATGTTGTACTGTTCTATGTTCCATATTCTAATAGAGGTGTACAAGTGTTTGGCTGTGTCCACAGAGAACTTGATGGCTACTATGGAAAACCAGGTCCAGTGGTCTCAGAGTTTACTGGATACGGTCAGAAATACCACGACACCAGGTTATAGTCCAACAGGTTCATTTGAAAACACAAGTGTTCGGAGCCTCAGTCCTTCTTCAGGTGTTAGTGAGAGAGGTAGTATCAGACACAGAATTTGTAAGTAAAATATCAAAGGTTCACACCATTGATGAGGATGTATTAAACAAACCTAAGATGCTGTTAAATCTTTAATCAGTTAGAAGGTTTTAATTGATTAATATGTATATGTAAATCCCTAAATTCCTTTCAAGTCACTGTACTGAGAGAACTAAAGGTTTTATCAGTGCAAAGAAGAGGTGACATTTTAGGTCAGATAATGCATGTCAGGTGTGAGACTTTGTTTCAAATTTGTTTGTGTTTTACTTTAGAGTCAAATTGGTTTTAGTGTGTGAGAGAGAGAGTGAGGGGGGGACAAGGGGTGGAGAGAGAGTGTATGTTCCCTCCCAGTGGGGGAACACTTCAGCGGTCAAGGACGTTCGGTCTTGGATCTTCAGGTAAATGTTCATTTTTCACCATCAACTCTCTACTTGAATGTCCGCCAAGCTGCAACTACAACATCAAGGTTCAGAACCTAGTCAGCTTTAGCACTGAGGAAGGGTTTCAGCTCAAAACATTGACTTTCCTGCTCCTCGGAAGCTGTCTGACTTGTTATGCTTTCCCAACTTCCCATCTATTTACTCTGGCTTCCAGCATCTGCCTTCCTTACTGTCTCCATCTTTAGTGCTCCTTGATATTTGATGGCTGAAAGTGAAAATTGAGTAGCTCCTGCATTTTTTTATATATATTCACTCATAGGATGTGGGTGTTGCTAGCGGGCCAGCATTTATTGCTTATCACAAGTTCCTTTGAGAAGTTGGTGGTGAGCTGCCTTCTTAAACCACTGCAGTTAACATGCTGTAGGTTGATGCACAATGCCTTTAGGGAGAGATTACAGAAATTTGACCCAGTGATAATAAAGGTTCAGACATATATTTCCAATTCAGGACAGTGAGTGGCTTGGAGGAGAAGTTGCAGATGGTGGTGTTCCCATGTATCTGCTGTCCTTGTCCTTCTAGATGGTAGTGTTCATGTATTTGGAAAGTGTTGACTAAGGATCTTTGGTGAATTTTTGCAGTGCATCTTGTAAATGGCACACACTGCTGCTACTTATCACTAGTGGTAGAGGGAATGGATGAATGTGGTGCCAGTCAAGTGTACTGCTCTTTCCTGTATGATGTCAAGCCTTTTGAGTGTTGTTGGAGGAACATGCATCAAGAAAAGAGGGGATTTTTTTTATCACATTCCTAACTTGTGCCTTCTAAATGGTGAACAAGCTTCAGGAATGAGGAGGTGAATTACTTACCACAGTATTTCTAGTTGCTGACCTACAGTTGTAGCCGTTGTGTTTATATGGCAAGGCCAGTTGAGTTTCTGGTCAATGGTAACCCTCAGAATGTTGATAGTGGGGATTCAGTGATGGTAGCACCATTGAATGTCAAGGGGTGGTAGTTGTACAGTCTCTTATTGGAGATGGTCATTGTCTTGCATTTGTATGGCGTGAATGTTGCAGATGGTGGGAAATTGCAGATGATTGCCATTTTGGCAACAATTGCAATAGTAGGATTTATTAGTTATCTTACATAACATTGCAGGGAGGGCTTGGGGCATACATACAAACTACATACAGTAAGCTAATGCCTATTTCTCATATAACATCTATTATTCGCAGGTGTTTCAGCTTCAGTGTATGAGTAATAGTGTTGTCCTTTGAAGAAACTTGCAATACTTCAAAATTGAAGGCTCCTTGCTCACAGAATGAAGCACTTACCCCATTTGCTCCAAATGTTGTTACACTCATTTTCATCTCCATTGCACACTATTAATCACAACACGATGAAAGGCAACTATATCAGTACAAGTGAGCATGGCTCAGTCAATGGGGAAACAAAGTCCTTTATTCAACCACAATCTTGAATGTCAAGGCTGGCATATTCCCAACCTACCATTACTATAATGCCAGATGATTAATCTTGGTTCAATAAAGAGAGCAGAACAGCAGATCAAGAGGAACACCAAGCAAATTAATCAACTAACAGAAGGATGCAGCTCCACAAATATCCCCATCTTCAACAATGGGGGAGCCTAGCACATCAGAATAAAAGACAAAGCTGAAGCATTTGTATCCATCTTCACCCAGATGTGCAAAAGGATGATTCATTTTCACCACCTCCTGACATTGCCAATATCACAGATGCCAGTCTCAACCCAATTAAATTCCCTCCATGTGATAGGGCATGCTGAAGGCACTGGATACTACCAAGACCATGACTGCTAATAACATTGAAGCTGAAGCTAGCCAAGCTGTTCCAATACATCTACAACATTGGTATTACCTTAGCAATATGGATAACTGTTCAAGATTATCCTGTCCACCAAATCCAAACGAACCCTACCCAGCCAATGACTGCCCAATCAGTCTGTTCTAGATCATTTGCAAAGTGATGGAAAAGGTCCTGAACAGTGTCATCAAATGGCAATTGCAAAGGAATAAGCTGCTCACTGATGCCAGGTCTACTTATCTTTTGGCCTCATTACAGCCTTGGGCCAAACATGACACAAAAGCTGAACTCCAGAGGTGAAGTTAGACTGATTGCTCTTGATATCAAGGCAGCATTTGTCTAAGTGAGGTATCAAAGAGTCGGGGAGGAGTCAATGGGAATCAGGGAGAAAACATACTGCTAGTTGCAATTACTTCTGGCCAAATGGAAGATATTGCAGTTGTTAGAGGTCAGTCATCCGAGCTTAAGGACATTTCTGCAGGAGTTTCTCAGGATATTGTCCTAGGCCAAACATCTTCAGTTGCTTCATTAAGACCACCCATCTCTCCCCTGCCCCAATCAAAAGATCAGAAGGGGAAATATTGGTTCATGATTAAACAATATTCAGCACAATTCATAACTCCTCAGATATCGAAGAAGTCCATTTCCAAATCAGCTAGATTTGGACAATATCCAGGTTTGAGCTGATAAATGACAAATAATATTTGCACCACACAAGTGCTAGGCAATGCCCATCTCTAACAAGCAAAAATTTGAAAACCATCCAAAATCAAGCTGGAAAATCATGCCTTAAAACTACTGTCATATTTTGATTTTTTTTGCAGATGAATACCTGTCAGTTGATGATCAACTGAATATTTTTTGGTGTTTTTGTCTTGTTAGCTGATGCAGGCATTGAGATTCGCAAATAAAATTAATGAGCTGGAGCTAGATTTAAAGCTAATTAAATAAATGCTTGAGAAGATGTCAAATGCAGGCAAATGGGACCAGTTTAGTTTGGGAAACTTGGTTGGCAAGGATGAGTTGGACTGTAGGGTGTGTTTCCATGCTGTATGACTCTATGACTCTAAGAACTTACCCAGCAAATCTTGAATTCTTCCTAGAAAGGATATAAACAAATAGAAATTTTAACTATGTTGAAATCAAAGAAAACGTGAAGATATTGAAATATATGTATATAACGGCAAAATATAATTGCAACAAAATTTAAAGAGTTAATTTATTTTTATTTATTCATAGGATGTGGGCATTGCTGTCTGGGCCAGCATTTATTGCCCATCCCAACTGCCAGGTAAAGGTGATAGTGAACTACTGTCTTGATCTGCTGCAGTCCATTTGGTGTAGGTGGACCCACAATGTCATAAAGGAGGGAGCTCCAGGATTTTGACCCAGCAGCACTGAAGGAAGGATGATATATTTCGAAGTCAGGATGGTGAGTGGCTTAGAGAGGATCTCTCAGGTGGTAGGGTACCCACGTGTTTACACGTTTCCATGTATCCCTCGACCATCTAGACAGTAGTGTTGTAGGTTTGGAAGGTGCTCTGTCAGAAAAATACTGAACATGAATTTCAGTTCAGTGTTGTTGAATCTGAAATAGTGGAGACTAAAATTATTCTGAAGTATGTGAAGTACAATATGATAGAATTGTTCAAGCACCAAATTTATACTTGAACATTTTCTGCCAGAGAGTTGAGAATACAAGATTCAACTGTTGGCTTTCACAGAGAGTTGCCAAATTTGGCTATGCTATTATAATGTAATTCATTCATTGCATTGGAGCAGGAAGAACTAAAGGATGAATCATCTTGTTATGAAGTGGTAAAAAATAGAATGTTGGGGTAGGAAATCACAGTGATTAGTATGGGAACTGCAATAACAGAACAAACAAGTGAACACACATTATAACACAAAACCTTGTGCCTGAACAGAGCTCTGCCGTGTTTGGCATTCTTTGTCTGTTCATGTTTAGACATGTTATCAATAAACAAGAAACTTTCCTAAAAAGGTTAAGTACATTTATTTAACTCTATTCAAGTTAGAAGCTGCAAATTCATCTTACATTCTGCTGTGAAACTGCAGTCACCCAAAACCCACTAAATAAGCACTGGATTTTTTGAGAGGCCTTTGGACAAAGATCATATTGCATCTACAGTGTTCACTTACAACAGGATCTAGTGCAGCAAGTAACCAAGAATTTTTTAAACAGCAATTCCCAACCCCAAAGGACAAGGACAGCTGGTCCTTCAGAATGCCATCCATGCCAGAATCCCTCCTACTCACCTCCGGACTTGGAAATAAACACTGTTCCTTCATTCGCTACATCAGAACTCTATTATAGAAGTAACTTCACCAGATGGACAGTAGAAATAGAGTTCATGTTTTGGGTTGGTGATGCAAGTTAGTTGAGATATGAGGTCATCAAGTTGAAACCTGCACTTTGATTCTCGTTTCACACATGTTGCCAGACTAGCTAAATATTTCCATCATTTTACTTCAGATTTACAGCATCTGATCTGCTATATTTTGAATAAATGTTGTATGGGATCAGTATCATGTTTTACTTTATGATCATCCTCTGAATTGCCTTAGGTAATTTTATTGTTAAAGGCACATGAATAAAAGTTTTTTTTTGTGGCTGCAGTTGTGCATTATCTATTCAAAAAAAGCCTCATAATTTGCTCAGATCATTGACCGGCACAGACTGGATCTCCAGTGATGTTGTAAATTGATTCTTATCCAGTAAAGGCTAACATTGGCAGACATTAGTGAACATTAAAGTTTGTTTCCTGTTAGAATCCAAGTTTCCTTAAAGTTGTGAGTCAATGCCAGTAGCTAATCAAAATATATACAAAAAAAGACTGCATGTTCTCAGGGGTTGAATAAAATCAATGGTTCCAATAAGGTTAAGTTTCGCAATATCTATTTGCATTTAAATAGCACCTTTAACATAATAAAATGTCCCAATGTGCTTCACAGGAATTTAGGCTGAAGTGAAGCACAAGTGTCAGCAGACACCAAGTGCATTGAATGTTTTTTTTCTATACTCCAAGTTCCATGCAATTGTGCACAGTTTTTAAAATCCGGTCATGGGATGTGGGTGTTGCTAGCTAGACCAGAATTTATTGCCTACCATTAATTGCCCTGGAAAAATGGTGGTGAGCTGCCTTCTGAATTGCTGCAGTCCTTTGGGCATAGGGACACCCACAGTGCTGTTAGGAAGGGTGTTCCTGGATTTTGACCCAGCAGCAGTGAAGGAGTGGTGATACAATTTTTTTTTCAATCCTTTGGTGAATCTGTGGATCTATTTCATACTCAGAGTCCCCAGTTTTGTTACAATCAGGTGAGGCCACTTACCTCCTTTCAACTACGCAACAAAGGTACTTTTTTGCATGTAGATATACATTTTTCCAATTCAATTGTCATTAACTTGTCATTAACAGTCCTGAAGAAGGGTAATACCTAAAATGTTGACTGCTCCTTTCCTCCAGATGCTGCCAGATGCTGCCTGGCCTGTTGTGTTCTTCCAACCTCCAGTTTGTCTGTCATTAACTTTTGTTTTATTGAAACCATAAACAGCAATCACAAGGTTTTCTTGAGTTAAAGACGAGCAAGTAAATTTATGGCTAACCTGAAGAAAAATAATAAATATGCAATGTCAAGCATATGGCCTTTGGCCAGTTTCACACATACAAACACAGTGATCTTAGCCAGTCATGGAACAGGGGCATCGCTGGCTCTTCTTCCTGGGACGCAGAGAAAGAGTTTCCAACCTGTTTTAGTTCATAGTCAAAAATCCATCTCCCCTACTATTTTGCAAACAAGGGAAGTTATAATAGGAACAAAAAAAAATGGCAGACCAATCAACTACATATTTTGTTTCTGTGTTCACAAAGGAGGATACAAATAGCATTTCAAAAATGTTGGGGAACATGTTCTCATGAGAAAGAGGAATGAAGGGCATTGTGTTAGTAGGGAAATCGTGTTGGGATATTGATGGGATTAAAGGCTGACAAATTCCCAGGGTCTGATAATCCGCGCTAACCACATTTCCCTGCACTTGGCCCATATCCTTCTAAATCTTTCCTATCCATGTATTCATCCAAATGCAATATAAACGTTGTTAATGTATTTCAACCACTTCTGCTTACAGCTCATTCCTTTTGTGTACCACCCTCTGTGTAAGAAAGTTGGCCCTCAGGTTCCCATGTATTTTTTCCCCTCTTACCTTAAACTGATGCCTTCTAGTCCTCGATTGCCCAACCCTGGGAAGAAGACTGAGTTCCTTCAAACTATCCATGCCTCTCATGATCTTATACACTTCTATGAGATCCCCCATCAGTCTCCTATGCGCCAAAGGAAAAGGTCCTCGCTGGTCCAACCTCTCCCTATAACTCAGTCCATTGAGTCCTAGCAACATCCTTGTAAATTTCTTCCACACTTTCTCCAGTTTAATAACATCCTTCGTACAGCAAGATGACCAAAATTGAACACAATACTCCAAGTGCAGCCTCACCAACGTCCTGTACAACTGCGACATAACGTTCCAACTTATGTACTCAATGCCTTGACTGATGAAGGACAGTGTGCCAAAAGCCTTCTTCACTGCCCTGTCTACCTGTGACTCCAATTTCAGAGAACAGTGCACTTGAATGCTAAAGACCCGCTGTTCCACTACACTCCTTAAGGCCCTACCATTCACCATGAAACTCCTACCTTGATTTGACTTTCCAAAATGCAACACCTCACACTTATCTTCATTAAACTCCATTTACCATTTCTCAGCCCACTTCCCCAGCTGATCAAGATCCTACTGCAATTTCTGATAACCTTCCTCACTGTCCACAATACCGCCTATTTTAGTGTCATCTGCAAACTTGTACACTCTCATCCAAATCATTGACATAGGTAACAAACAGCAATGGACTCCTGAAGCACACCACTAATCACAGGCCTCCAGTCAGACAAGCATCCTTCTACTATTACTCTCTGCTCCCTGTCAAGAAGCCAATTGTGTATCCAATTTGCCAATTCTCCCCGGATTCCACGCAATCTAACTTTCCAGGGCAGTCTACCATTATCAAAGGCCTTAGTGAAATCCATATAGACTACGTGTACCGCCCTGCCCTCATCAACCTTCGTGGTCACTTCATCAAAGAACTCTAACAAATTTGTGAGGCATGATCTCCCACACACGACGCCGTGCTGACTACTCATAATCAAACTCTATCTTTCTAAATGCATGTGTTTCTTATCCCTCAGAATCTTCTCAAGTAACTTACCTACCACAGATGTTAGGCTTACTGTCTATAATTCCCAGGATTTTCTTTGCAGCCCTTCTTGAATAAGGGCACAACATTCGCTACCCTCCAGTCTTCCAGACCCTACCCTTGGCTAACGATGAGGCTGGGACCCTGCAATTTCTTCTGTAGCCTCTTGCAGGGTTCTTGGATATATCTGATCAAGACCAGGAGATTTATCCATCTTCATACATTCTAATACTTCCAATACCTCCTCTACTGTGATATGGACTGTCCTCAAGATATCGCCACTAACTTTCCCAAGTTCCCAAGTCTTCATGTGTTCCTCCACAGTAAACACAGAGGAGAAATATTCATTGAGGACCTCGCCCATCTCCTGTGGTTCCACACATACGTGTCCACTTTGGTCCTATTCTCTCTCTAGTTATTCTTTTTCCTTTAATATACTTAAAGAATTTCTTTGGATTCACCCTAATCTTCTCGGCCAAAACTGTCTCGTGTCCCCTTTTCATCCTCCTGATTTCCTTCTGCAGTAAACTCCTGTATCCCCTATATACCTCCAGGGATTCCCTTGATCCCAACTGCTTATACCAGAGCCATGACTCCTTTTTTCTGGTCAAAGCCTCAATTTCTCTTGTCATCCGGGGTCCCCTACTCCTGCCTACCTTGCCCTTCATCCCCTCAGGAACATAAAGATCTTGAACCCCAGCTGTCACACTTTTAAAGGCCTCCCACTTGCCAGAGGTTCCTTTGCCTGCAAACAAACTACTCCAATCAACACCTATAAGCTCCTGTCTAATTCCATTAAAATTCGCTGAGGGGGTGATAGAGAGGAGTTAAAAGGAGGTGGTCACACCCAAGGTACAGGAAAAAGGTAGCTGGGTGACTGTCGGAAAGGGGATAGGCAGACAGTGCAGGGATCCCCTGTGGCTGTTCCCCTCAATAATAAGTATACCATTTTGGATACTGTTGGGGGGGACGACCTACCAGGGGAAGGCCATAGCGGACAGGTTTCTGGCACTGAGCCTGGAAAGTAAGAGGCCCAGACAGGCGGTTCTGAGGACGTGAGCGAGATGAACGGGTGCCACGGTCCGTGATGTCTCGGATTGTGTCTTCAAGATCCTTAAGGGGGAGGGTGAGCAACCAGCAGTCGTGGTACACATCAGTACCAATGACATGGGTAGAAAAAGGACAGAGAATGTGAAAGACGAGTACAGGGAGTTAGGTTGGAAGCTGAAGTCCAGGACAAACAGGGTAGTTATCTCTGGATTACTACCAGTGCCACATGATAATGCGGTAAGAAATAGGGAGAGAGTGCAGCTAAACACGTGGCTACAGGGCTCATGTAGGTGGGAGGGCTTCCATTATGTGGATAATTGGAGCACATTCTGGGGAAGGTGGGACCTGTACAGTAAGGACGGGTTGCACCTGAACCGGAAGGGCACAAATATCCTGGGTGGGAGGTTTGCTCGAACAATACGGGATGGTTTAAACGAGATTGGCAGGGGGTGGGGAACCGGATTTATAATTCAGAGGATGAGGTATTCAGCCTTCCAACGGACACAACAGGGAGTGTGGTTGTTTCTAAAGAAATGCGGTCGATGGAGCATAATTGTGGACACAGAGATGGTTTGAGGTGTGTATATTTCAATGCTAGAAGTATCAGAAATAAGGCGGATAAACTTAGAGCATGGGTCCGTACTTGGAACTACAATGTTGTGGCCATTAAAGAAACTTAGGTAACTCCGAGAGAGGAATGGCTGTTGGAGGTTGCGGGATTTAGATGCTTTAAAAGAAATAGGGAGGATGGAAAAAGAGGCGGGGGAGTGGCATTGCTCGTCAGGGCTAGTATAGCAGCTACTGAAAGGCAGTTCGAGAATGATATATCAACAGAGTCAGTTTGGGTTGAGGTCCAGAACAAGAAAGGAGCTGTCACTTTGTTGGGGGTTTTTTACAGACCCCCTAATAGTTGCAGAGAAGTGGAGGAGCTGATTGGGAGGCAGATACTGGAAAGGTGCAGAAGTCACAGGGTTATAGTCATGGGTGCCTTCAACTTTCCAAATATTGATTGGAAACATTTTAGTTGTAATAGTTTAGATGGAGCGGATTTTGTCCAGTGCATTCAGGAAGGTTTCCTGACACAGTATGTAGATGGACCAACACGAGGAGAGGCCACTTTGGATTTGGTGCTTGGCTGTAAACCGGGCCAAGTGTTAGACCTGTTGGTAGGAGAGCATTTTGGCGGTAGCGATCATAACTCTGTTACTTTTACAATAGTCATGGAAAAGGATAGGTACATACAGCAGGGTAAGATTTATGATTGGGGGAAGGGTAATTACAAGTCTGTTAGGCAAGAACTGGGTAACATGAATTGGGAACAGATGCTATCAGGGAGGAGCACTATTGAAATGTGGAGATTGTTTAAGGAATGCATACTGCGTGTACTTGATATGTTTGTCCCTAGCAGGCAGGGAAGATGCAGTCGAGTGAGGGAGCCTTGGTTCTCAAGAGAGGTCGAACGACTGGTTAAGAGGAAGAAGGATGCTTATATAAGGTTTAGGAAACAAGGAACAGAAAAGGCTCCAGAGGGATACAAGTTATCCAGGAAGGAGCTGAAGAAAGAGCTTAGGAGAGCTATAAGGGGGCATGAGAAAACCTTGGCAGATAAGATCAAGGAAAACTCCAAGGCTTTTTACACGTAAGTGAGGAATAAGAGAATGACCAGAGAAAGGGTAGGGCCGATCAGGGATTGTAAACGGAATTTGTGCACGGAGCCTAAAGAGATAGGAGAGGTCCTTAATGAATACTTTTCTTTGGTATTCACAACTGAGAGGGACCTAGCTGTAGAGGAGGACAGTGTGAAACAGGCTGGTAGACTAGAGGAGGTTGATGTTAGTAAGGAAGATGTACTAGGAATTTTGAGGAAGTTGAAGATAGATAAGTCCCCCAGGCCTGATGGGATTTATCCAAGGATTCTATGGGAAGCAAGGGAAGAGATCGCAGAGCCTTTGGCGATGATCTTTTCGTCCTCACTGTCCACGGGTATAATGCCGTACGATTGGAGAGAGGCAAACGTCATTCCCTTGTTCAAAAAAGGGAGTAGGGATAACCCCAGAAATTATAGGCCAATTAGTCTTACGTCAGTGGTGGGCAAATTATTGGAAAGGGCTCTGAGAGATGGGATTTATGATCACTTGGAAAGGCACTGTTTGATTCGTGATAGTCAGCATGGATTTGTGAGGGGTAGATCATGCCTCACAAACCTAATTGAATTCTTTGAAGAGGTGACCAAACATGTGGATGAAGGTAGAGCAGTGGATGTGGTACACCTGGATTTAAGTAAGGCGTTTGATAATTTTCCCCATGGTAGGCTCATGCAGAAGGTAAGGAGGCATGGGATGGGGGGAAATGTGGCAGATTGGATTCAGAATTGGCTGACCCTTAGAAGACAAAGGGTGGTAGTGGACGGAAAATATTCAACATGGTGCTCAGTTATGAGTGGTGTACCACAAGGATCTGTCCTGGATCCTCTTCTATTTGTGATTTTTGTAAATGATTTGGATGAAGGCGTGGAAGGGTGGATTAGCAAGTTTGCGGACGATACAAAGGTGGGTCCCATTGTGGACAGTGCGCAGGGCTGTTCTAGGTTACAAAGGGACATTGATAGGATGCAGAGCTGGGCTGAGAATTGGCAGATGGAGTTTAACCCTGAAAAGTGTGAGGTGATTCATTTTGGAAGGACAAACTTGAAATCAGAATACAGGGTTAACGGAAAGATTCTTGGCAGTGTGGAGGAGCAGAAGGATCTTGGGGTTCGTGTTCACAGTTCCCTGAAAGCTGCCACCCAGGTGGATAGAGTTGTTAAGAAGGGGTATGATGTGTTAGCTTTCATTAATAGAGGGATCGAGTTCAAGAGCCGTGAAGTTATGCTCCAGCTATACAAAAGCCTGGTTCGGCCACACCTGGAGTATTGTGTCCGGTTCTGGTCACATCATTGCAGGAAAGATGTGGAGGCGTTGGAAAAGGCGCAGAAGAGATTTACCAGGATGTTGCCTGGAAAGGAGGGAAGGTCTTATGAGGGAAGGTCTTATGAGGGAAGGTTGAGAGAGCGAGGGCTTTTCTCTTTAGAACGACGAAGGATGAGAGGTGACTTGATAGAGGTGTACAAAATGATCAGAGGTATAGAGTGGACAGCCAGAGACTTTTTCCGAGGGTGGAGGTAGCTATTACGAGGGGGCATAGTTTTAAAGTGAGTGGAGGTAGATACAAGGGAGACGTCAGAGGTAGGTTCTTTACTCAGAGAGTGGTGGGGGCGTGGAATGCATTGCCGGAGAGGGTAGTGGAGTCGGCCTCATTAGGGGCATTTAAGCGGCTATTAGATAGGCATATGGATGATAGTATAAGGTAGGGGTGGAGGTTAGATAGACCTTAGGTTTAGGGTAAAAGTTCAGCACAACATTGTGGGCCAAAGGGCCTGCACTGTGCTGTACTGTTCTATGTTCTATTAACACTATGGTAGGAAAATTAAATCCTCCACTATGACAACCCTATTTCTTCTGCAAGTGTCCACAATCTCCCTGCATATTTGTTCCTCTAATTACCAATGACTATTTGGGGGCCTATAGTACAACCCAATAACGTCACCATCCCCTTCTTATTTCTTAGCCCCACCCACAAAACCTCACTGGATGATGCCTCAGTTATTTCATCTCTGACTACTGCTGTAACATTGCCCTTAATCAAAAATGTAACGCCCCCTCCCTTCTTTCCTCCACCTCTGTAACTCCTAAAACACCTGTACCCTGGCACATTAAGCTGCCAGTCCTGTCTGTCCTTTAGCCATTTTCTTTAATCGCTGTAATATCCCAGCCCCACATACCTATTCATAGCCTGAGTTCATCGACCTTACCTGTCAGCCCTTTTGCATTGAAATAGATGCAATTTAATTTAAACGGACATTCCTCGCTCCCTGTCCTGTTCCAGCCTGAGGTGCCTTTCAACATGCTATTTCTGATTATTGTATCTCCTTTGAGCCTCGCACTTGCCTCCCTGCTGTTGAGGATCCCACACTCCTGCCAATCTAGTTTAAATCCTCCATTACAGCACTAGCAAATCTGCCAGCCAGAATATAGTCCCCCTCCAGTTCAGGTGTAACCTATCCTTCTTGAACAGGTCACCTCTGCCCCAGAAAAGATCCCACTGACCCAGGAATCTGAATCCCTGCCCCCTGCACCAATTCTTTAGCCATGCATTCATCTGCCATATCCTCCCGTTCTTACCCTCACTAGCACTTCATCTGCCATATCCTCCTGTTCTTATCTTCACTAGCATATTAATGACTTAGATGAGGGAACTCAATGTAATATCTTTAAATTTGCAGCTGAGACAAAACTGGGTGATAAAATAAATTGAGGAGGATGCAGAGATGCTTCAGTGTGATTTGGACAAGTTGAGGTAGTGTGCAAATGCATGGCAGATGAAATATAATGTAGATAAAGTGGGATTACACACTTTGGTAACAAAAACAGGAAAGCAGAATATTACCTGAATGACGATAGACTGGAAAAGGGAAAGGCATGCGATAAGACCTGGCTGTCCTTGTACATCAGTCACTGAAAGTAAGCATGCAGGTGCAGCAGGTGATAAAGAACGCAAATGGTACAGTGAATAGTGAGAGGATTTGAGTACAGTAGAAGGATGTGTTGCTGCAATTGCGCAGAGTCTTAGTAAGACCACACCTGAAGTATTGAGAGGAGGTTTGGTGCAGTGAGCAAGATTTTCTGGCTATGGAGGACTGCAACAAAGATTTACCAGATTGATTCCTGGAATGGTAGGTACAGTATGTATAGAATGTATGCCTGTGTATGTACAGAAACTGGATTGGTTTGTCCTATATTCACTGGAGTTCAGAAGAATGAGGAGGGATCTTGTAGAAATCGTAAAGAATTGTACCTAGGTACTTTGTACCTAAGCTGGTGCTGTGAAGGCTGACATTGTAAACTGTTCACTACTCCTGTACTTCAGTACTTGAGCACACATGACAATAAACCCAATTCTAATTATAAAACAATAATAGAATTAGATGGGGTAAACCCAGGAAGGTTCCTGATGACCGGGGAGTCCAGAACCAAGGGTCACAGTTTAAGTACATGGGAAGGCAATTTAGGACTGAAATGAAGAGGAAATTATTTATCCAGAGATTACGGAGCCTGAGGAATTCTCAAAAAGTAGTTGAGAGCAAAACATTGAATATTTTCAAAAAGGGGATAAATGTAGGTCTTCGGATTAAAGGGATCAAAGGGTATGGGACAAAAGCGGAAATAGAGTACTGAGTAGGATGATCAGCCATGATCAAATCAAATTCTGGAGCAAGCTCAAAGGCTTACTCCTGTACCTATTTTCTATGTTATACATTCTGCTGCTGAAGTTTTTTTTTGAGCTTGATAATTGTAGGCAATGTTTCCACCTCCAGTATGTGAAGATTTTCATGATGGTACAAATTCACACCAGCTGGGAGGACATCAGCAACCTTGAAGCAGCTAAGAGCACCAACATCGAGGTCATGATCGAGGCCAAGTGCTGAATTACTGCTGCCAAAGTACACCATCTTGTCCCAGCTCAAGGAAGGCAATCAAACTCGAGGAGGTCAAAGGAAGTGTTTCAAAGACTCCCTGAAGGCTTCCCACAAGGAATACAATATATGATTGAACATGCAGGGAGATCCTAATTCAGAAGAAGCCAACTTTGAGGAAGCTGCTGTATGAAGGGACACCATTCTTTGAGAACATCCATCGGCAAGAGTAAGTACAGAAAAGGAACCAGAGAAAGGAATGTCAACAATCTCAAAGCTAAGGACCACTTCCACCACTCAGAAACACCTGCCAAATATATGGTCAGAGTTGCAGCTCTAGTATCGGGCTCATCAACCGCACAAGGACCCACAAAGCCCATGACCAATGACACAGATTTTCCTAGCAATTTCATGCTCGCTAGGGTGTGGAATATTGTATTGTATTGTACTGTGTGCTTGCAGATGACAATGACTTCATCTGCCTTGTATTCGCCCATTACCTCAACTTGTCCAAATCACATTGAAGTATCTCTGTATCCTTCTCACAGTTTATCCTTCCAACCAGTTTTGTGTTGTCTGCAAACCTAGAAATATTGCATTTAGTTTTTCATTTAAATCATTAATGTATATTGTAAATAACTGGGGTTCAAGCACTGATTCTTGAGTTATCCCACTGGTCACCAGCAACCACTCAGAAAAAGACCCATACATTCCTGTACTTGTTTCCACTCTGTCAACCAGTTCTGTATCCATGTCAGTACGCTATTCTAATCCTATGCACTTTATTTTACATGCTAATCTCTAATGTGAGACTTTTATCAAAAGCCTTCTCAAAATCCACGTAAACTTTAATAATTAGTCCCCACTTTATCAATTCCACTAGTTACATTCTCAAAAGATTCCAGTAGATTTATCAAGCATCAGTTCAGTTTTATAAATCTAAGGAGATTGTGCCCAATCTTGTCACACTTTTTCAAGTACTATGCTGTCAACTCTTTTTGAATTAATTTGGATATCTTCCCAGACTAACAGGTCAATAATTCCCTGTTTTCTCTTTACTTCTTTTTTTTAAAACAGTGGGGATACATTAGCTACCCTCCAATCCATAAGAATTACATTTCTTACCCTCCAATTTGTAGGACTGTTTTAACAAGAGGATTACATGAATATTGTTGTCTTCTGCATGAGGAATACTCATTTAGGTGAGATATCAGGCACTGATGACATCCGTACCTACATGAGTCACTGCTTTCAGAAGAAAAATGCTGAAAATATCACATTGCTCTGTCATACAGGCTAATACCTCATCTTTAGTAAAATGATTCTCTGATAATAACAAAATGATGATGGGATAAGTATCACCACTGCTCAATAACTTTATCGGGATTTTTTCAGAAAGCAGTGTTCCCTGGCTCACCACCAGCCGAGTCGGTGGGAGACGCAGCCTGTGAATCTGACTGTCCTGCAGCCGTTCAACATTCAAAAGTAGGAAGGCTGACATTTCGGGCCTAGACCCTTCATCAGAAATGGGGGAGGGGAAGGGGGTTCTGAAATAAATAGGGAGAGAGGGGGAGGCGGATAGAAGATGGATAGAGGAGAAGATAGGTGGAGAGGAAACAGACAGGTCAAAGAGGCGGGGATGGAGCCAGTAAAGGTAAGTGTAGGTGGGGAGGTAGGGAGGAGATAGGTCAGTCCAGGGAGGACGGACAGGTCAAGGGGGCGGGATGAGGTTAGTAGATAGGAAATGGGGGTGCAGCTTGAGGTGGGAGGAGGGGATAGGTGGGAGGAAGAACAGGTTAGGGAGGCGGGGACGAGCTGGGCTGGTTTTGGGATGCGGTAGGGGGAGGGGAGATTAAGCTATGCCTGCCTCTTTGTAGGTTACATGGAACAATCCCTCTTCCGTATCTACACTGGCCCTAAACCCCACCTCTTCCTCCATTACATTGATGACTGTATCGGCGCCGCCTCGTGCTCCCACGAGGAGCTCGAACAGTTCATCCACTTCACTAACACCTTCCACCCCAACCTTAAGTTCACCTGGACCATCTCTAATACCTCTCTCTCCTTCCTGGACCTCTCTGTCTCCATCTTGGGCAACCACCTAGAAACCGATATCCATTTCAAGCCCACCGACTCCCACAGCTACCTAGAATACACCTCCTCCCACCCACCTTCCTGCAAAAATGCCATCCCCTATTCCTAATTCCTTTGCCTCCGCCACATCTGCTCCCAGGATGAGGCATTCCACTCCCGTACATCTCAGATGTCCTCATTTTTCAAGGACCACAACTTCCCCCCCTCAGTGGTCGAGAACGCCCTCGACCGTATCTCCCACATTTCCCGCAACTCATCCCTTACACCCCGTCCCCGCAATAACAACCAAAAAAGAATCCCCCTTGTCCTCACGTACCACCACACCAACCTCCGGACCGAATGCATCATCCTCCGACACTTTCACCATCTGCAATCCGACCCCACCACCAAAGATATTTTTCCCTCCCCACCCTTATCTGCTTTCCGGAGGGACCACTCTCTCCGTGACTCCGCTCCACACTCCCCTCCAGCCCCACCACACCAGGCACTTTTCCCTGCAACCGCAGGAAGTGCTACACCTGCCCCTACACCTCCTCCCTCACCCCCATCCCAGGCCCCAAGATGACTTTCCACATCAAGCAGATGTTCACCTGCACATCTGCTAATGTGTTATACTGCATCCGCTGTACCCGTTGTGGCCTCCTCTACATCGGGGAAACCAAGCGGAGGCTTGTGGACTGCTTTGCAGAACACCTACGCTCGGTTCGCAAAAAACAACTGCACCTCCCAGTCGCGAACCATTTCAACTCCCCCTCCCATTCCTCAGACGACATGTCCATCCTGGACCTCTTGCAGTGCCACAACGATGCCACCCGAAGGTTGCAGGAACAGCAACTCATATTCTGCTTGGGAACCCTGCAGCCCAATGGTATCAATGTGGATTTCACAAGCTTAAAAATCTCCCCTCCCCTTACCGCATCCCAAAACCAGCCCAGCTTGTCCCCGCCTCCCTAACCTGTTCTTCCTTCCACCTATCCCCTCCTCCCACCTCAAGCCGCACCCCCATTTCCTACCTACTAACCTCATCCTGCCCCCTTGACCTGTCTGTCCTCCCTGGACTGACCTATCTCCTCCCTACCTCCCCACCTACACTTACCTTTACTGGCTCCATCCCCGCCTCTTTGACCTGTCTGTTTCCTCTCCACCTATCTTCTCCTCTATCCATCTTCTATCCGCCTCCCCCTCTCTCCCTATTAATTTCAGAACCCCCTTCCCCTCCCCCATTTCTGATGAAGGGTCTCGGCCCGAAACTTCAGGCTTCCTGCTCCTATGATGCTGCTTGGCCTGCTGTGTTCATCCAACTCTACACCTTGTTATCTCAGATTTTCCAGCATCTGCAGTTCCTACTATCTCCAACATTAAAAAGTGATTTAATTGGGTGGGGACAGGATTTCCACCACTCACTTGAAAGGAAGTTCCGCCTCAGAGAGTTGACAGCCAATCTGATTGGAATCTGGAAGTTATAGCTCCAACAGTTCCAGAACATGTACAGCAAAAGTTCCTAAAAATCTAAGCCCCAGAAAGCAGGAACAGGTAAGTATGAAACTGTGTCAGGTTGGGTCGGGGAGATGAGGCCTGGAGGAAAGGTGATGGGCAGATGCAGTGTGGGAATCTTGATTGGGAAGTAAGGGTAGGAGGGAGCACACAGCAGACTTTGTGAGGTTGTGGAGAAAGGAACTTCTCACCTGAACATAAGGATGGTAACTGCCCAGGCTTCTCCTCTACTCTTGAATTCACCTGCCTGTCTCAAAGTTGAGGTCAACCAATGAAACAGCCTTTAGGTAGTCAGAATTGCTCACTTAGAAGCCTCATTTGAAGATAGGCTGAGTGGGCTAGCCTTGGTCTCATCCATTCCACTGTAAAATTGTGTAACGTTCAGGGTGTATGGGAGGTCAGGGTGAAGGCCTTCTGGAGAATTTTACAACAACCCCATATCTATCTGAAATACACTGGCAGGGGACCATAAAATTCTGCTCTTGAGTGCTGTCGGATTGATTGCTTGAACTGTAGTCTTTGCCTATACATGTAAATGTGTAACTCCAGAACTCCAGGGCTAGAATATGAAGCCACATATTATCTCTTCAGGCTCGATGAGCTTCCTTCTTTAAACTTTTCAAGGTGGAAGACACCAGTAGCGTACCAAAATTTCAAGAGACTGAGGGGCAGAAGTAACTGTTATGGCCATCATTAAGGAGAAGGTGCTGGGGAGGCTGAAAAGTCTGAAGATGGATAAATCATCCTGACTGGATAGACTACATCCCAGGGTTCTGAAGGAGATAGCTGAGGAGATTTTGGAGGCATTGGAGGTGATCTGTCAGGAATCACTGGAGTCAGGGAAGGAGGGGGGCAGAAGATGGGAATAATATGCTGGTTAGCTTGATAAGATTGGTAAGAAATCTTGGTAAGATTTTAGAATCCATTATTAAAGATGAGATTGTGGAGTGCTTGGAAGTGCATGATAAAATAGGGCTGAGTCAGCACAGCTTCGTCAAGAAGAGGTCATGCCTGAAAAATCTGTTTGAATTCTCTGAGGAGGTAATGAGCAATTAAACAAAGGAAAGCCAGTGGGCGTGATCTATTTGGATTTCCAGAAGGGCTTTCACAAGACGCCGCACAGGAGGCTGCTAAATAAGGTGAGGGTTAGGAGCAAGATAATGGCATAGATAAAGGATTGGATGACTGGCAGAGGGCAAAGAATGGAAAGAAAGGGGTCTTTTTTAGGATGGCAGCTGGTGAATAGTGGAGTTCCAAAAGTGTCAGTGTTGGGACTCCAATTATTCCCGTTATTGTTGCTAAGTTTGCAAATGACACAAAGATAGGCAGAGGAACAGATAGTATTGAGGAAGCAAGGAGGTTGCAGAAGGACTTGGACAGGCTAAGAGAGGAGGCAAAGAAGCGGTAGATGATAGCACATGGGAAAGTGTGAGGTTTTACACTTTGGTTGGAAGAATAGAGACATAGACTATTTTTGAAATGGAGCAAGGCTTTTGGAATCCGAAGCACAAAAGAACTTAGGAGTCCTAGTTCAGAATTCTCTTAAGGTGAGCATGCAGGTTCAGTTGGCAGTTAGGAAGGCAAATGCAATGTTAATATTAATTTTGAGAGAATTAGAATACAGAGCAGGGGTGTACAGCTGAGACTGAATATAGAATCATAGATTCTCTACAATGCAGATCAAGGTTGTTTGGCCCATCAAGTCTGAACCAACCCTCCAAATAGCATTCCCCTCCACACACACCCTATCCGCATCACCCCATAACCCCATATTTACCATGGCTAATCCACCTATCATACACACCCTTGGATACTACAGAGAAATTTAGCATGGCCAATCCACCTAATCAGCACATCCTTGGACTATGGGAAGAAACCAGTGTACCCAGAGGAAACCCATGCAGACAGATGAGGAATGTACAAATTCCACACAGTCACCCAAGGCTGGAATCAAACCCAGGTCCCTTGTCTGTGAGGCAGCAGTGCTAACCACTGTGCCACCATGTCACCAATCTATGACTTTGTATATGCCTCTGGTCAGACCACATTTGGAATATTGTGAGCAGTTTTGGGCCCCATATCTAAGAAAAGATGTGTTGACCTTGGAGGGTGTCCAGAAGACTTTCACAAGAATGATCCTGGGGATGAAGGGCTTGTCATATGAGGAGGGTTTGAGGTCTCTGGTTCTGTACTTGATGGACTGTTTCAGGATTTTAAAACAGCAGCATTGAAGGAACGGTGACCTATTCCCCAGTCAGAATGGTGAGTGGTTTGGAGGGGATCTTGCAGGTGGTGCTGCTGTCATTGTCCTTCAGATGGTAGTAGTTATGGGTCTGACTTTGTGTTGTTGAGTTTCTCCCTCACACACACGCGCACACTCTCTCCTAACCCCTCCCCCTCTCTCTCTCACACACACATACACACACACACACACACACACACACAAGTGAATCTATGGGGTGAATTTGTAGTTGCAGATACATTCTATTTTGTTCAAAAACTGCACAATTTATAGTCAGTGAGTCAATGTGGCATTTTATAGCCAGTCTGACTCCAAACCAAAACAGTTTCTACACAAGGCCTCACACCTAACATACATTGTCTGACCAAAAATGTCATCTTAAGTTCTCTCAGGACAGTGATTTCAAAGGAATTTGGAGATTTACATATACATATTAATCAATTAAAACCTTCTCACTTATTAAACATTTAACAGCACTTAGATTTGTTTAGCACATCCTCATCAGTGGGCTGACCCTTTGATCTTTTACTTATAAATTCTGTGGCTGATATTACCTCTCTCACTAACACCTGAAAAGAGTAAGACTCTGAAAGCTTGTGTTTTCAAATAAATCTGTTGGTCTATAACCTGGCGTTGTGTTATTTCTGACCTCGTCCACCCCAGTCCAACACTGCCACCTCTACATCATCTCTTTGGTTCCACAATGCAGCACAAATCTTTGCGGTGATCATGACAATGTTTAATGTTTTAAGTCCCCAGGACAGTGCAGGGACTTTCAAACATCTGCATAATACCTACACAAATGTTGCTTTGGAAAACACCTATTTTGCAGATGACCAAGCTTTTGGAATGAATACAAAAATTGTGACTTGTCCGGTATCCTCAGATTCCAAGTGCACATAATGTTCTGTTATGAGGACTACAGAACCTAAAAGTTCTTTCCAAATTCAATTCCTTCAAAAATTACAAAATGATTTATGATTAATATTTTGTTTTACAATCAAGTTAATGCATACCTTTTGTTTAACTGATTCTATGTACATGAAATCATCAAAATTAAGGCCTGTGGAGAGAGACAAATTTAATGGCAAGGTATCTGAAATACATTGACACTTATTCCATTGTTATTTTGAAATGGGCAATTGCCATATTATTCTTATATTATGAAGGATGAGGTATTAGCTTGCTCAAGAAGGTTGCAATATTCTTTGTTGTATTTTCCACCGTTCCTTTTCAGAAAACATTGATTCATGGATGCCAGCTATAGTCAGTCATAGAGATTCAGCATTGAAAAAGGTTTTTGGGCTCATTGTGTCCATGCCAGTCAAAAACAAGCACCCAACTGCCACAACACACTCAATAAACAGTCAATGTATCCTAAAAAAATGTTGTCTGCTGAATGGTCCGATTAAATGATCAGCAGATGAAATAGCTTACTGTGAACAAAAACAGCAATTGCTGGAAAAACTCAGCAGATCTGGCAGCATCTGTGCAGAGAAAGCAGAATTAGTGTTTCAGGTCCAGTGATTCTTCTTCAGAACTTAGTCAAACTACAATTGCTGCTGAAAATCTGAAGCACAAATAGAATATAGGTAAGATTTAGCTAAGTTTGACTTCAGTGGGATCAAACGATAGCCTAAACAGGACACTTCTCTCAATGTGTAAATCCAAAGAAGATCATTGGGAGATATGAAAAAAATAATTAAACTTGACACGAATCTGTTTTATAAAGTTATTAAGTAAGGGCTCCACTTACCAAAAGAAAAATAGCTGCGAATGACAAAAAGACAAAAAGAAAAAGTAACAGGAGTGCGAAAGCCTCTCCGGCACAAGAATGCACCACCATCTTCATTCTCAAAGGCATTTCACAACAGGCCAGAAAGGCCAACAATGGCCACATCTTGTGATTCTCTCACCCTCTTCATTTAACCCCCTCGACATATTCACCAGTTCATATAGAACGTAGAACAGTACAGCACAGTACAGGCCCTTTGGCCCACGATGTTATGCCGAACTTTTATCCTAATCCTAAGGTCTATCTAACCTCCACCCCTACCTTATACTATCATCCATATGCCTATCTAATAGTCGCTTAAATGCACCTAATGAGGCCAACTCCACTACTCTCTCCGGCAATGCATTCCACGCCCCCAACACTCTCTGAGTAAAGAACCTACCTCTGACATCTCCCCTATAACTTCCTCCACTCACTTTAAAACTATGTCCCCTCGTAATAGCTACCTCCACCCTCGGAAAAAGTCTCTGGCTGTCCACTCTATACCTCTGATCATTTTGTACACCTCTATCAAGTCACCTCTCATCCTTCGTCGTTCTAAAGAGAAAAGCCCTCGCTCTCTCAACCTTTCCTTGTAAGACCTTCCCTCCATTCCAGGCAACATCATGGTAAATCTGCTCTGCACCTTTTCCAACACTTCCACATCTTTCCTGTAATGATGTGACCAGAACTGGACACAATTCTCCAGATGTGGCTGAACTAAATGAAAGCTAACACACCATACACCTTCTTAACAAATCTATCCACCTGGGTGGCAGCTTTCAGGGAACTGTGGACAGGAACCCCAAGATCCTTCTGCTCCTCCACACTGCCAAGAATCTTTCCGTTAACCCTGTATTCTGCTTTCAAGTTTGTCCTTCCAAAATGAATCACCTCACACGTTTCAGAGTTAAACTCCATCTGCCACTTCTCAGCCTAGCTCTGCATCCTATCAATGTCCCCTTGTAATGTGGAACAGCCCTCCACACTATCCACAACTCAACCCACCTTCGTATCATCTGTGAACTTGCTAATCCACCCTTCCACTCCTACATCCAAATCATTTACAAAAATCACAAATAGAAGAGGACCCAGAACAGATCCTTGTGGTACACCACTTGTAACTGAGCACCATGTTGAATATTTTCTGTCCACTACCACCCTTTGTCTTCTAAGGGTCAGCCAATTCTGAATCCAATCTGCCACATTTCCCCCCATCCCATGCCTCCTTACCTTCTGCATGAGCCTACCATGGGGAAAATTATCAAACGCCTTACTTCAATCCACGTATACCACATCCACTGCTCTACCTTCATCCACATGTTTGGTCACCTCTTCAAAGAATTCAATTAGGTTTGTGAGGCATGATCTACCCCTCACAAATCCATGCTGACTATCACGAATCAAACAGTGCCTTTCCAAGTGATCATAAATCCTATCTCTCAGAGCCCTTTCCAATAATTTGCCCACCACTGACGTAAGACTAATTGGCCTGTAATTTCTGGGGTTATCCCTACTCCCTTTTTTGAACAAGGGAATGACGTTTGCCTCTCTCCAATCGTACGGCATTATACCCGTGGACAGTGAGGACGAAAAGATCATCGCCAAAGGCTCTGCGATCTCTTCCCTCGCTTCCCCTAGAATCCCTGGATAAATCCCATCAGGCCTGGGGGACTTATCTATCTTCAACTTCCTCAAAATTCCTAGTACATCTTCTTTACTAACATCGACCTCCTCTAGTCTACCAGCTTGTTTCACACTGTCCTCCTCGACAACTAGGTCCCTCTCAGTTGTGAACACCGAAGAAAAGTATTCATTAAGGACCTCTCCTATCTCTTTAGGCTCCGTGCACAAATTCCGTTTACAATCCCTAATCGGCCCTACCCTTTCTCTGGTCATTCTCTTATTCCTCACATACGTGTAAAAAGCCTTGGAGTTTTCCTTGATTCTATCTGCCAAGGTTTTCTCATGCCCCCTTATAGCTCTCCTAAGCCCTTCCTTCAGCTCATTCCTGGATAACTTGTATCCCTCTAGAGCCTTTTCTGTTCCTTGTTTCCTAAACTTTATATAAGCATCCTTCTTCCTCTTAACCAGTCGTTCGACCTCTCTTGAGAACCAAGGCTCCCTCACTCGACTGCATCTTCCCTGCCTGCTAGGGACAAACATATCAAGCACATGCAGTATGCATTCCTTAAACAATCTCCACATTTCAATAGTGCTCCTCCCTGACAGCATCTGTTCCCAATTCATGTTACCCAGTTCTTGCCTAACAGAATTGTAATTACGCTTCCCCCAATTATAAACCTTACCCTGCTGTATGTACCTATCCTTTTCCATGACTATTGTAAAAGTAACAGAGTTATGATCGCTACCGCCAAAATGCTCTCCTATCAACAGGTCTAACACTTGGCCCGGTTCATTGCCAAGCACCAAATCCAAAGTGGCCCCTCCTCGTGTTGGTCTATCTACATACTGTGTCAGGAAACCTTCCTGAACGCACTGGACAAAATCCGCTCCATCTCAACTATTACAACTAAAATGTTTCAAATCAATATTTGGAAAGTTGAAGTCACCCATGACTACAATCCTGTGACTTCTGCACCTTTCCAGTATCTGCTTCCCAATCCGCTCCTCCACTTCTCTGCAACTATTAGGGGGTCTGTAAAAAACCCCCAACAAAGTGACTGCTTCTTTCTTGTTCCTGACCTCAACCCAAACTGACTCTGTTGACATATCATTCTCGAACTGCCTTTCAGTAGCTGCTATACTAGCCCTGACTAGCAATGCCACTCCCCCACCTCTTTTTCCACCCTCCCTATTTCTTTTAAAGCATCTAAATCCCAGAACTTCCAACAACCATTCCTCTCCCGGAGTTAACCAAATTTCTGTAATGGCCACAACATCGCAGTTCCAAGTACTGACCCATGCGCTAAGTTCATCCGCCTTATTTCTGATACTTCTAGCGTTGAAGTATACACACCTCAAACCATCTCTGTGTCCACAATTATGCTCCATCGACCACATTTCTTTAGAAACAACCTCACTCCCTGTTGTGTCCATTGGAAGGCTGAATACCTCATCCTCTGAATTATAAATCCGGTTCCCCATCCCCTGCCAATCTCATTTAAACCATCCCGTATTGCTCGAGCGTACCTCCCTCCCAGGATATTTGTCCCCTTCTGGTTCATCCTTACTGTACAGGTCCCACCTTCCCCAGAATGTGCTCCAATTATCCACATAATGGAAGCCCTCCCTCTTACACCAGCCCTGTAGCCACGTGTTTACTGCACTCTCTCCCTATTTCTTACCTCGTTATCACGTGGCCCTGGTAGTAATCCAGAGATAACTACCCTGTTTGTCCCGGACTTCAGCTACCAACCTAACTCCCTGTACTCGTCTTTCACATTCTCAGTCCTTTTTCTACCCATGTCATTGGTACCGATGTGTACCATGACTGCTGGTTGCTCACCCTCCCCCTTAAGGATCTTGAAGACACAATCCGAGACATCACAGATCCTGGCACCCGGGAGGCAACATACGATCCGTTCATCTCGTTCTCGTCCACAGAGCCGCCTGTCTGTGCCTCTTTCTATTGAATCCCAAACTACAATTGCTCTCCTATTCTCCCCCCTTCCCTTCTGTACCACCAGGTCAGGTTCAGTGCCAGAGACTTGTCCACTATGGCCTTCCCCGGTAGGTTGTCCCCCCCCAACAGTATCCAAAACGGTACGCTTATTATTGAGGGAAACGGCCACAGGGGATCCCTGCACTGTCTGCCTATTCCCTTTCCCCTTCCCGACAGTCACCCAGCTACCTTTTTCCTGTACCTTGGGTGTGACCACCTCCTCTTAACTCCTCGTTATCACCCCCTCAGCCTCCTGAATGATCCGGAGGTCATCCAGCTCCAGCTCCAGTTCCCTAACACGGTTTTTGAGGAGCTGGAGTTGGGTGCGCTTCTCGCAGGTGAAGTCAGAGGGGACACCAGCCGTGACCCTTACCTCCCACATCCTGCAAGAGGAGCATGCAACTGCCCTAGCTTCCATTCCCTCTACTCTAGATTTCCAGAAGAATAAAAAAAAAGCTACCGACCCTCCACACAGTCTTTTTTTTGGTTAGAGGAGGAGGCTGGGTGGGAGACACAGCACGTGTAGTGTTTCGGGTTTAGCCAATGCCCGAATATATAAGTTCCTTCCTGGCTCGCGTTCTCTCCACACACCCGCTGCTCCAAACAAGAAGGCCGTTGATGCATAAAGTAAGTTTTTATTAGGAAAAAAAACCTTCCCTTCCCGTTGGCACCCTGGCTTGTGCTCCCGCTGCTCCAAACAAGAAACAATATAATTAAAAGCAATTGCTGCTTGGCCTGTTGTGTTCATCCAGCTCTACACCTTGTTATCTCTAAATATAATTAAACAGTTGCATCAGGATTGACATTTGTGTGTTCTTGACAGAAGAAAGTTTGCAACCATGTAAGTGAAAACTAACAATTTTTATTAACTGGTTACACTATTTATAAGACAGGCAGAAGCAGGACATTTTTAGAACCTTCCACGTTCAGGTTCCAGTTCCATACAAACTGACGTCGCTAACGTCACTAATGATGTCGTCTAAATATTAGGATACTACAAATAATTCCACGTACAGAGATGGTGGCAATATGACACTACCAATGGACTAGTAATCTCAGAGACACAGGATAATGCTTTGTAGCTGTTGGTAGATGTTAATTCAATTATGAACATGGAATATGAAGTTTGTCTCGGAAGGTGGTATGAAACTATCTTTAATTGTTAATGTCCTTTTAGGAAGAAAGTGGTACTGTCACTGGCCTAGAAATCCAGAAACCCAAACTAATGCTCTGGGGACAGCCGTTTGAATGCTACCGTAGCAAATGATGAAATGTGTTTGATCTCATGTCCACCAAACGACATGAAGCAGATGTAACCTTCTATGACAGTACCAGTAGGATTGACTATCGCACAGTCCTTTGATGACAAAGTCCCACCTTCATGTAGAGAATACTATCACTGCACTAAATGGGATCAATTTTGAACAGATCTCGCAACACTATAGTAAGCGTTTGCAACTCAAGGAACTTTGGATCTGGTTGAGGAACTGGAGTCCATGTTGCAAACATTGCACCAGATCAGGGAATGGGTAAGTTACCTAAGCACTTCGCTCCGGGCGCAGTCACACCCCTCAGACAAGGTAATTCAAAATTGGTCTGTGATTAGAGACACAGGTTGAGTTCTGATCAAGAGTCACTGGACTTGAAATGTCTGCTTTCTCCCCATAGGTGCTGCCAGACCTGTGAATTTCATCAGCAATTTCTGTTTTTGTTTCCAATCTCCAGCATCTGCCGTTCTTTGCTTTATTACAAGAGGGTGTGACTGCAGGTGAGGCAGATATAAGGACCCAGTGGGTTAAAATCAAGGAGCCTCAGCCCCTGCAAATGTCCAACAGTCACAACATTCTTGCAAGCTGTGCAGATAAGAATGGGGATTGCAGGGAGGATGAGCAAACTGCCCACACCACCTTGGTACAAGGAGCTATTCAAGCGAGGGAATGAGAAAGTAATATAAGATAACAAGGTATAGAGTTGGATGAACACAGCAGGCCAAGCAGCATCAGAGGAGCAGGAAAGCTGACGTTTCAGGCCTAGACCCTTCTTCAGAAATGGGGGAGGGGAAGGGGATTCTGAAATAAATAGGGAGAGAGGGGGAGGCGGATAGAAAATGGATAAAGGAGAAGATAGGTGGAGAGGAGACAGACAGGTCAAAGAGGCGGGGGTGGAGCCAGTAAAGGTGAGTGTAGGTGGGGAGTTAGGGGGGAGATAGGTCAGTCCAGGGAGGATGGACAGGTCAAGGGGGCAAGATAAGGCTAGTAGGTAGGAGATGGGGGTGGGGCTTGAGGTGGGAGGAGGGATAGTTGGGAGGAAGGACAGGTTAGGGAGGCAGGGACGAGCTGGGCTGGTTTTGGGATGCGGTTGGGGGAGGGGAGATTTTGAAGCTTGTGAAGTCCACATTGATACCATTGGGCTGCAGGGTTCCCAAGCAAAATATGAGTTGCTGTTCCTGCAACCTTCAGGTGGCATTGCAGGAGGCCCAGGACGGACATGTCATCTACTTGTGGTAGGGGAAAGAATAATTAGAGACATAAATAGTGTTCTCTGCAGCCATGTTTGAGAGTTCCAAAGGCTGTATTGCCTGTCTGGTAAGAACATCTCCTGGAGAAGAATCTGGAGAGGGATGGGAGGGATCCAGTTTTTGTCATCTGTGTTTAGCAAAAGAGTACTGTGTACTTCTTAATATGTTTTTATATATATGTAAAACCTCAGAGAACCCTGTATCCCTACAACTGGAATACTGTGTGCTGTTCTGGTCACCACATTTTAGGAAGTATGTGATTATATTAGAGAAGGTGCAGAGAAGATTTACCAGGATGCTGCTTGGACTTGTGAGTCTGAGATACAAGTAAAGATTGGGTAGGCTGGATTCTTTCACTTTAGGCAGCAGAGATTGAGAGGAGACTTGCTAGAGGTCTATAAGATTTTGAGGGGCATAGATAGGGTGGAAAGTGTTTTTTCCATTAGTAGAGAGGTCAATAACCAGGGGGCATAGATTTAAAGAAACAAGTAGAGACTAAGAGGAGAGTTGAGGCATTTTTTTTCAGCGAGAGACAGAAACTCACTGCCTGAAAGGGTGGTTCAGTCAGAAATTCTTGTAATTGTTAAGCACTATTTCAGCACTACACTTGCATTGTCATAGTCTCCAGACCAACAGTTGGAAAATGGGATTAATATAGTCAGATCATTGTTGATCAACTTTGGGATGAATAGTCTTCCTTCTGCCCTGGAAATGTATATGAGTCTATGAGACAGGCACAAAAATCCCAGAGCAACTCAGATCATACCTATAAGTGACAAACAAAAGTGAATAAATCCCTGGGACCGAATCAGGTGTACCCTAGAACTCTGTGGAAGCTAGGGAAGTGATTGCTGGGATATTTGTATCTGCGATAGCCACAGTTGAGGTGCCGGAAGACTGGAGGTTGGCTAACGTTGTGCCACTATTTAAGAAAGGTGCTTAGGAAAAGCCAAGGAACTACAGACTGGTTACCTGACATCAGTGGTGGGCAAGTTGTTGGAGAGAATCCTGAGGGACACGATTTACACGTATTTGGAAAGGCAAAGACTGATCAGGGACAGTTAACATGGCTTTATGCATAGGAAATCGTGTCTCACTAACTTGGTTAAGTTTTTTGAAGAAGTAACAAAGAGGATTGATGAGGGAAGAGCAGCAGATATGATCTACATGGACTTCAGCAAGGCATTCACAAGGTTCCTCATGGTAAACTGGTTAGCAAGGTTAGATCACATGGAATACAGGGAAAAATAACCATTTGTATACAGAACTGGCTCAAAAGTAGAAGACAGAGGGTGGTGGAGGAGTGTTGCTTTTCAGACTGGAGGCCTGTGATCAGTGGTGTACCACAAAGATCGGCACTGGGTTCACTGCTTTTCGTCATTTATATAAACAATTTAGATGTGAACGTAGGAGTTATGGCTAGTAAGTTTGCAGATTACACCAGCATTGGAGGTTTAGTGGACAGCGAAGATGGTTACCTCAGAGTACAACTAGATCTCGATCAGATGGGCCAATGGGCCGAGAGGTGGCAGACAGAGTTTCATTTAGATAAATGTGAGGTGCTGCATTTTGGAAAGGAAAATTAGGGCAGGACTTATATACTTAATGTTAAAGTTCTGGGGAGTGTTGCTGAACAAAGAGAGCTTGGACTGCAGGTTCATAATTCCTTGAAAGCGGAGTCGCAGATAGATAGGATAGTAAAGAAGATGTCTGGTATGCTTGCCTTTATTGGTCCATATATTGAGTATAGGATTTGGGAAGTCATGTTGCAGCTGTACAGGACATTGGTTCGGCTACTTTTGGAGTATTGCATGCAATTCTGGTCTCCTTCCTATAGGAAGGATGTTGTGAAATTAGAAATGGTTCAGAAAAGATTTACAAGGATGTTGCCAGGGTTGGAGTGCTTGAGCTACAAAGAGAGGCTGAAAAAGCAGGGGCTATTTTCCCTGGAGTGTCAGAGGCTGAGGGGTGACCTTATAGAGGTTTACAAAATCATGAGGGGCATGGATAGGGTAAACAGGCAAGGTCTTTTCCTTGGGGTGGGGGAGTCCAAAACTACAGGGCATAGAGTAATAGAATAGAATCATAGAATTCCTGCAATGTAGAAAAAACAGGCTATTTGGCCCAATATGTCCACACCGACCCTCCGAAGAGCATCCCACCCAGAACCATCCTCCTTTCCCTGTAAACCCTACATTTCCCATGGCTAATGCACCAAACCTACACGTCCCTGAACACTTGGGGAATTTAACAACTTTGGACTGTGGGAGGAAACCAGAGCAACTGACAGAAACCCACGCAGACATGGGAGAATATGCAAACTTCACACAGACAGCTGTCCGAGGGTGGAATCGAACTCAGGTCCCTGGTGTTGTGATGCAGCAGTGCTAACCACTAGGTTTAAGGTGAGAGGGGAAATATATAAAAGAGGCCGAAGGGGCAACTTTTCCACACAGAGCGTGGTGCGTATATGGAAAGGGCTGCCAGAAAAAGTGATGGAGGCTGGTACAATTACAACATTTAAAAGGCATCTGGATTGGTATATGAGTAGGAAGAGTTTAGAGGGAAATGGGCCAAATGCTGGTAAATGGGACGAGATTTACGTAGAATACCTGGTTGACATGGATGAGTTGGACCAAGGGGTCTGTTTCCATGCTATATATCTCTATGACTCTGCTATAGGTGGGGTGGGGAGCAGTGGGTTTGGTTGATTCTCAGCATGCCCACCCTCTCAACATGTCAAGTCTGTCTTGATCACACACTGAGTGTTTTTGATCTTCAGACCAGCAACCAGGAGGCAACAAGTGGTTTCAAATGTGACGCACAATGCCGTCAAAAGGCTGGCTTGCAGCTGTGTTAACACCAGCAGTGGCAGACTGAGACGTTTAAGTGATAATTACTTAGCTGCTTAACAGCTTCAATGAACAATAGGGCAGGAGTGTTGACATTGGTCCTTACATCCAGAACTTAGTACATGCAGAGGTAGGAAGGTAAGACTGGTTCAACATCTAAAAGATAGCAAGAACTGCACATGCTGGAGTCAGAAATAACACAGTGTGGAGCTGGAGAAACACAGCAGGCCAGGAAACATCAGAGGAGCAGGAAAGTTGACGTTTCAGTCCGAGACCCTTCTTCAGAAATGGGGAGGGGGAAGGGGGCTCAGAAATAAATAGAGAGAGAAGGGGTGGGGCTGGGGAAGGTAAGTGGGATGGTGATATGTGAGTGCAGGTAGGCAGTGGTGGAAATTGGTCAGTGAGATGGGAAGGACGGATAGGTGGGAGAGAAGATGGACAGGTTGTGTCAGGTCAGGGAGGCAGGGATGAGAGGGAGGGTTGGATATGGGATGAGTCCGGGGGCAGGGAGATTTTGAAACTGGTAAATTCTATGTTTAGGCCATCGCGCTGTAGGCTCCTGAGGTGGAATATGTGGTGCTGCTCCTTCAGTTTGTGAGTGATATCATTGTGACCCTGAAGGAGGCTCAGGATGGACATGTCACCCAGGCAGTGGGAGGAGGAGTTAAAATGTTTGGCGACTGAAAGGTGTTTTGTCGCGTACAGAGCGCAGATGCGCTACGAAACGGTCTCCGAGTCTACACTTGGTCTCACTGATATAGAGGAGGCTACATCGGGAGCAGTGGATACAGTAGACCAAGTTGATGGATCTGCAGGTGAACATCTGTCTAATGTGGAAAGTTTGTTTGGTGCCTTGGATGGAGCTGAGGGGGGAGGTGTAGGGGCAGGTCTAGCACTTCCTGCAGTTGCAGGGAAATGTGCTGGGTGTGGTGGGGTTAGTGGGGAGTGTGGAGCAGACGAGGGAGTCACGGAGAGAATGGTCCCTATGGAAGGCAGATAGGGGTGGGGAGGCAAATATATCTTTGGTTGTGGGGTTGGATTGTAGGTGGTGGAAGTGGCGGAGAATGATATGCTGGATGCGAAGGTTGGTGGGGTGATATGTGAGGACCGGGGGATTCTGTCTTTATTTTTGTTGGGGGTAGGGGATGTGAGGGCAGAGGTGGGGGAAACGTAAGTCATGCAGTTGAGGGCATTTTCGATCACCGAAGGGGAGAAGTTCAACATCTAATTTTGTTTTATTCACTCGGATGTGGATGTTGCTGGTTGCACTAGTATTTATTACCCGTTTCTGATTGCCCTTGAGAAGGTGGTGGTGAGCCGCCTTTTTTGAACCACTTTAGTCAATACAGTGCCTGGCTCGGTGCCAGCAACAGCACAGGATTCCGCCCACATGTTGGAGGATGGAGAAAATAATAGGCTGACAAAGAACATGAATGATGTACTAGGTATCGAATCGGATAGCTGACTTCAACTGTGTGTTTCTGATCAGGAACTCGGCAGCTACAGGCAGGCGGATGCAAGAATTCTCTTTAAACTCAAGGTGACCGTCAGGGATTCGGACAAATAATTGTGAGACCCGCAGTGCAAGGGCATAACCATTCGTTACACTTTCATCTCCAGGTCTGACTTGCTTTTAGTTTAACGCTTTTCGCTCGACTCATCTTAACTGACACGGTGAGATCCACGGGTTAAAAAAGAACATTGCTGCATGGCAAAACGAATTTAAGGAGATATTTGAGTGCACCAAGTCTTGGCTAATTAAAGAATGCTGCAGTGTTACAGAGGTTTCATTTTATTGTTGCTCGCTTCGTGGTGGCGCCGCTCTGCTCAAGCTACTCATAGAAGGGAGGGGAGGTGTGGAGCTGTAACAAAATATGTGATGTGGTGTAGTTTACTTTTGTAGATACTTCAATACAAAAATAAATCCGTCTGTGAAGTGAATATACACCATGCTCATAGAAACAAGATGAAACATTGAACCTCGCTTGTGCACGACTTCCTGGTGTTGAAATGTCTCTGTTTACACAAGTGGCTCGTTTTTTTTTACAGTTCCATGCCACTGAAGATTCTAAGCTCAAAAATGAAAAATGAGGTACTGTACCAGCCCCACTGAAAGTGAAATGTGAAGGTTGGGGAGTGGGGGTGAGGATGAAAAATCAAATCCCTGAGAGGGTCTAAATTTCAGAGGCTGTCAGTACGATATATCATGTTGGACCAACGACTGGGTGCGACATTCGGACACAAGTTACATTTCTCTAATTTCATCCGTTCTGCAGAGATGGTGAGCTTGTAGCCAGGCATTTTTAGAAAATATTTCCAACGGGTCTCTTTTCGGCACCATTTTGTCTTTCATCTCTTGAATCAATGATCTTAATCCAGCATTACTTCACGGACCAGCAGGTGGCCTGTGTCAGTATCTGTTGTTTTTATTATTATTATAGTGCACAGTATTATACACAGCAAGTATGGCCTTCTTCTGCGCTATAACACTTCGTAAAATGGTCGTATTTTTCAAGCATTTGCTTGTCCATTGACATAGTCGAGGTTCGTGCATGGGATTGGGAGTAGTGTGCTGACATGGATAGAAAACTGGCTGGCAGACAGAAAACAAAGAGCAGGAAGAAATGGGTCATTTTCTGAGTGGCAGGCAGTGACTCATGAGGTTTCACAGGGATTAGTGCTTGAACCCCAGCTATTGGCAATTTACACTAATTTATTTAGATGAGCAAACTAAACTAATATGTCCAAGTTTGCTGACAACACAAAGCTGGAGGGGAGGGTGAACTGTGAACTGGATGCTTCAGTGTGATTTGAATAAATTGAGTGGAAACATGCATGGCAGCTGACGTATAATGTGAATAAATGTGAGATTAGCAAAAACAGGCTGATTTATTATCTGAATGGCAATAGATTGCAAAAGTGATGAGACCCAGGTGTCCTTGTACATAAATCGCTGAAAGCAAGCGTGCTGGTGAATCAGGCAAATGGTATGTTGGCCTTCACAGTGAGAGGATTAGAGTATGGGAACAGGGATGTTTTGATGCAGTAGTACAGGATTTTGGTAAGTCCACTTCTGGAGGAAGACCCACTCTAAGGGATGGTACAGTGGCTCAGTGGTTAACACTACTGCTTCACAATACCATGGACCACGGTTCAATTCCACCTGTGGGTGACTATCTGTGTGGAGTTTGCACGTTCTCCCCGTGTCAATGGGTTTCCTCCAGGTGCTCCAGTTTCCTTCCACAGTCCAAAAATGTGCAGGCTAGGTGGATTAGCCATAGGAAATGCAGGATTACAGGAATAAGGTAAAGGGGGGAGTGGTGTCAGGGTGGGATGTTCTTTGGAGGGTTGGTGTGGACTCAATGGGCCAAATGGCCTGCTTGCACACTGTAGGGATTTTATATTGTGTGCAGTTTCAATCTCCTTTAGTTCACCATGTCTATGCTGACCGACAAATACCCAACTACGCTCATCCCATTTACCTACATTTGGCCATTGGCCTGCTATGCCCTGTCAATTTTAAGTGCTCATCCAGATGCTGCTTAAATGTTGCAAGAGTACTTACCTCCTTCACCCTGTGGGCAGCATGTTATGTAATCCTTTGTGCAGCTATATAGTTCCTTGAAAGTGGCGTCACAAGTGGACAGGGTGGTGAAGAAGGCATTTAGCATGCTTGCTTTCGTCAGTCAGAGCACTGAGTACAGGAGTTGGGCAATTAATACTATGCAAGACATTGGTAAGGTTACATTTGGAATATTGTGTATGTTGGCCCACAGACACGGGGAGAACGTGCAAACTCCACACAGGTAGTCACCCAAGGGTGGAATTGAACCGTGGTCCATGGTATTGTGAAGCAATGGTGCTAATTATGGTCACCCTGCTAAAGGAAGGATATTATTCAACTTGAATGGGTGCAAAAAAAAATTTACAAAGCTGTTACTGAGACTGGAGGGTTTTAAGTTATTAGGAGAGGCAGGATAAGCTGGGTGCTTTCTTTCCTCTCTGGAGCATAGGAGGCAGAGGAGTGACCTTTATAGAGATTTATTAAAATCATGAGGAGCGCAGATAAGGCAAATATACAAGGTCTTTCCTCCATAGGTTTAAGTCAGAGGAGAAAGATTTAAAAGGGACCTGAGGGGCAACTTTTTCCATGCAGAGGGCGGTGTGTGTATGGAATGAACTGCTCGAGGAAGTGGTAGAGGCGAGTGCAGTTACAACATTTAGAAGACATTTGGCCAGGAACGTGGAAAGGAAAGGTTTAGAGGCATATGGGCCAAATGCAGACAAATGGGGCTAGCTCAGTTTAGGGAACCTGGTTGGCATAGACAAGTTGGGTGAAAGGGTCTGTTTCTGTGCTGTATGATTCTACATATTTCTACCATTCTCACTGGGTGAAAAAATCTTTCTCAGACCTCCTTTAAACCGGTTGCATCTCACCATTTAAACTTATGTTCTCTGGTCTTAAACATGTCTCCCATGGGAAAAAGATGCTCATGATCTAACCGGTCTATGCCTCTCAGAATTTGGTATACCTCAATCAGGTCCGCCCCTCAGCCTCCTGTGTTCCTGGGAAAACAAACGCTGCCTATCTGGTCTCTCCTCACGACTGAGACATTCCATCACAAGCAACATCCTGGTGAACCTCCTCAGCACCCTCTCCAGTGCAGTTGTATCCATGTGATAGTGTGGTGACCAGGACTGCATGTGATATTCTATCTATGGCCTGACCAATGTTTACAATGTTGTAACAAGACTTCCTTGCTCCAGTATTCTATGCTGTAGCTAATGAAGGCAAGCATCTCATTTGCTTTCTTCACCACCTGTGCTGACACCTTCAGGGATTTATGGACTTTTAGACCAAGATCCTTTGTTTCTCAGTACTCCTAGGGACCTACTATTTATTTTGTGTCCTTCCCTTTTCTTAGACTTCGCAAAATGCATCACCTCATACTTAATAGGATTAAATTTCATGTGCCATTGCTCTACCCAATTTGCCAGGCGATCAATATCAAACTGTAGCCTGAGACCATCCTCCTCACTGTTAATAACACCACCAAATTTCGTGTCATTTGCAAACTTATCCTGTCTATATTCACACCCAAGTTAAAATGTACATAATGACAAGGATCCCTGCACTGATCCCTGTGGTACATTGCAGATTGTAGGCTTCCAATTACAAAAAACAACACTCCACCATCACCCTATGCCTCCTATTTGTAAGCCAGTTTTGGATCCAGTTTACCAACTTTCCTTAGAACCTATGCGCTCTTACCTTATTGGGCTAGCTTCTACGTGGGACCTTGTCAAAGACCTTCCTGATGTCATAGAATCATACAGCACAGAAACAGATCCTTCGTTCCAACTTGTCAAGGCCAACCAAGTTCCCAAACTAAACTAGTCCCACTTGCCTATGTTTGGCCTGTAACCCTGTAAACCTTTCGTATTCATGTACCCATCCAAATTTTTTTTTAAATGTTGTAACTATATCTGCATCCTTTGGAAGTTAATTCCATATACAAATCACCCTCTGTGTGAAAAAGTTGCCCCTCAGGTCCCTTTTAAATCTTTCTCCTCTCACCTTAGAAATATGCCCCTTTATTTTGAATGTCCCCCACCCTAGGGAAAAGAAGTTTGCTATTTGCCTTATCTATATCCCTCATGATTTTATAAACCTCTAAGGTCACCCCTTAATCTCCTATGCTCCAACCTCTTCCTATAACTCAAGCATCCTGGTAAATCTTTTCTGAACTTAATAATACCCTTCTGATAACAGGGTTACCAGAACTGTACAGAGTACTCCAAAAGTGGCCTCACCAATGTCCTGTACAACCTCAGTCCCCCACTCAAATATTCAAAGGTCTGAGCAATGAAGGGAAGCATGCTAAATGCCTTCTTAACTACCCTGTATATCCGTGATGCAAACTTCAAAGAATATGTGCCTGAATCCCTAGGTCTCTGTTCAACAACAATACCCATGGCCCTACTATTAACTGTATAAGTCTTGCCCTTGTTTGTTTTACCAAAAGTCCATATAACCTACATCAACTGCACGATGGAGATACAAGAACTGCAGATGCTGGAGGAACACAGCAGGTCAGGCAGCATCAGAGGAGCAGGAAAGTCAACTTTTCAGGTTTACACCCTTCATCAGGACTGGGGAGAGAGAAGGGAGCTGGGAAATAAGTAGAGGGAGGAGGGGTAGGGCCGGGGGAAGGTAGCTGGGATGGTGATAGGTGGATGCAGGTAGGGTGTAGTGGGGATTGGCTAGTGGGAAGAGTAGGGCGGAGAGTTGAGAGAGAAGATGGATGGGTTGTGTCAGGTCAAGGAGGCGGGGATGAGAGGGAGAGTTGGACATGGGATGAGTCCGGGGGTGGGGAGATTTTGAAACTGAGGCATTCGGTGTACAGGTCTTTGGGCTGTAGCCTCCCGAGGAAGAATATGAAGTATTGTTCGGCCAGTTTGCGGGTGGCGTTATTGTGGCACTGGAGGAGGCCCAGGATAGGCATGTCACCAAGGGAGTGGGAGGAGGAGTTAAAATGGTTAGCAACCAGAAGGTGTTGTTGATTATAGCGTACAGAGCGCAGATGCTGTGTGAATCAGTCACTGAGTCTGCGCTTGGTCTTACCAATGTAGAGGAGGCCAGTGGATACAGTAGATCAGGTTGGAGGATGTACAGGTGAACCCCTGTCGGATTTGGAAAGTTAATGTTGGGTCCTGGATGGAGGTGGGAGTGGAGGTGTAGGGGCAGGTGTAGCACCTCCTGCGGTTGCAGGGAAAGGGGCCGGGTGTGGTGGAGTCGGTGGGGAGTCTTCCCACTGACCCCATCCACCTCTCACCATCTCACCTACCTTCCCCCAGCACCACACCTCCTCCCTCTACTTATTTCTTAGCTCCCTTCCCCCTCCCCAGTCCTGATGAAGGGTGTAAAGCCAAAACGTCAACTTTCCTGCTCCTCTGATGCTGCCCGACCTGCTGTGTTCCTCCAGCTCCACACTGTATTGACATCAACTGCACTACCCTTATTAATATATTCAGTTACCTTTTTGAAAAACTCTATTAAATTAGTCAGATAGGATCTCCAAGGAACGATATTCTGCATATGCAGGGAGTGCAACAAAGGTTTATCAGACGGATCCCTGGTATGGCAGCACTGATGTATGAAGAGAGACTGGATCGTTTAGGACTATATTCATTGCCGTTTAGAAGAATGAGGGGGATCTCATAGAAACTTGTAAAATTCTGACAGGACTAGACAGGGTAAACACCAGAAGGATATTCCCACTGACCAGGAAGTCCAGAACTAGGGTCACAGTCTGAGGATATAGGGTAGGCCTTTTAGGATTGAGATGAGGAGAAATTTTTTACCCGGAGGGTGGTGAGCCTGTGGAATTTGCTGCGATAGAAAGTGGTTGAGGCTGAAACATTGAACCATCTTCAGTGGCTTCATCAATGACATTCCAACGTCATGGTCAGAAGTGGCGTGTTTGCTGATGATTCCACTGTCATGATTACTCAGATGCTGAAGCAGCCTATTTCCAAATGCAACAAGATCTGGACAATATCCAGGCTTGGGCTAATAAGTGACAAGAAATATTCACACCACACAAGTGTCATGCAATGAACATCTCCAAAAAGAATCAGCTTTCACCCTTTGACATTCAGTATTGACTATTACTGAGTTCCTGAATACCAACATCTTAGTTTTGACCAGAAACTGAGCTGAACTAGCCATTCAAATACTGTGGCTACAAGATCAAGTCAGATACCAGAAACCCTGCAACTGATGGTAGCTCACCTCCTGACTCTCTCCTTTCCACCCCACTCCCCAACTCCAAAAGCCTGTCCATCGTCTACAAAGCACAAGTCAGGAATATCATGGAATACTCCCAACCTACCTGGACGAGTGCCGTTCCAACAACACTCAAGAAGATTGACACTATCCAAGACAAAGCAGCTACTTGATTGGCACCATATCCACAAATATTCACTCCCTCCACCACTGATGTTTCGTTAGAGCAGTGTGTACCATCTACAAGTTGCCCTGTAGAAATTCATCAACGCTCCTGAGATAGCATCCTCTAAGCCCATAATCCCTACCACTTAGAATGATCATGGCAGAGCATATATGGGAACACCAAGTTCCCTTCCAAGCCATTCACCATCCAGACTTGGAAATATATGTTCCTTCAGTGTTACTGTTTCAAAATCCTAGAACTCACTCCATTATAGTATTGTGTGTCTACCAACACCAAATGAACTGCAGTGATTCAGGAAGGCAGCTCACCACCACTTTTTCAAGGGTAACTACGGCAATAAAGGTTGGTGCAACCAGTGATACACACACCCCATGAATTAGTTTTAACAAGGGTAATTATTTTGGGGAGGAAGATCTTTAAGAT
>NC_063332.1:19391510-19404865 GCF_021869965.1 Rhincodon typus | reverse complement strand
TTTTCTGATGAAGGGTCTAGGCCCGAAACGTCAGCCTCTCTGCTCCTATGATGCTGCTTGGCCTGCTGTGTTCATCCAGCCCTGCACCTTGTTGTCTCGGATTCTCCAGCATCTGCAGTTCCTACTATCTCTCATTTCATCTGGTGATCTCCCCTGCCCCCATTCCGTCCAAGTTGATAGCCCCCCCAACCCCACACAGCTCACTTCTACCTCCTTCCAAACAGGACTGTCTGGGCAGACCCATTGTTTCAGCCTGCTCTGGGCCCACAGAACTTATGTCTTCCTACCTTGACTCAGCCTTCTCTCTCTTAGTCCAGCCCATGCCCACGTGCCTCAGTGATTCCTCTGACACTTTACAAGTTTCAAAATTTCAAGTTTGCAGGTTCCAGCCGCCTGCTCTTTGTCATCGATGTGCAATCCCTTTACACGTCCATCCCCCACCAGGATGGTCTTAGTGCTCTCTGGTTCTTCCTGGAGCAAAGGCCTGAACTGTCCTCACCCACCACCACACTCCTCCGCTCGTCCTCAACCTCAACAATTTCTCTTTTAACTCCTCTCATTTCCTTCAGGTCGGAGGGTGGTCATGGGTACCTGCACAAGCCCCAGATATGCCTGCCTCTTAATAGGGTATGTGGAACATTCCTTGTTCCAGTCCTTTTCCGGCCCCCAACCACAACTCTTTCTCCAATATATCAACGATATCATTGGTGCTGCTTCCCTCTCTCGTCCGGAATTGGAAAAGTTCATTGATTTCGCTTCCAATTTCCACCCTGCCCTCACTTTCATCTGGTCCATCTCTAACTCCTCCCTTCCCTTCCTTAACATATCTGTTTCCATTTCTGAGGCTGGATTGGCCACTAATATCCACTAAAAACCCACCAACCTCCATAGTTACCCCAACTATACATCCTCACAGCCTGCTTCCTGTAAAGACTCCATTCTATACCCTCAGATCCCCCATCTCCAGCGCACATGTTCCAATGAGGCCAACTTCGACAAGGGAGCCTCCGAAATGACCACCTTCTTCCTCAACCGAGGATTCCCCAGTTCCATTGTCTACAGGGCCTTCAACTGGATCCGACCCATCTCCCACACTTCTGCCCTCACCCCCTCTCTTCCCACCCACAACAGCGATAGGGTTTCCCTTGTCCTTACCTACCATCCCACCAGCATCCACGTCCAGAAGATCATCAGTTGCCATTTCCGCCACCTCCAGCAAGATGCCACCACCAGACACCTATTCCCCTCCCCTCCCTTGTCTACCTTCAGCAGGGACACCCTGGTCCACACTTCCTTCACTCCCAACAACACCGCAGCCCTATGGCATCTTCCCCTGCAACCAGCGAAGGTGCAACACCTGCCCATTTACCTCCTCCCTCTCCAGCATCCAAGGGCCCAAACATACCTTCCAGGTGAAGCAACACTTCATCTGCACTTCCCACAAACTAGCTTACTGCATTTGCTGCTCACAATGTGGTTTCCTCTACATCGGGGAAACGAAGTGTAGGCTGAGTGACTGCTTTACAGAACATCTACATTCTACTCTCAAAAAAGAATCTGAGCTTCCATTTGCCTGCCATTTTAACACACTACCCTGCTCCCTGGCCAACATCTCTGCCTCAGGCTTGCTGCAGTCTGCCAGTGAAGCTGAGTGCAAGCTGGAAGAACAGCACCTCATTTTCCGCTTGGGGACACTGCAGCCCTCCAGACTCAATACCGAGTTCATTAATTTTAGTGCCTAAACTTTCCCATGTCCCAGCCCCCTACCCCACACACTAGGCCTTGTTATCACATAGCCTGCCATTTCACACTATCGATTGTTAGTCACTAACAGTCCCCATTAACGCTCATTCACTCTCCTAGCCGGATCGTTATTAACTCCTTTGTCTATCCAACTATTCTTCTCTCTCTTTGGGCTCTATCCCCACCTATCGTTTACTCTCTACCCCCTCTACCTCTCTATTTTCTGCATATAAACCAACATTTTCCCAGCTACCATCAGTTCTGAGGAAGGGTCATCGGACTGAAATGTTAACTCTGATCTTTTCTTCACAGGTGCTGCCAGACCTGCTGAGCTTTTCCAGCAACTTCTGTTTTTGTCACATTCAACTTCATTCACTCCCCACATTCTAATGGATGCCCCATTGGAAGCAGTAAACTCTTAACAGAACTGGACTTGACAGACTTCAAGTTTGAAGTTCTCTGTTACAAGAAAACTGTAAAAATTCTATCAGAAAATGTATAAGCTGCGCACAAAGCGGCAGCCATCAGAATGATGAAAAGGGAAAAGCAGAGCAAGGCGTACTTTAACGGGAAATTGAACCCAGTAGAGTCTGAGGTAGGGCAGTGGATGATGTTATGAAGTATTCAGCCAGGACATTCCTGACCCCAGATATACAGGTCCCTCCTTGCTGGTGGTCAAGGCCAGCCTATCCCTGTACAAGATTTTGCTGGATACAGGAAAAACTGGGTGAAAGTGAAAGGCCTATGGAGCCCAAAGCAAAAGCCACCAACTCCACATGCTTCTAGGAGAACACTGGGAGATACAGACACTAACCCAAATCCTGATACAGATGCCAGACCAGTCATGGATTTAGACCCAATTCAAATTCCTGATCCCAATCAAGGAGCAGTCCCAGTTACTGATCTAGGCCAGGATCCTGCACCAGCCCTGGACACTGTCCCTCCTGAGGCCTCAAGCTCCATAGCTGAATCACAGCTGGCCCACCATTTCCAGCCAGAATAGGCAGGCTCTCAGTGCGCAGCAGCTCTGAAGTAAAAAGGATGGTTAATGACAGTCCACCCAAGAAAGTGTCCTGTGCAGGACTCGAGACAACCCCTTTACGAAGTCAGTCATTCTGACCCTCCCACCAAGATACGATCTCAGCAGGGAACCCAATTCTCTCTCTCTCTCTCTCTCTCACAGACATAAATTTGCACCCTCCATTATACCCCAACCTTGGTGCTCTGCTAATCCATCCTGGTCATAGAAGAACATGGTCATAAACCTCTGTTACCACTGCAGCTCGAATCTGCCAGTCCATCCTGACCCTAGAGTGCTCCAGCACCATGCAGGATGAGAGATGGCCATCATCATCATTTTCGTCTTTTGGGCCATTTTCATCAGTTGGCCATTTCCCTTCATTTTATTCAAATCAAAGGCCATTTTGACTTTTAGCTACTTTTGATCACGTCATCTAAATTTTAATCATGTGGACCTCTGACAGTGCCAAGGCATTGACCCACTTCTGACTCCCTTCCATTTTGGATTAACCAGTGTCAGGCCTGAAGTGAGGCCTGATACACATGCAATTGACTGACAAAATGGGTATTGGGAGAATTTGATGAAAACAAAATGTGGGGGGAATTTGGCTGAACATGGGCCAAGACCATACAGAGTTAGAAAAAATCTCCACAGTTGGCGAAGGGTGGGGAGGTATATAAAGTTTGTCAGATTTTACTTAAGGATCGTAAATGATGCCACCTCAACCCCTTCTCCAAGATGACCACATGCAGCATGTTGGTCTATATTGTTGGCTGGATTGTCAGGATGCGGTCATTGGAAGTACCACTTGGGCAAGAGTACAAATATCCCAGCTCTGTATGGTTTGACCAATCAGAGATAGGTGAATATGTAGATGGTGTTTGTGGGTCCATCCCAATAAATCCATCATGTTTGGAGTAACATCCAGTGGGCTAAGTATAGGAAGACAAATGGTAGTTTAGATTATTGCTACCTGAGCACAGACGCCACAGGTAACTGGTGGAGGTTTCCATAAACGGATGTACAGAAATGGGATGCTCAGCTACCGGTCCAGAGAAAGAGCCAAGAATGGACAATAATGCTGCAGGAAGGTCATGGGGGGAGCTTTGCCCTGTATGAAATTAGAAATGGGCTAAAACTAGCCAGAAGTCCACCATGACATTTTCCTCCACGGATTACCCCAGGAACACAAAATGGGGTAGTTTTAAAACACACAGGCAAAACCCGATATGATAACATACACCACAAATTGGTACTGGTGGTGTTAGATATATCCAGAAATGATCTGCCAGAGTGGTGCCCTTCCAAACCTCAGAAACTATCTTCGTAATTGACCCATGAGCTACGCTCAGTCGGTGACAAATGACTGCACCTCCCAGTCGTGAACCACTGCAACTCCCCCTCCCACTCCTTGGATGACATGTCCATCCTGGGCCTCCGCAGTGCCACAATGATGCCACCCAAAGGTTGCAGGAACAGCACCTCATATTTCGCTTGGGAATCCTGCAGCCCAATGGTCTCAATGTGGACTTCACAGGCTTCAAAATCTCCCACTCCCAACCTCATCCCAAAACCAGCCCAGCTCGTGCCCACCTCCTTGACCTGTCCATCTTTTCTCCCACCTATCTGCTCCTCCCACCTCACTGACCAACCCTCACCCCCACCTCCTACCTACCAGCCTCATCCCACCCCCTTGACCTTTCCGTCTTCCCTTGACTAACCAACCCCCATCCTAACTCCCCACCTACACTCACCTTTACTGGCTCCATCCCCACCTCCATGACCCGTCCATCTCCTCCACACCTATCTGCTCCTTTATCCACCTTCCATCTGCCTCCCCCCACCATTTATTTCTGAGCCCCCTTACCCTCCCCCATTTCTGAAGAAGGGTCCAGACCCGAAACATCAGCCTTCCTGCTCCTCTGATGCTGCTTGGCCTGCTGTGTTCATCCAGCTCTACACCTTGTTATCTCAGATTCTCCAGCATCGGCAGTTCCTACTATCTTTGGATAAAATAAAACTGGAGAGTCAGCAAGATACCAAATGGGACGAATAAAACAAAAACCAGGCAGACCAACACACAGAAGGCCACACCAGGACCATAAATGAGATGTTCAGGGAAAGACAGATGATGACAGTAGGAAGTAGACTAGGACCTTGTTCAGCCAGTGGATGATCGAACAGTTGAGGGAGGACGTCGAGCAGGTGAAGCAAGGACAGGTCCCAGCCTGGATCATTGAGGAACAGATTGAGCACTTGTTCTGTGGCAGGAGACACCCTAATGTTTCAAATTATTAATCTGGGCAACTGATTTAACAACGATTGTAAGGGGACCCCAGAAAAGGCTATGGGGATGGTACTTCGGATCCCAGACATAATGGCAAATTAAAATGGATTCCAAGTTGTCAAGGTGGAATATTCAGCATTATCCGAGAGAGATTGTGGTTCAAATACAATGGCACACTTCTGTACACTGTTGAGAAACAGGGAAGCCTCATAGGTACCACTCTGGATAAATAATAGCAGATAAAATAAGTAACTGTGTGCCCCATCCATCTGTTCCAATTAACAGGCCTTGTGTACTTTTCAGACAAATCGAAAATAGAACAGTACAGCACAGTACAGACCCTTTGGCTCACAATGTTGTGCAGACCGATTATTCTACTCTAAGATCAAACTACCCTGCATATCCTACATTTTATTATCATCCATGTGCCTATCCAAGAGTCGCTTAAATGTCTCTAATGTATTTGACTCCACTACCACTGCCGGCAGTGCATTCCACACACCCACCGCTCTCTGTGTAAAGAGCCTACCTCTGACATCACCCCTATACCTTCCTCCAATCACCTTAATATTATGCCCCCTTGTAATATTCATTTCCACCATGGGAAAAAGTCTCTGACTATCCACTCTATCTATGCCTCTCATCATCTTGTATACCTCTATCAAGTCACCTCTCATCCTTCTTCGCTCCAATGAGAAAAGCCCTAGCTCTCTCAAACTTTCCTCATAAGACCTGCTCTCCAGTCCAGGCGGCATCCTGGTAAATCTCCTCTGCACCCTCTCTAAAGTTTCCACATCTTCCCTATAATGAGGTGACCAGAACTGAACACAATATTCCAAGTGTGGTCTAACCAGAGTTTTATAGAGCTGCAGCATAACCTCGCGGCTCTTAAACTCAATTCCCCTGCCAATGAAAACCAACACACCATACGTTCCTCCACACTGCCGAGAATCCTGCCATTAACACTGTATTCTGCATTTAAATTCGACCTTCCAAAATTCATCACTTCACACTTTTCCGGGTTGAATTCCATCTGCCACTTCTTTGCCCAGCTCTGCATCCTGCCAATGTCCCGTTGCAACCTACAACAGCCCTCCACACGATCCACAACTCCACCAACCTTCGTGTCATTGGCAAACTTACGAACCCACCCTTCCACTTCCTCATCCAAGTCATTTATAAAGATCACAAAGAGCAGAGGTCCCAGAACAGATCCCTGCGGAACACCATTGGTCACCGAGCTCCAGACTGAATACTTTCCATCTACTACCACCTTCTGTCTTCTATGGGACAGCCAATTCTGTATCCAAACAGCCAAATTTCCCTGAAACCCAAGCCTTCTTACTTTCTGAATGAGCCTACCATGTGGAACCTTTTCAAACGCCTTGCTAAAATCCATTTACACCACATTCACTCCTCTGCCTTCATCGATGTGTTTTGAAACATCCTCAAAGAATTCAATAAGGCTTGTGAGGCATGACCTGCCCCTCACAAAGCCATGTGGACTATTTCTAATCAAAACTGTGCTTTTCCAAATAATCATAAATACTATCTCTCAGAATTCTCTCCAATAATTTGCCCACCACAGAAGTAAGACTGACTGGTCTGTTATTCCCAGGATTATCCCTATTCCCTTTCTTCAACAAGGGAATGACATTTGCCACCCTCCAATCATCTGGTACTACTCCAGTGGACAGTGAGGACTCAAAGATCATCGCCAAAGGCACAGCAATCTCTTCCCTCGCTTCCCATAGTAACCTTAGGTATATCCTGTCAGGCCCAGGGGACTTATCTATCCTCATGTTTTTCAAAATTTCTGGCACATCCTCCTTCCTAACATCAGCCTGTTCGAGAATATCTGCCTGTTTCACGCTGTCCTCACAAACAACAAGGTCCCTCTCACTAGTGAATACTGAAGCAAAGTATTCATTAAGGACCTCTCCTACCTCCTCCAACTCCGCGCACAAGTTCCCTCCACTATCCCTAATTGGCCCTACCCTCACTCTGGCCATCCTCTTGTTCCTCACGTAAGTATAGAATGCCTTGGGGTTTTCCTTAATCCTACCCACCAAGGCTTTTTCATATCCTGTTCTAGCTCTCCTAAGTCCATTCTTCAGTTCCTTTCTGGCTACCTTGTAACCCTCTAGAGCCATGTCCGATCCTTGCTTCCTCAACCTTAAATAGGCTTCCTTCTTCCTCTTGACTAGATGTTCCAAATATCTTGTCATCCAAGGTTCCTTCATCTTACCATCCCTTCCTTGCCACAGTGGGACAAACCTATCCACTACTTATAGCAAATGCTCCCTGAACAGCCTCCACGTTTCTGTTGTGCATTTCCCTGAGAACATCTGATCCCAATTGGTGCTCCACAGTTCTTACCTAATAGCATTGTATTTCTCCCTCCCCCAATTAAATACTTTCCCATACCGTCTGCTCCTATCCCTCTCCATGACTATAGTAAAGGTCAGGGAGTAGTGATCACTATCACCGAAATGCTCTCCCACCGAGAGATCTGACACCTGACCTGGTTTGTTGCAAAGCACTAAATCCAATATGGCCTCCCCTCTAGTCGGCCTATCTACATATTGAGTCAGAAATCCTTCCTGGACACACCTGACAAAATCTACTCCATCCAAACTATTTGCACTTAGGAGGTTCCAGTCGATTTAAGGAAGTTGAAGTCAACCACGACAATAACCCTATTACTTCCGCACCTTTCCAAAATCTGCCTCCCAATATGTTCCTCGGGTACTCTGTTGCTATTGGGGTGGTCTATAGAAAACTCCCAATAAAGTGACTGCTCTTTTCCTGTTTCTGATTTCCACTCATACTGACTCAGTAGACAAACCCTCCTCCATGACCTCCCTTTCTGCAGCTGTGATACCATCCCTGATTAGCAATGCCACTTCCCCACCTCTTTTACCTCCCTATTTCTTTTGAAACATCTATACCCCGGAACATCCAACAACCATTCCTGTCCCTGTGTTATCCAAGTCTCCATAATAGCCACAACATCATAGTTCCAAGTACTGATCCATGCTATAAGTTCATCACCCTTATTCCTGACACTTCTTGCATTGAAGTAGACACACCTCAACCCGTCGCACTGAGTGCCACTTTGCCCAATCAACTGCTTATCTTTCCTCACAGATTCACTGCTTGCTATGTCTGCCTGTACACCAGCTACCCCATCCTCTGATCTGTAGCTGCGGTTCCTCCTGCCCAGGATATTGGTGCCCCTCCAGTTCAGGTGCAACCCACCCTTCTTGTACAGGTCCCACCTTCCCCAGAAGGTATCCCAATGATCCACAAACCTGAAGCCCTCCCTCCTACACCAGCTCTGTAGCCACATGTTCAGCTGCACTCGCTGTCTGTTTCTAGCCTCACTAGCCCGTGGCACCGGTGGTAATCCTGAGATTACTACTCTGCTCATCCTAGCTTTCAGCTTCCATCCTAACTCCCTATATTCACTTTTCAGATCCTCATCCCGTTTCCTAGTTATGTCACTGGTACCGATGTGTACCACAACTTCTGGCTGCTTTCCCTCCCCCTTAAGAATCCTGTAGACTCTATCCAAGACATCCCTGACCCTGGCACCCGGGAGGCAACGTACCATCCGGGAGTCTCGCTTGGTACCACAGAATCTCCTGTCTGTTCCCCTAACTATTGAATCTCCTATCACTATTGCACTCCTATTCTCTCCCCTTCCCTTCTGAGCCACAGAGCCAGGCTCACTGCCAGAGACTTGGCCGCTATGGCTTTCCCCTGGTAGGTCGTGCCCCCCAACAGTATCCAAAACGGTATACTTATTATTGAGGGGAACGACCACAGGGGATCCCTGCACTGTCTGCCTATTCCCTTTCCCCTTCCTGACAGTCACCCAGCTATCTTTTTCCTGTACCTTGAGTGTGACCACCTCCCTCTAACTCCTCTCTATCACCCCCTCAGCCTCCCGAATGACCCAGAGTTCATCCAGCTCCAGCTCCAGTTCCCTAACGCGGTCTGTGAGGAGCTGGAGTTGGGTGCATTTCTCCCAGTTGAAGTCAGAAGGGACACTCATAGTGACCCTTACCTCCCACATCCTACAAGAGGAGCATGCAACTGCCCTAGCTTCCATTCCCTCTACTCTAGATTACCACAAGAATAAAGAGAAAAAAAACCTTACCTTACCGACCCTCCACACGGTCTTTTTTTTTTGGTTAGATGAGGAGGATGGGTGGGAGACACTACATGTGTAGTGTTTCAGGTTTAGCCAATGCCCGAATATAATAGTTCACTTCCCGGCTCGTGCTCTCACCACTGTTGCTGCTGAAAGCAAGAAGGCCCTTGACTCATGAGGAAAACCTTACCTTCCCAGCTGGCCCCAGCTTGCACTCTCACCACTCTTGCCGCTCAAATCAAGAAGGCCGTTCTGTATCCATCTCACCGACTCATAGCGGATCCCATGTATTGATCCCATGGTCCCTCCCACCTTTTGTATCAGCCATGAGGGACCTTGTCAAAGGCCTTGCTAAAGTCCATTTAGACAACATCTGCCACCCTTCCCATTATCACCATCTTTGTCACTTGCTCTAAAAACTCAATTAAGTTTGTGAGACATGAATCTCCCTGAACAGGCCATGCTGACTATCACTAGTTAGTCCTTCCCACACTGCTTTATGGAGCTGAAATGTGGACTACCTACAGTAGGCACCTTGAAGCACTGGAACAACATCACCAGAGATCCCTATGAAAAATCCTGTAGATAACCTAGGAGGACAAGTGCACTAACACCAGCATCTTGGAGGAGGCCAACATAGCCAGCAACACCACCACCATAATTCAATGGCAACTCTGATGGACTGGCTATGTCATCCGAATGCCCATCTCACACCTGTCACGTATTCCCAGCTGAAGGAAAATCAGTATGCCCCGGTGGTCAAAAGAAATACTTCAAAGTTAACATCTGAACCAACATCAAGAGATTCCATATCAACATCAACAACTGGAAGGACATGGCTACAAACTAATATCACTGGAGAAACATCAGCCTACAGGGAGCTATATGCCACAATAACGATCTCCGCTGCACCACTGAACAGAAGCAACTCATGCTCAAGAAAAGACACAGCATCAGAAAGGCTGACCACCACCACCTCCAACCACTGTTACCACACTACAATAGAATCTGTGGATCCTGGATTGGCCTCTTCAACCATCTGAAGAGCCACAAATTGACGCCTTTATTGGGGAACAATCATACTCGACCTGAGAGATTGCCAATATCGTCCATACTTTTCCAAATGTAAGTAAATCCTATCTCTAAGAATCTTCTTCAATATGTTCCAACCACTGACATAAATTTCACTGGTCTGTAGTTACTGGGATTATCCCTGTTGCCCTTCTTAAACAAAGGAATAACGTTAGCTAGTCTCCAGTGTCCTGTGACTAAAGAGGATACAAAGATTTTCTGCAAGGCCCCAATGATTTCCTCATCTGCCTCCCTCAGCATTCTGGGATAGATCCCATCAGGTCCTTGGGACTTGTCTACTTTAAAGATTTTTGAAACACCTAATGCATCTTCCTTTGACATATCCTAGAATATCAGCATATCCCTCCTGAGACTCACCATCCAGCATGTCCTTCTCCTTTGTGAATACCAATGCAAAGTATTTGTTAAGGACCTCACCCATTTCATCTGGCTCCACACAAAACTCCCCTCCTTTGTCCTTGAGTGGATCTATCCTTTCCCTAGCTACCCTCTTACTCCTTATACCTGTACAAAACAGCTTGGAATTTTCCTTATTCCTGTTTGCCAAAGTTATTTCACAACCCTTTTTAACCCTCCTAATTCCATGTTTTAAGTTCTTTCCTATTATCTTGATGTTCTTCAAGGGCTCGGTCTGTCCTCAGTTTCCTAAATCGTATGTATTCCTTCTTTTTCTTCTTGACTAATCTCTTAATTTCTCTTGCCACCTGAGGTTCCCAAATCTCATCCTTCATTTTCACAGGCCTTTAAAATATTCCCACGTGCCTGTTATGGATTTACCCTTAAATAGCGGCCCCTGCTTATAATCCCCAGTTACTGCCTAATATTGTGGTAGCTGGCCTTCCCCAATTTGGTACTTCCACCCGAGGACTACTCTAATCCATAAGTACCTTGAAACTTACAGAATTATGGGCACTATTCCTGAAATGCTCCCACACTTTCAATCATCTGGCCAGACTCAGTACCAGGTCTAGTATGGCCCTTTCTCTGGTTGGACTATTTACATGATGCTTCAAAGAACTGTCCTGGACACATCTAACAAATTCCACCCCCATCTGAGCGCCTGGCACTAAGCAAATCCCAGTCAACACTAGGCCCGAAACGTCAGCTTTCCTGCTCTTATGATGCTGCTTGGCCTGCTGTGTTCATCCAGCTCTACAGCTTGTTACCACAACAACCCTGTTGTTTTTACATTTTTCCAATAATCGTCATTTGTGGATCATCAAACATCCACAGGGAACATAAAAACAGAGGAGTGTACATCCATAAAACACCCTTTACAATTTTGCTTTTCATTAAAATTGGTTAAAAAGTGTTATTACAGTATTAAAGAAGTAGCTTTGGGAAAAAATAACTGGTCCCAGAAGCTGCAGCATGTGCAGCTTGACAAATTCAAGTAGTTATGTCACAGGTGACAGGTTAATTCCTGAAACATTCATGGATTGTACAGGCAGGGCTGCTGCAGAATGTAATTCTACTGCAGAATGTGATTCTACTGCAGAACCAACAGTCCTAATTTACAACGATGACTACATTTTCAAAGCAGTTCACTGGTTACAAAGGATTTTGAAGCACTCTGAAGTTGTGAAAGGTGTTACATAAATTGAAGTTTTTCTTTATTTCTGAAAGAGATAACTCAACCAAGATATTATTCTAAGAAAATAATATTTTGAAAAAAAATTATAGCAACTGTGAGAATGAACACTGAAAAGTTCTGTTACAAATTCTCTGCAAAATCTGGGTATCATGTGATGTAGTTGATTGGAGATTTAGCATAGAAAACATTAAGGCACTTCACAAAGTTGAGAGAACAATAACTGATTTAAGTGAACACAAACCAAACCATAGAGGCAGGAATTGTGTGATACGAATTAAAGCTTGGTTGAAAAACTGGGCAAACTGAAGTAGAGATGTTTGCATTCAAAGAACAGGACAGACGCAGCTGAAGGTACAACCATTAATGCTGAAAAAAAGAGATGTATAAAATGTCACCAATGGAAGACTGAGAGACAACTGAGGAAAAAAATTTGGAACTTAATGTGGAACAAGGATTTGAGCTGTGGGTTGAGCCAAGTTGTTTTAAGGATAAGGTTGCAGAGGTGGAAATGAACAGTCATAGCCTCAGATAAAACCTTTGGAATTCAGCTCAGCTCAAAAAAGGACAGAACCACAAAGTTTCACATAATCTGGTTCAGCCCAAATAATTTCATCCAGAATATAATGCAGTAGTACCAAGGCAACAACAATAATGGCACAATGATTTCTAATCTCCCTCACTTTCAACTTTCCCTTGTCTTATCTTCTTATTCTACTTACTCCTCCCCACCATTTCTTTAATATAAAAGCCCAATAATTTTCGAGCCCCCTTTGATTCCAAAGAAGTCAATCGACTCGAAACATTAACTTAGATTTTCTCTGCACACATGTTGTCACACCAGATTTCCTCCAGCACTTGCTATTTTATGTTACATTTCCACTATCCACAGGTAAACTGATATAGCAAAAGAATATACTCACGAGAAAATAACCAATTTAAACAAAGATTTGGAGAAAAGAAGTGGGTTAAAAAATTCAAATTCTAATTTTTTGAATATTTATTTACATTTTAAGGACACTTGCATAGATACCAGTGACTATATAAAAATACAAATTGGAATAATTATTTGGTGCAAAGATAAGTTTAAAATTGTTATAATTTGCTTCTACTTTGCAAACAATTGACAGTGAACTGCAACAGAGACATTTATGTAAATTACTTTGATAGTTTCCGTTTAAAATGAAGATCCTGAATAGGTTCCAACTATAGAATTGCAGTAAAAATATAATGAGTGCAAATACCTCCAAAGAACATTTCACAAAGCATGAAATGAATTATTCTCCTACTTCCAAACAGCTAACTCAAATTATACTGTAAATTTAAAATCACTTCAACAATAATTTTTCAGGAAATAAAAACCACTCAGGTCACAATGGTTTCAGAGATAGTAGGAACTGCAGATACTGGAGAATCTGAGATAACAAGGTGTAGAGCTGGATGAACACAGCAGGCCAAACAG
>NC_063332.1:19376877-19391010 GCF_021869965.1 Rhincodon typus | reverse complement strand
TACGCTCGGTTCGCAACAAACAACTGCACCTCCCAGTCGCGAACCATTTCAACTCCCCCTCCCATTCCTCAGACGACATGTCCATCCTGGGCCTCCTGCAGTGCCACAACGATGCCACCCGAAGGTTGCAGGAACAGCAACTCATATTCCGCTTGGGAACCCTGCAGCCCAATGGTATCAATGTGGATTTCACAAGTTTCAAAATCTCCCCTCCCCCCACCGCATCCCAAAACCAGTCCAACTCGTCCCTGCCTCCCTAACCTGTTCTTCCTCCCACCTATCCCCTCCTCCCACCCCAAGCCGCACCTCCATCTCCTACCGACCAACCTCATCCCGCCCCCTTGACCTGTCCGTCCTCCCTGGACTGACCTCTCCCCTTCCTAACTCCCTACCCACACTCACCTTTCCTGGCTCCATCCCCGCCTCTTCGACCTGTTTGTTTCCTCTCCACCTATCCTCTCCTCTATCCCTCTTCTATCCGCCTCCCACTCTCTCCCTATTTATTTCAAAACCCTCTTCCCCTCCCCCTTTTCTGACGAAGGGTCTAGGCCCGACACGTCAGCCTCTCTGCTCCTATGATGCTGCTTGGCCTGCTGTGTTCATCCAGCCCTGCACCTTGTTGTACCAGATGAAATGAGATCAGTTACCGTAGTTGATACAATGGCCTGATGTGTCATGGTGGGGTCATGGTCCAGGGGAAGGTAGGAGGAGATATCTAAGAGCTGGCACTCAGCCTCTGCAATGTAGAGGTCAGTATGTCAGACTACAACAGTACCACCCTTATTGGCAGGCTTAATGACAAACTCAGGGTTAGATCTAAGCACACGGAGTGAGCTCGGTTCAGTGAGAGATAGATTGGATTTGGTATGGAGGGGCAGAGAAATTGAGGCAACCAGTATCATTTCGACACTTCTCATGAACAGATCTAGTTCAGGAAAAAGGCCAGAGGAAGGAGTCCAGGTGGAGGGAGAGTGTTGGAACTGGGCGAAGGGGTCTATGGGATGGGGAGAGGACTCTTATCCAAAGAAAAGGACATGGGGGCAAAGACGGCAGAAGGAGAGTTCGGTGTCATGTCGTACCTGAAATTTGTTAAGGTGGGGATACAGAGAGATAAAGCTGAGTCCTTTTGCTGGGTACAGAACGTTCAGCATCAGAAAGTGGAAGGTTAGGAGGGATGGTGAATACCCGACAGGAGGTGGGGTTGGGAGAGGGGATGGAGTCAGAGGGAAGGGGAGGAGACGAAGGTTCCAGAGGGCCATGGGTACCCCTGAGTTGGTGCATCTTGTGGGCCTTGATGTCTGAAAGGAAAAGACAACGTTTCTTGTTAGCATGACGAATGAGGCGGAGGATGAAGTGGAACAGCAGAGTGGTGCAGCCCTGAGCCAGCGTGTTGCGATGCTGTTGCAGAGAAAGGTTGAGAGTGTGCATGTGGCGCTGCATGGCACGGAGTGTTGATCTCAGGATGCAGTGAGAGCAGCTGTCTGTGGAACATTGAACATCATGGAGACATCTGTGATCCCAGGAGGATTCAAAACATGAGAGATGAAACTTCAGTTGGAATCCATGTGGGGTGAGTCTGAGCCGGAGGCAGTCACTGAGGAATGTGACATAGTTTTGGAAACAAGTTTTAGCAAATACTTGGTCAAACACCAGGAGTGGCAGTGAAATTAATGTTGGTGGACAAGAAGAAAGATTGGAATGGAAATTCCGTCAGAGAGGGGAGCAGAACTTCTTCAAGGTGGGCATGCCTAGAAGAGATGTGGCAATGAGTTAATCATAGAATCCCTACAGTGTGGAAACAGACTCTTTGGCCCAACAAGTCCACTTTGATCCTCAGAGCATCCCACCCAGACCCATCCCCCTATAACCCACCAAATCTACACATCCCTGAACACTATGGGCAATTTAGCATGGCCAATCCACCTAGCCTGCACATCTTTGGACTGTGGGAGGAAAGCGGAGCACCTGGAGGAAACCCAAGCAGACACGGGGAGAACATGCAAACTCCACACAGACAGTCGCCCGAGGGTGGAATCAAACCCGGATCCCTGGCGCTGTGAGGCAGCAGTGCTAACCAATGAGCCACCATGCCACCGTAAATTCTCAATTCACCAGGACTGTTAAATACTGAATAAAAACCGAAAGAACTGTGGATGCTGTAAATCAGGAACAAAAACAGAAGTTGCTGGAAGAGCTCAGCAGGTCTGGCAGCATTTGTGAAGAAAAAATCAGACTTAATATTTTGAGACCAGTGACCCTTCCTCAGAACTGATGGTAGCTAGGAAAACATCGGTTTATATTGCAGAAGATAGGGAGGAGTAGGGGGTAGGGAGTAAACAAAGTTTGAATGTGAGTTCCTTATGAGCACAAAGACAAAGGAGAAAAGTACGTTTCTGGTCGAGTTGTGTTGCTTAATGATGTTTTACAGCATCCCTTTGAGGGTGAGATTCGTCCTCCCTACAATCCTGGTGAATTGAGAATGGTCAGTGATCTGGAACCTTTGGCTAATGCCAAATGTATTCATCACTGCCTGCATTTCCTGGGCTGTGAACTGGGCTCCCTGATCCGAATCAACATTGCGGGTAAGACCCCATCCAGTGAAAATACGCTGAATTAGATATCCGCTGCAACTTTAGTGGTGTTTGTTTGACTGGGGAACGCCCCTACCCATTTGCTAAAAATGTCCATGATGACCAGGATGTACTTAAATGCCCCTTTACAGTGAGTTAGGGGGCCAATGTAGTCTAGTTGGAGGTCAGTCCGTGGTCCTGCTGTTGACCTATTTATGTCTTAATTCTCCTTTATTGGCATTCTTGTCAAGATTGTTCTGGGCGCATATGATACAATTCTCAACATAATGTTTTATGCCTTTTTCCTTTTTCTGATGCTTGGTCAGGTGAAGTCACTTCAAGTGAAGTCACTAATAAGCTTTCAGAGCGCTGCTTCTTTGTCAGGTGAAGCTCCGAAAGCTTATTATTTCAAATAAACCTGTTGGACTATAATCTGGTGTCATGTGACTTCTGATCTTGTCCACCCCAGTCCAACACTGGCACCTCCGGACCAAATGCATATATCATTCCCTTTCGCACAGAAAGATGGTGCTTTAATTTTTCAATCTCACACGATGTGAATTTCCCAAATTCCCACTATATTTACTCATGATCTCGCTCTATCTGTCAGAGAAAGAATATGACCCACAACAGTCCATCTGTTTGAGCTAGGCCATTGGAATCTCCTTCCTCTCCGACGTGGGGCTGAGTCTCTTCCATGAAGGTGGATCTCACAGGGGTTAGGGCAGATATGTCTCTCTCTCTTTCTCTCTCTTTGTCTCCAGGTGGTTGAAGCTCTGCTGCTAGGCCAGGTCAAGTTTTCACTGGGTCTTCATTGTGTCTTCACTGAGGGGCTGGCATCCAGGTGTGGGTGTATTTATTTCCCGTTGCACTGGACCTTCCAGAGTGTTCTGTGGCCTCTGGCCAATGGCGTTATGAGCTGGGTTCAAATCATTCAATGAGGGGGCACTGTTACTACTGCTGAGAGGTATAAAATTCACATCCTTTTTTTTACTCATTCACGGGATGAGGGCATCGCTGGCCAGGCAGTATTTATTACCCATTCCTAATTGCCCAGAGGGCAGTTAAGAGCCAACGACATTACTGTGGGTATGGAGTCACTTTTAGGCCAGCCCAGGTAAGGATGGCAGTGTCCTTCCCTAAAGGACATTAGTGAATCAGATGGGATTTTCCGACAATCAATGGATTCATGGTCATCATTAGATTCCTAATTCCAGATATTCATTGAATTCAAATTCCACCATCTGCCATGGTGGGATACTAACCCAGGTCACCAGAACATTATCTGGGTCTTAGGATTAACAGTCCAGTGATAATACCACTAGGCCATTGCCTCCCACAGATAGTCAAGGTGCTAGAACATCTGATTGACATTTCTCCAATACACAACCCCTGGGCTGGTGGTAACTGGTTCCCCTTGAACCTCGTAACTTCTTTGATCAGCAGTGTGCCACAAGGATCAAAGCTGGGTTCACTGCTTTTTGTCATTTATGTAAATGGTTAGGATGTGAACTTAGGACGTATGGTTAGTAAGTTTGCAGATGACACTGAAATTGGAGGTATAGTGGACAATGAAGGTTACCTCAGAGTACAACGGGATCCTGATCAAATAGGCCAATGGGCTGAGGAGTGGCAGATAGAGTTTAATTTAGATAAATGTGAGGTGCTGCATTCTGGAAAGGCAAATCAGGGCAGGACTTACACACTTAATGGTAAGGTCCTGGGGAGTGTTGTTGAACAAAGAGACCTTTAGAGTGCATGCTCATAGTTCTTGAAAGTAGAGTCACAGGTAAATAGGATAGTGAAGATGGTGCTTGGTATGCTTGCCTTTATTGGTCACTGCATTGAGTACAGGAGTTGAGAGGTCATGTTGCGGCTGTACAGGACATTGGTTTGGCCACTTTTGGAGCATTGCATGCAATTCTGGTCTCCCTCCTACAGGAAGGATGTTGTGAAACTAGGAAGGGTTCAGAAAAGACGTACAAGGATGTTGCCAGGGTTGAAGAGTCTCAGCTATAGGGAGAGGCTGAATGTGCTGGGGCTATTTTCCCTGGAGTGTCGAAGGCTGAGGGGTGACCTTATAGAGATTTATAAAATCATGAGGGATGTGGCTAGGGCAAATAGGCAAGGCCTTTTCCCTGGGGTGAGGGAGTCCAAAACTTGTGGGCATTGGTTTAAGATGAGAGAGAAAGATATAAAAGGGACCCAAGGGGCAAGCTTTTCACACAGAGGGGTGGTGTTTGTATGGAATGAGCTGCCAGAGGAAATGGTGGAGCTGGTACAATTACAACATTGAAAAGGCATCTGGATGAGTACATGAATAGAAAGGGTTTAAGAGGGATATGGGCCAAATGTTGGCAAATGCGACTGGATTTATATAGGATATCTGTTTGGCATGGATGAGTTGGATCGAAGGGTCTGTTTCTGTACTGTATATCTCTATGATTCTATCTTGGTTTCCACTGTTCTCTGTAGCTGATAGCTACTGGCTGTTGTTTAATTTAGTTTGGCTAATTTTCTGTCAGGCCTGATTTCTCTGACTATGGGTCAATTTAGGATGTCCAATTTTGGGCTGTGGTTGCTTGACCACAGGGATAATCTGTGTGTGTAACTGAAGACAAGGTAGGGCGTTAATCAAGTACTTTCACATCTGCCTTCACTTTTGAGGAGGAAGATGTAGGTACAGATATCAGGAAGAGGGACTGTGAAGTTCTTAAGCAATTCGATATAGGAAGTGAGGAGGTATTGGAAGTTGTTGCAGCTTAAAATTGGACAAATCCCCAGGTCTGGATGAGTTTTAACCCAGGCTGATGTGGGAGACAAGCGAGAAAATTGTCGGGATATTACCTACATTTCGAATTCCTCTCTAGCCACAGCAGAAGTACCAGAGGACTGGAAGACAGCTATGCGTTCCACCTTTCAACAAGAGTGGTAGCAATAAACCACGGAATTACAGACATGAGTCTCACTAGTATGATAGGGAAACTAATGCAGAAAATTCTGAGGGAGATAATTATTCTCCACTTGGACAGGCAAGATTTGATCAGGAATAGTCAGCATGGCTTTGTCAGATGGAGGTCATGCCAAACAAATTTGAAGTTTCCGAGGTGGTGACCAGGTGCGTCAATGAGGATAGTACAATTGATGCAGTTAATATGGATTTTGGCAAGCCTTAACAAGGTCACACATCGGCAATAGATAAAGAAGGTAAAAGCTTGTGGGATCCAGGATAACATGGCAAGTTAGATTTAAAAATGGTAGGAGACAGAGGATGGTTTAGAATGCTGTTTGTGTGACTGTGTCCAGTGGCGTAACCTAGAAATTGGTGCTGGGTCCCTTATTGTTTATGATATATAGAAAAGAAAATATAGAAGAGAATGTGGAGGTGAATGGCAAGTAAGCCCATGGATGACATGACGATTGGTCGGTGATTGGCAGTGTGGAAGAAGGTCTTCGATTTCAGAAGGATATAGTAGATGGATTGGTCACATGGGCAGATCAATGGCAGATGGAATTTATCCCTGAAAAATGTGAGGTTTTGGAAGAAGTAACAAGACATGGGAGTACTCACTGAATGACAGGACGCTTGTGCTTGTTCACAGATCCCTGAAGGTGACAGAACAGGTTAAGAGGGTAGGTAAAAAACATCTGGGACACTTGACTTTATCAGTGATCAAATAGATGACAAGAGCAGGAAGGAAAAAAACCAAGTTGCTGGAAAAGCTCAGCAGGTCTGGCAGCATCTGTGGAGGAGAAAACAGAGTTAACGTTTCAGGACCGGTGACCCTTCCTCAGAACTGATGGTCGCTGGGAAAACGTCAGTTTATATGCAGAAAGTAGGGAGGTGGGTGGGGTAGGGAGTAAATGATAGGATAGAGCCCAAAGAGAGAGAAAGACAGTTGGACAGACAAAGGAGTTGCTAATGATCAGGCTGGGAGGGTGAATAGTTGTTAATGGGGACTGTTAGTGACTAACAACAGGGGGTGTGTAGTGACAGGCTATGTGGTAACAAGGCCTGGTGTGTGGGTTGGGGGTCTAGGACATGGGAGAGTTTAGTCCCTAAAATTATTGAACTCAATATTGAGTCCGGAGGGCTGTAGGGTCTCCAAGCGGAAAATGAGGTGTTGTTCCTCCAACTTGCGTTGGGCTTCACTGGAACACTGTAGCAAGCCGGAGACAGAGATGTTGGCCAGGGAGCAAGGTGGTGCATTGAAGTGGCAGGCAACAGGTAGTTCAGGGTCTTTTTTGCGAGCAGAACATAGATGTTCTGCGAAGCGGTCGCCAAGTCTACGCTTCGTTTCCCCACTGTAGAGGAGACCACATTGTGAGCAGCGAATGCAGTAGACTAGATTCTTGGAAGTGCAGGTGAAATGTTGCTTCACCTGGAAGGTATGTTTGGGCCCTTGGATACTGGGGAGGGAGGAGGTAAATGCACAGGTGTTGCACCTTCGCCGGTTACAGGGGAAGGTGCCGTAGGGCTGTGGGGAGGTGTTGCGGGTGAAGGAAGTGTGGACCAGGGTGTCCCGGAGGGAACGGTCTCTGTGGAAGGTGGACAAGGGAGGGGAGGGGAATATGTGTCTGGTGGTGGCATCTTGCTGGAGGTGGCGGAAATGGCGTCTGATGATCTTCTGGATGTGGATGCTGGTGGGATGGTAGGTGAGGATAAGGGGAACCCTATCGCTGTTGCGGGAGGGAAGAGAAGGGGTGAGGGCAGAAGTGCGGGAGATTGGTCAGACCCGATTGAGGGCCCCGTCGACAACAGAGCTGGGGAATCCTTGGTTGAGGAAGAATGTGGATATTTCGGAGGCTCCCTTGTCGAAGCTGGCCTCATCTGAACATATGCGACAGAGACGGAGGAACTGAGAGAATGGGATGGAGTCTTTACAGGAAGAGGGGTGTGAGGATGTATAGTCCAGGTAGCTGTGGGAGCCAGTAGGTTTGTAATGGATATTAGTGGCCAGTCTATCCCCAGAAATGGAAACAGAAATGTCGAGGAAGGGAAGGGAGGAGTCAGAGACAGACCAGGTGAAAGTGAGGGCAGTGTGGAAATTGGAGGCGAAATTGATGAGGTTTTCCAATTCTCGACGAGAGAGGGAAGCAACACCGATGATATCATCGATGTATCGGAGAAAGAGTTGTGGGTGGGGGCCGGAATAGGACTGGAACAAGGAATGTTCCATGTACCCCACGAAGAGATAGGCATAACTAGGGCCCATGCAAGTAACCATGGCAACCCCTCTTACCTGAAGAAAATGAGAGGAGTTGAAAGAGAAGTTGTTGAGGGTGAGGACAAGCTCAGCCAAGCGGAGGAGGGTGGTGGTGGGTGGGGAAGGTTCAGGTCTTTGCTCCAGGAAGAAGCGGAGAGCCCTAAGACCCTCCTGGTGGGGAATGGATGTGTAACTGTGTAATGTGTAAAGAGCAGGGAGGTTACTTTGGTGCTGTATAAGACGTTAGAGTCTTAGAATCATGTAGCATGAAAACAGACCCTTTGTTGCTTTAACCTTGGTTAGGCCACAGCTGGAGTACTGTGTGCAGCTCTGGCCAATGCTCTATAGGAAGGTGTGATGTCACTGGAGGGGATGCAGAGGAGATTCACCAAGAGGTTGTCTGGGATAGAGCATTTTAGCTAAAAACTGAACCTGCAGAAGCTTGGGATAATACAGTATGGAGCTAGAAAAACACAGTAGGCCAGGCAGCATCAGACGAGCAGGAAAGCTGTCGTTTCGGGTTGGGACCCTTCTTCAGAAAATGTTCCTCCAGCTCCACAGTGTTATCTCAGACTCCAGCATCGGCAGTTCTTACAATCTCTGGATAAGCTTGGGATGTTTTCTTTAGAGCAGAGAAGGCCAGAAGGGACTTGATAAAGGTGCATAAGATTATGGACAGGGTGGATATAAAAAAGCTGTTCCCCTTAATTGAAGGGTCAATAACAAGGGGTCATAATTTTAAGATGAAAGGTAGGAGGTTTAGAGGGGATTTGAGGAAAATGTGTTTCACCCAGAGATTGGTGGGAATCTGGAATGTACTGCCTAGGAGGGTAGTTGAGGCAGGATACCTCGAAACCTTTAAAAACTACTTGAATGAGCACCTGCTATGTCTTAACATTCGAGGTCATGTGCTGTGTTAGAAAGTGGAACTAATGTAGATTTATAGTAGGCTTTTTGTCAGTGCAGACGCAATGACCAAAGGACATTTTCTGTACTGTATGATTATATGACAAACAACGTAAAAGTCAGTGCCACTGGAGGGCATCCAAAGTGACAGTAATAATGAATCAGAGATAATAGGAACTGCAGATGCTGGAGAATCCGAGACAACAAGGTGCAGAGCTGGATGAACACAGCAGGCCAAGCAGCATCAGAGGAGCAGGAAAGCTGACATTTTGGGCCTAGACCCTTCTTTAGAAATTATTTCTGAAAAAGGGTCTAGGCCCAAAACGTCAGCCTTTCTGCTCCTATGATGCTGCTTGGCCTGCTGTGTTCACCCAGCTCTGCACCTTGTTAACAGTAATAATGACCTGGAGAGCAGGATCCCATGCTCCCACTTATTTACTAAGCCCTGGCATAAAGGCTCAGATGAGCCAGTTAAACATAGTATAGGGGTTGGCCTGTTCTAAGCTAATACATCACCTCAAATAAAATGAGAATCAGAATCATTTTTGCGAATTGTAAGATGACTCGAGTTGCTTTATGTTACATTTGAGAAAGTAAGCTTTTACTATCTGTGAACACATGCTATAATTTAATCTGTAATAAACAAGGAAGTATTTCAATCAAATGCAAACTGTAGGTGTGTTGCAATTATGGCTTACTTCAAGCAAAGTGCTTCAAGCTATGGTTCAGTGGAAAGTGCAGGAGGGCATGCCATAAGGCATACCAAAAACAAATGAAGTTGTCAACCTGGTGAAACAGGACTACTTGCATTCCAAACAGCATAAGCAGCAAGTGAGAGGCAGAGCTAAGCGATCCCACAACCAATGGATCAGATCTAAGCTCTGCAGTCCTGCCATATCCAGTTGTGAATGGTAGTGGACAATGAAAGAACTCGCTGGAGGAGACTCCACAAATATCCCCATCCTCAATGATGGAACAGCCCAGCACATCAGTGTAAAAGATAAGTCTGAAGCTTTCGCAGCAATTTCAGCCAGATGAGCCCTGGAGATAATCCATTTCTATCTCTTCCAGTGGTCCGCAGCCAATTCAATTCACTCCACATGGCATTGAGAAAGGGTTGGAGGCACAGGCCACTACAAAGGTTATGGACCCTGACAACTGTCTGGCAATAATTCTAGAGATTGTGCTCCAGAGCTTGCTGCTCCCCAAGCCAAGCTGTTCCAGTACAGGTACAACACTGGCATGTACCTGATAATGTGGAAAATTGCCCAGGTATTTCCTATACACAAAAATCAGGACAAATCCAATCTGGCTAATTACTACCCCATACGTCTACTATCCATCATCAGTAAAGTGATGTCTTCTCTGTATTTGCAATGATCGTTTCCTGATTGTATTCATACTTTATCTGAGTGGCTTTTATTTATGTTCTTGAAGAAATGAAATAATTTTAAAATGAAATCATGCGGCATGCCATTCCCATGATCCAATCTTTGTACCGTACCTATTTGAAACTCTCACTGTATTTGTTTTTGCATTCTTAATAACCATTAGCATTAGCTCTTAAATATGATAATTTGATGATTGAATCTTAATTGATACCTGAAAAATGACATGTAAACATCTGGTTGCAACAGGGAATTCATCATCAGAATATGCTTAACTGAAACTTTGAACAGTATTGTTTTACGTAATGAAATGGAGTAGGGAACCACAAAAGACTAATTTATCCTCTTTGAAAAGCAAAGTATTGCAAATGTTGGAAATATGAAAATCAACAGAAAAATGCTGGAGAAACTTGACAGGTCTCATAGCATCTCTGAAGAGAGAAATAGAATTAATATTTAGTATGCAATATGATTCTCATTCTAATTGTTAGTGTTAAAAGAACTGATATTCTAGTTAAACATTCACTATTCTATGATGTTCAGATGCATTATATATGACTTAGTTTTCAAAAGCAAATGTTAATAATCTACAAAATATAATTTATTCTCTATTATCTGATATGCCATGAATCAGTAATGGAAATAACTACTGATATTTCAGAGACCATACAATCCAGTTTTTGACTTTAGTTGTGAGACATAGGCTTCACTTGACAAGACCAGCATTTATTTCCCATCCATATTGACCTTGGGAAGGAGGTGGTGAGCTACTTTCTTGAACCGCTGCAGTTCACTTGGAGTTCACATTCAGAGATGTTAGGGAAGGAGTTCCAGGATTTTGACTCTGTGACAGCAAGGTAACAATGATATGTTGCCAAGCCAGGATAAGATGTTGGAAATGTGTAAGTGATAATATTTCCATCTCCTTGCTGCCCTTATTCTGACTGATTGTAGAGGTCAAAGGTCTGTAAGAGCTTGGGTAAGTTCCTGTTGTGTTGTAGATGGTACTGTTGCCACTGTGCATTGGGGGTGGAGGGAGTGAATGTTGAAGGTGATGAATTAGGAGCCAAACAAGTAGGCTGCTTTGTCCTGAATGGTGTGAAATTGCTTCAGTGCTGTTGGAGGCTGCACTCATCTAAGAAAGTGCAGGGTATTCCATCATACTCTTGACTACTCAGTTTCCTGAATTTAGGACTCTATTGAGCTAATGTCATCTTTATTTAACAAAGCCACTCTTCCACCCTATCCTAGTTCCCTGTTCTTCTTAAATGTCTCATACTGTACAATATTTAGGACACAATCTAGGTCATCTTGCAGCTATGTCTTAGTTATGGCCTCCAGATCGTACTTATCTCACTTTGTACCACTTGTTCATCTATTTTGTTTCAAATGCTACATGCATTCAAATGCAGTGCCTTATGTTTTGTTCTTTTATTATTTTTTGTAACCTCTCATCTTATCTGCCTATCTGCTGTTAGATCTGCATTCTCTGTCCCTTCCTGACCATGTCCGTACAATAATTCCCACATTAATTCCTTTACATTTTGCCCACTCTTTGATTTAGCACAACTTCTCAAATTTGGGCTGTTGCACTCAGTATTTAGTTTCGTTATTCATTCACGGGATGATGGCATCACTGGCTAGGCAGCATTTATTGCCCATCCCTAATTGCCCAAAGGGCAGTTAAGAGTCAACCATGTTGCTGTGGGTATGGAGTCACAGCTAGGCCCAAAAGGGACCTAGACTCTACTGCCATCAACCTTGCGAAGGTTACCTCAAACATTAATATAACTATGAACATGCAGTCCTGGACCTTGCAATAGGCCAGTCTACAAAACCCAATCATGGACAACTCATGGCTCTGTAGGATTGCAGGTTACAGGCAAACCAAAGTGTGGCCATCACTGAGTTGATGGCCTTCCAGTAGCAGTTAATCTTCATCGGAGTGTGCAACCCTGACAACAGCCTGTAAAAGGCCCCATATACTTTTATTTCAATAAATATACCTCATTCATAAATTCATAACTGTATATTACAAAACAGTTCAAATACATACAGATATCACATACAATAATATAGAGATTAATTTCTTTCAACATTATATTGGATAACTTTCAGCTGGTATTTACATCTTATTTAGCATTTGGCTTTGATACATTACAGCCAAAGAATTTTCCACAGGTTCCAGATCCTTGGGAAGATTGTGGCCTTTTCCCATTAAGTATTTATGGCAGTTGTCCTGCATTTTTGACATCATGCAGTATATAGACCTGGAGCACCGAGACTGTAGACCAGTCTGCACACTCGGCATAGGAACTCCTCACACTAAAAGATCAGCAGGTTTTGAACAGAACATGCCCTCCTACCTATCTTTATATCATCAGTAAGTCTGGATATTTTATATTCTGCCCGTCCTCAGGTCATTAATAAAGATAATAAATAATTGAGGCCCTAAAGGCACTCCACTAGTTACATTTTTCCAACCTTTGAACCATCTGAACTACTACTTACTCCATACTGATACCTAACCCTATTCCCCAAAACTGAGAGTTCCTACCTTGTGCAGTAACCTTTTATGAGGCACCTTATTGACTGCAGTCAGGAAATCCAAATACACTACAAATACATCTACCGCTCCTGTTTATCAACTCTGCCTGTTATATCCTCAAAGGACTTTAGCAAATTTGTCAAACATAATTTCCTTTTCACAAAACCATACAGACAGTTTGAATTGTATTAATTTTTTCTAAATGTCACATTATTTCTTCCTTAATACATGGACTCTAGCATTTTCCTAACAATACACGGTCAGCCAATGATCTGTAGTTTCTACCTCCATCCCTTCTTGAATTGCAGCATCACATTAGTGGCTTTCCAAACCCCTGGAACCGTCCCAGAATCCAGTGAGTTCTTGAATATTTTTAACAAATGTCTCCAACATCTCTGCAGCCACATCCTCAGAAACCCTTCAATGCAGGCTATCAGGTACTGGTGACTTGTCTGCCTTCAATCCCATTAGTTTGTCAAATACTACATGTTGTGTATTTATGTAAGTATGTCAGAATGTCCCTTCAAGAGTCTGTTCACGTGACATGATGATGTCATCAGCCATTTTGGAGGGAAACAGTTCAGTCTAGCTTGCTGACTTGTGGAGTGAACACTGCCTTAATAAAAGCCTTTGTTTTAAACGTTGTGGCCTATAGCCCTCCTTAAAATATAACACTTTGTCCTCGTTATAAAGACTGTTTCAAGACTTTTTCTCCCCATGACCCTTTGCTTAACTGATATATTTGGGATGTTTATAGGTCCTCCATCATGGATATTGGTTTACAGCTGCCATTTCTCTGTTCCCTATTACTAATTCCTCAGTTGCATCTTCCAAGGGTCCCACACTTACTTAAGCTGTTCTCTTTTTATATGTTTGCGAAAGCACTTGCTGTTTGTTTTTTATCTTTCTTGCTAATTTGCTTTCATAATCAATTTTCTCCCTGTCTTTTAGCTTTGCTGTTGCTGTTTCCTAAAATAAAACCCACTCCATAAATCATATGGTACAAATGAGGCCCTTTGGTCCATTGAGTCACAACGGCTAAAAAAACACTCCCACCCACTTCCCACATTAGACTCATAGCCTCGAATGTTGTGACTTCAAGTATTTTTTAAAGGTTGTGAGATTTTCTATCTCAACTACCACCTCCCCCACTCCCACCTCAGGCTGTGCATTCCAAATGTCCACCTCCGGGTGAAAATGTTTTTTCCTCAAATCCCCTCCAAACCTCCTGCATTTCACATTAAAATTATTCTCCCTTATTATTGGCCATCCAACTAAGGGGAACACCTGTTTTTTATTCATCTTGTCCATGGCCCTACCTAATCTCACACACCTCTATCAGGTCCCCCCTCAATCTTCTCTGCTCCAAAGAAAACAATTCAAGTTTATTTAGAGATAGTAGGAACTGCAGATGTTGGAAAATCCGAGACAACAAGGTGCAGAGATGGATGAACACAGCAGGCCAAGCAGCAGAGGAGAAGGAAGGCTGACGTTTCGGGCCGAGACCCTTCTTC
>NC_063332.1:19357380-19376477 GCF_021869965.1 Rhincodon typus | reverse complement strand
ACCCCTACCTTATACTATCATCCATATGCCTATCTAATAGCCGCTTAAATGCCCCTAATGAGGCCGACTCCACTACCCTCTCCGGCAATGCATTCCACGCCCCGACCACTCTCTGAGTAAAGAACCTACCTCTGACGTCTCCCTGATATCTACCTCCTTTCACTTTAAAACTATGTCCCCTCGTAAAAGCTACCTCCACCCTAGGAAAAAGTCTCTGGCTGTCTACTCCATCTATACCTCTGATCATTTTGTACACCTCTATCAAGTCACCTCTCATCCTTCGTCGTTCTAAAGAGAAATGCCCTAGCTCTCTCAACCTTTCCTCATAAAGACCTTCCATCCATTCCATGCAACATCCTGGTAAATCTCCTCTGCACCTTTTCTAACGCTTCCACATCTTTCCTGGAACGAGGTGACCAGAACTGGACACAATACTTCAGATGTGGCCGAACCAGGCTTTTGTATAGCTGGAGCATAACTTAACGGCTCTTGAACTCAATCCCTCTATTAATGAAAGCTAACACACCATACACCTTCTTAACAACTCTATCTACCTGGGTGGCAGCTCTCAGGGAACTGTGAACATGAACCCCCAGATCCCTCTGCTCCTCCACACTGCCAAGAATCTTTCCATTAACCCTGTATTCTGCTTTCAGGTTTGTCCTTCCAAAATGAATCACCTCACACTTTTCAGGGTTAAACTCCATCTGCCACTTCTCAGCCCAGCTCTGCATCCTATCAATGTCCGTTTGTAACCTAGAACAGCCCTCCACACTGTCCACAACGTGCCCCCCATTCGTATCGTCCACGAACTTGCTAATCCACGCTTCCACTCCTACATCCAAATCATTTACAATAATCACAAATAGAAGAGGACCCAGAACAGATCCATGTGGTACACCACTCGTAACTGAGCACCATGTTGAATATTTTCCATCCACTACTACCCTTTGTCTTCTAAGGGTCAGCTAATTCTGAATCCAATCTGCCATATTTCCTCCTATCCCATGCCTCCTTACCTTCTGCATGAGCCTACCATGGGGAACCTTATCAAACACCTTACTTAAATCCATGTATACCACATCCACTGCTCCACCTTCATCCACGTGGTTGGTCACCTCTTCAAAGAATTCAATAAGGTTTGTGAGGCACGATCTACCCCTCACAAATCCATGCTGACTATCACGAATCAAACTGTGCCTTTCCAAGTGATTATAAATAAGAAACTGTTGCCTTCAGAGATGGAATTGATGGGAGGGATGTACGTGGAAAGGCTTGATTTGGTTCAGTATGGGAGGAGTTATTGGAGTGGTAGATAAAATGCTGGAACAGGTTAAGGTGCAGCAAAGTGAGAGACAGTTACTTGATACACTTATTATTTGAAAGCTATTTTTTTGTGTTAAAAATGAAGCTTCACTAGATTTTAACAATGGTTCTTAAAAAGTTGCCAGGTGAAGTAAAATAGTGCATCTGTGTTGATCCTATAGACAAAGATGACAACAGTCTTTAACCTCCAGAATTTTCACACAGTCTAACTCTAATGGGCATGCCATCACACAAAAGAAGACTCAAGAAACCCCACTGCGAAGCAAGAAAGGTCTCGACCCGAAACGTCAGCTTTCCTGCTTCTCTGATGCTGCTTGGCCTGCTGTGTTCATCCAGCTGTACACCTTGTTATTTCAGATTCTCCAGCATCGGCAGTTCCTACTATCTCAAGAAATGAATGTTGTGACAAAACTTGAATACTAAAGAACGAGTTCGACACTGGACAAGAGTTTTAGTTAGGAAGGCGTTTTCCTTGATGATAGGTGCTGAAATTATAACAGGCTGATTCCAAGGAAATACATGTATGTTTCTTGAATAATACTAAGTCCATCAGGTGTAAACCTGTCTATGCAATTCTGGAGAAAACAGATACGATTGGGCTTTAATATTCTCTGACTATAAAGGCTGCACTCCCGACAAATTTCTTTATATTTTTACTCATTGACAATTACATGTAATTTTTTCCCAAAGCATAATGTTTGATTCTGTTCAAGCATTTGGTTACAGAATAACTAATGACAGAATAATTAGTAATCCTGTGTTTAAGGAAGTACTAAAGCAAAATATTAATTTGACTGCAAATGTTTTGGGCCTTCTGCATGTGCATACTAAATAGTCTGATTTTAAAGAGGTGCATGAAGAAAGAGAATCATGATAACTTATCCTAACCTTAGATTACCAATGGACATATTGAACTGTTAATTGCAGCATGTATTTTTAAAACAGGACGTACAGCCAAAGGATGACAGATGTAAATTCAGTGACTGTCTAGCAAAGTCTTGATGGGAACCAGGGAATGTTACACTCAAAGGTGCAAAGAGAAATTTAAACAGCCAGCCTTTCAAGGAAGAAATGCAATTTAAGCAAACTGGATGTGATATCTCGTGGTTGTAGAGATAACAAGGGACTGACAGTTCCTGTCAGCAGACAGCCATGTCCTTTGGATTATGTCCCAACTGCAGACATGATTGTGTTTTACTCTTCCAAGAATATACAAAAAAGGTGGTTAAAAAACAACGAGCCCTTAGTCTGGGTGTGTAGTGGGCTAATATGTTATTGTGGTTTACTATGTCATGTATATCATAGCTTGACGACAGCCATTTGACACGTTTATGCTGGAGACAGAGTCACTGTTGAACAAGAAACATGACAAAAGCCATCAGCTAACTTGCACAACCAAGAATCTCAAAATCAACTGCTTCAGTACCAATGTTCACATGAATGGTATCATTCGACTTAATAGCTACTACCGTCTACTCTTCACAGAATGAAAAAATGATCTATACATCTTTTCAACCATCATATTTTACTCAACTCACTTTTCTGATTTGTTTGTATGCGTATCACATTTTATTACATTTTTTCATGTTTAGCAACCAATAAACTCAGCCTGACCTTAATTCAAGAATGCCCAGTTAATTTAGCTCCTTTTAAAACATAAAAATATTTGGATAAAATCTGTCCCCTCCATTCTGTAGAAAGGTCATATTAGACTCAAGACATTAACTCAGTTTCTCAGAAACAAAAACAGAAATTGCTGGGAAAGCTCAGCAGGTCTGGCATCATCTGTGGAGGTCCAGTGGAGGTCCTGTTTGGGTCCAGTGACATAGTTCTGAGGAAAGGTTACTAGACACGAAACGTAAACTCTGACTTCTCTCCACAGATGCTCCCAGTCCTGCTGAGCTTTTCCAGCAATTTCTGGTTTTGTTTTTGATTTCCAGTATCTGCAGTTCTTCGGTTTTAACTCTCCTCAGATGCTCCACTCACTAAGTTTCTCCTGTAAATCCTGCTTTTAAACAGTTAGATTGGTTATAGAAAGGAAAGGATTCTCCTTAAATTAACCTTTTGTAACCAACAAAGAGAGGGGTTGAATGAAGAAGGTAAGCTAGCATCTGGGAGCATAAATTTTGGGGCATACCATCTGGAATCAAAATAAATTGTGTCCCTAGACTGGGGACTGGTCATTGCATATGAAACAATTAATAAAGTATAGGGAATCCTTGACCTAATAAATAAAGGCATAGAACACAAAAGCGAGCAAGTTATTACTAATCCAACACAAGGCATTAATTCAACCTCAGGCAGAGTACTTTGTCCAATTTTAGGTATCACACCTTCGGCAGAAAGTGAATTCTTTGAAGAGCATGCAGAAGAGATTTACTGGCATGGATCCAGAATGAGAAGCTGATAGTTGATGGGTAGACTGGAGAAGTTGGGTTTAGCTTCCTGTGAACAAAGAAGATGAAAAGGAGATTCAATTTTTAAAATCATGAAAGGTTTACAATTTTTTGGGACATAGGCAGTGCTGGCTGGGCTAGCATTCATTGCCCATCTGTTGTTGCCCTCGAACTGAATGGCTTGCTAGGCCATTTCATTCAGAAGTTCTGAGCCAAAAATGCTGTTCTGTGTCTGGAGCCCCATTTAGACTAGATCATGATATAGAGATGTTGGTGTTGGACTGGGGTGGACAAAATCTGAAGTCACACTACACCAGAGCATAGTCCAACAAATTACTTGGAAATCACAAGCTTTTGGACAGCTGCAAAGACTAGTGCTCTGAAGACTAGATCAGATAAGGATGGCACACTTCCTTCCCAAAAGGGCATTTGTGAATCAGATGATATTTACAACAATCAAGAATAAAAGACTAGCTTTTAATTCCAGATTTTTCTAATACAAATTTCACTAAATGGTGGGATCTAAATTCATGGCCCGAGAACATTTATCTGGGAATCTAAATTACTAGACTGGTGATATTACCACTAACCAGTGCCTCCCCACAAATACATAAAGAGAAATTATTTCCAGTGATTGAAGCATAGATACTAAGATTCTACAGATTTATGGTGGCTCAGAAAAGACGAAACAAATAAACATCTTTTTCTACAATGAGTAGTTAGAATCTGGAATGCACTGTCTGGTGGAATGATGGAGATGGATTTAACAGCAGTTTTCAAAAGGGAACTGGATATATACTGGAAAGAGGAAAAAAAAGTGAGACATGGGGAAAGAGTAGGTGTATAGGAGTATGGGCTCAATGGTCTTTTTCTATGATTGATACAAAGTTGTATTTATGTTTAAATCTTGGAATTTAACCATTGAGAGATTTGAATCTTTGCTAGATATTTGGAACTATTTGCCAATCAGTGTAGTTCAGCCAAAAATATTAGAATGTTCAGGAAGCAAGTGAACACTGTGAATGACCACTAGAGAGATGAGTTACAATGTGCCAAATGGTGCTCTCCTGTTCCTAATTATTCATTTTATTTTTAGCTACATTTACAAACAGTGGCTTGACTTACAAGTGCAGAGAAAATTACACGCTGGAGGGTCCTGCTGTTGTTGCAGTACAGTCATCAGATTCAACACAATACAAATCAGATGTGAAATCTGACTGTTGGATGAGGTCCATTCAGTAAATAATTTTGATTGAAGTGACTACATGATTCAAGGTATTTATTTTAATATTTAAAGCTGAACTGTAGCAATTAAATTCATGAGTCATGCTTTCAAAAGGAAATCTGCTTCTGTGGAAGAGAGGCAAATTGTGGCACTGGCTTACTTTGGATTTTAATCGTGGAGAAATAAAATATAAAACTTAATCAGCAGGGAAACTACACAAAGGGTTCAGGAGGGCATCATCACATTTCTTTTAAACTCACTCAGGTGGGCATTGCTGCCTGGGCCAGCATTTATTGCCCGCTGCAAGTTGTCATTGAGAAGGTGGTACTGAACTGCTTCGAACCATTTGTTGTAAGTACACTCACAATATCATTACGGAGTGAATTCCAGGATTTTGACCTAATTACACTGAAGAAATGGCAATATATTTCCAAGACATGATGGTAAGTGACTTAGGGGTAAGTTGCATTTATCTACTACCCTTGTCCTTCTAGAAAGAAGTAGTTGTGGATGGTGATGTGTAAGCAACAGCAACAACCTGCTCAGTGACACCCAGTTTGGGTTCCACCAGGACTACTCATCTCCCGACCTCATTACAGCCTTGGTTCAAATACAGACAAAACAGCTGAATTCCAGAGGTGAGGTGAGGTGAGAGTGACAACGCTGGACATTTGGCCAATTTCTGCAGTGCATCCTGTGGAGAGTACACACTGCTGCTACAGAGGATTGGTGGTGGAGGGAGTGGATGCTTGTGAATATGGTGCCAATCAAGCAGGCTGCTATGTCCTGGATGGTGTCAAGCTTTTTGAGTGTTGTTGGAGCTGTACACATGAAGTGAGTGAGGAGTATTCCATGACACTCATGACTTGTGCTTTGGGGACATTTGGGAATCATGAAGTGAGCTAATCCGTGCAGTATTCCTAGCCTCTGACATATTCTTACAGCCACTATATTTATATGGTTAGTCCAGTTTCTGGTCAATGGTACCCCCGAGAACATCAATCATGGGAGATTCAGTGATAGTAAAGCCACTGAAAGTCAAGGGGCAGTGGTCTGATTATCTCTTATTGGAGATGGTCATTGCCTAGCATTTGCACAGTGTGAATATTACTTGATATTTTTCAGCCCAAACCTATATATATTCCAGGGGTGCCTCATTTGAACATGGACTACTTCAATATCTGGGGAATTGCAAATGGTGCTGAACAATGTACCACGCTCAGCCAACATCTCCACTTCTGACATAGAACATAGAACATTAAGCCCTTCAACCTATCTTGTCTTTGTCGACCATGATGCCATTTAAACTGATCCCATCTGCCTGCACATGGCCCATATCCCTCTATTCTTTGCTTGTTCATGTGTCTGTCCAAATGCTTTCATGGTGATCTTAATTCCAGATTTTGTTCATTTTTATTGAATTCAAATTTCACCATCTGCTGTAGCAGGATTCGAACCCGGGTCCCCAGAACATTAGCTGAGTTTCTGGATTAATAATTTAGTGATCATCCCACTAGGCCATCGCCTACCCAACGATGGAAGAACCCAGCACATCAGTGCAAAAGATTAAGCTGAATATTTTGTAGCGATCTTCAGCCAGAAATGCCAAGTGGATGATCCATCTAGGCCTCCTTTAGTGGTGCCCAGCATTATAGATACTAGTATTCAGCCAATTCGATTCACTCCACGTGATATCAACAAATTGTTGGAAATACTGCATAGGCTACGGGCCCTGACAAGATTCTGGCAATAGTACTGCAGACTTCTGCTCCAGAACTTGCAGCTCCCCTAGCCAAGCTGTGGTATTAAGCAGCACCTGCTCAACAATGACATGCTCAGTGACACCCAGTTTGGGTTCCACCAGGACTACTCATCTCCTGACCTCATTGCAGCCTTGGTTCAAATATGGACAAAAGAGCTGAATTCCAGAGGTGAGGTGAGAGTGACAGCCCTTGACATCAAGGCTGCATTTGACCGAGTGTGGCAACAAGGAGCCCTAGCAAAACTGGAATCAAAGGGTATCAGGAGGCAAACTCTACGGGTGTTGGAGTCATACGTGACATATAAGAAGATGATCATGGTTGCTGGAGGTCAGTCATCTCAGTTCCAGGACATCTCTGCAGGTGTTCCTCAGGGTAGTTTCCTTGGCCCCACCATCTTCAGCTACTTCATCAATGACCTTCCCTCCATCATAAAGTCAGAAGTGGGGGTGTTCGCTGACAATTGCACAATGTTCAGCACCATTCGCAACTCCTCAGATTCTGGAGCAGTCCATGTTCAAATGCAACAAGATTTGGACAATATCCAGGCTTGGGCTGACAAGTGGCAAGTAACATTCATGCCACACAAATGCCAGGCTATGACCATCACTGAATCACCCATTATCAACATCCTGGGGGTTACCATTGACCAGAAACTCAACTGGACTCACCACATAAACACAGTGGCTACAAGAGCAGGTCAGAAGCTAGAAATATTGTGACTAGTAACTCACTTCCTGACTCCTCAAAGCCTGCCTCCATCTGCTAGGCACAAGACAGGAGTGTGATAAAATACTCCCCACTTGCCTGGATGAGTGTAGCCCTAACAACATTTAAGAAGCTTTACACCATCCAGGACAAAGTAGCCCGCTTGATTGGCACTACATCTACAAGCATTCACGCCCTCCTCCACCGACGCTCAGTAGCAGCAGTGTGTACTATCTACAAGATGCACTGCAGAAATTCACCAAAGATCCTCAGACAGCACCTTCCAAACCCACAACCACTTTCATCTAGAAGGACAAGGTCAGCAGATATATGGAACACCACCACCTTCAAGAACCCCTCCAAGCTGCTCACCATCCTGACTTGGAAGTACATTGCCATTCCTCTAAGGTTTTGGAGTAGATTTGTAGCTCAGTTTGTGGGTGTTGAGGTTGGTTGGCTCACCGAGCTGGTTTGTTGTTCTCCAGAACAACGCAGAATGCGGAACAACAAACCAGCTCGGCGAGCCAACCAACCTCAATATCACCATTCCTTCACTGTTGCCGGGTCAAAATGCTGGAATTCCCTCCCTAATGGCATTGTGGGTCAACCCACAGCAGGTGGACTGCAGCAGTTCAAGAAGGCAGCTCACCACGAGCTTCTCAAGGTAAACTAGGGTCAAGCAATAAATGCTGGCCAGCCAGCAACCCCCACATGCCAGAAATGAATAAAGAAAAGCTGAAGATGGTTTGGCCATGGGCATTTCTCTGAGGAACTCCTGCAGGGGTGTCCTGGAGCTGAGATGACTGATCTCCCAACAATCACAAGCACTTTCCTATGTGTCAGGTATAACTCCAACCAGTGGAGAGCTTCCCCCTTCCCCTGACACACTTGGTCAAATGGTGCATTGATGTCAAGGCCAGTCATTCTCACCACATCTCTGGAATTCAGTTGTTTTGTCTATGTTTGAACCAAAGCTGTAGTGAGTCAGGAGCTGAGTGGCCTCAGTGGTACTCAACCTGTGTGTCAGTGGGCAGGTTATTGCTCACAGTATTAGTTATTACAGAAGCTATAACTAGACTGGCAGGGGTGGGGAACCAGATTTGTAATTCAGAGGATGAGGTATTCAGCCTTCCAACGGACACAACAGGGAGTGAGGTTGTTAATAAAGAAATGTGTTCGATGGAGCGTAATTGTGGACAAAGGGATGGTTTGAAATATGTATAATTCAATGCAACAAGTATCAGAAATAAGGCGGACGAACTTGGAGCATGGGTCAGTACTTGGAACTACGAAGTTGTGGCCATTACAGAAACTTGGGTAACTCAGGGACAGGAATGATGTTGGAAGTTCTGGGATTTAGATGCTTTAAAAGAAATAGTGGGAGTGGTAAAAGAGGCGGGGGAGAGGCATTGCTAGTCAGGGCTAGTATAGCAGCTACTGAAAGGCAGTTCGAGAATGATATGTCAACAGTGTCAGTTTGGGTTGAGGTCAGGAACATAAAAGGAGCAGTCACTTTGTTGGGGTTTTTTTTTTTTACAGACCCCCTAATAGTTGCAGAGAAGTGGAGGAGCGGATTGGGAGGCAGATACTGGAAAGGTACAGAAGTCACAGGGTTGTAGTCATGGCTGACTTCGACTTTCCAAATATTGAATGGAAACTTTTTAGTTGTAATAGTTTAGATGGAGCGGATTTTGTCCAGTGCGTTCAGGAAGGATTCCTGACACAGTATGTAGATAGACCAACACGACGAGAGGCCACTTTGGATTTGGTGCTTGGCAATGAACCGGGCCAAGTGTTAGACCTGTTGGTAGGAGAGCATTTTGGCGGTAGCGATCATAACTCTGTTACTTTTACAATAGTCATGGAAAAGGATAGGTACATACAGCAGGGTAAGGTTTATAATTGGGGGAAGGGTAATTACAATTCTGTTAGGCAAGAACTGGGTAACATAAAATGGGAACAGATGCTGTCAGGCAAGAGCACTATAGAAATGTGGAGATTGTTTAAGGAATACATACTGCGTGTGCTTGATACGTTTCACCCTAGCAGACAGGGAAGATGCGGTCGAATGAGGGAGCCATGGTTCTCGAGAGAGGTCGAACGACTAGTTAAGAGGCAGAAGGATGCTTATATAAGGTTAAGGAAACAAGGATCGGAAGAGGCTCTAGAGGGATACAAGTTAGCCAGGAAGGAGCTGAAGAAAGGGCTTAGGAGAGCAATAAGGAGGCATGAGAAAATCTTGGCAGATAGGATCAAGGAAAACCCCAAGGCTTTTTACACATATGTGAGGAATAAGAGAATGACCAGAGAAAGGGTAGGGCTGATCAAGGATTGTAAAGGGAATTTGTGTACGGAGCCGAAAGAGATAGGTAAGGTCCTTAGTGAATACTTTTCTTCGGTATTGACAACTGAGAGGGACCTATTTGTAGGGGAGGACAGTGTGAAACAGGCTGGGCCTGATGGGATTTATCCAAGGATTCTTTGGGAAGCGAGGGAAGAGATCGCAGGGCCTTTGGCGATGATCTTTTCATCCTCACTGTCCACAGGTACTGTGCCGGAAGATTGGAGAGTGGCAAATGTCTTTCCCCTGTTCAAAAAAGGGAATAGGGATAACCCTGGAAATTATAGGCCAGTTCATCTTACTTCAGTGGTGGGCAAATTATTGGAAAGGGCTCTGACAGATAGGATTAATGATCACTTGGAAAGGCACAGTTTAATTCATGATAGTCAACATGGATTTGTGAGGGGTAGATCGTGCCTCACAAACCTTATTGAATTCTTTGAAGAGGTGACCAACCACGTGGATGAAGGTGGAGCAGTGGATGTGGTATACATGGATTTAAGTAAGGTGTTTGATAAGGTTCCCCATGGTAGGCTCATGCAGAAGGTAAGGAGGGGGAAATGTGGCAGATTGGATTCAGAATTGGCTGACCCTTAGAAGACAAAGGGTGGTAGTGGATGGAAAATATTCAACATGGTGCTCAGTTACGAGTGGTGTACCACAAGGGTCTGTTCTGGGTCCTGTTCTATTTGTGATTTTTGTAAATGATTTGGATGTAGGAGTGGAAGGGTGGATTAGTAAGTTCGCGGACGATACGAAGGTGGCTTGAGTTGTGGATAGTGCGGAGGGCTGTTCTCGGTTACAAAGGGACATTGATAGGATGCAGAGCTGGGCTGAGAAGTGGCAGATGGAGTTTAACCCTGAAAAGTGTGAGGTGATTCATTCTGGAAGGACAAATTTGAAAGCAGAATACAGGGTTAACGGAAAGATTTTTGGCAGTGTGGAGGAGCAGAGGGATCTCGGGGTTCACGTCCACAGTTCCCTGAGAGCTGCCACCCAGGTGGATAGAGTTGTTAAGAAGGTGTATGGTGTGTTAGCTTTCATTAATAGAGGGATTGAGTTCAAGAGCTGTGAAGTTATGCTCCACCTATACAAAACTCTGGTTCGGCCACATCTGGAGTATTGTGTCCAGTTCTGGTCGCCTCATTACAGGAAAGATGCGGAAGCGTTGGAAAAGGTGCAGAGAAGATTTACCAGGATGTTGCGTGGAATGGAGGGAAGGTCTTACGAGGTAAAGTTGAGAGAGCTAGGGCATTTCTCTTTAGAACGACGAAGGATGAGAGGTGACTTGATAGAGGTGTACAAAATGATCAGAGGTATAGATAGACAGCCAGAGACTTTTTCCTAGGGTGGAGGTAGCTATTACGAGGGGGCATAGTTTTAAAGTGAGTGGAGGTTGATATAGGGGAGACGTAAGAGGTAGGTTCTTTACAGAAGAGTGGTCGGGGCGTGGAATGCATTGCTGGAGATGGTAGTGGAGTCGGCCTCATTAGGGGCATTTAAGCGGCTATTAGATAGGCATATGGATGATAGTATAAGGTAGGGGTAGAGGTTAGATAGACCTTAGGTTTAGGGTAAAAGTTCGGCACAACATCGTGGGTCGAAGGGCCTGTACTGTGCTGTACAGTTCTATGTACTATGTGCTATTACACTGTGCAGTTATTACATAATAGTACAAAAATATAGAAGGAAGTGAAGGTTTGATATGGATTGAACAGAAGTAACTGTAAAAATAAATACTATTGTTGATGAAGTCAAAAACAAATTTATGAAGTTTGATGAAAGAGACGCATCAACTGCCAAATGTACTGTTGTCTTAGTGACTATGACATTACACACTTGCAAACATGCTGTGTGTTACCACTGAAAGGTTTATAGGAAAGACAGAACATGAATTTACAAATTTTCTGACACTGACTGGAAATGTTGACTGTTTTCCTCTCTCCGTAGATCATACCAACTTGCTTAGTATTTCCAGCATTTTCTGTTTCAAATTCCTGAACACCTACACGATTAACCTATATGTTTTCCCCAATCATCTGCAACATGATTTGTTATTCACCATATGTGAAAAGCCTAAGGTTGTTTTGTTTTCTGAAAAATGTGATACATATTCATGTTGTTAGATTTGTGATTGAATGTCAATTAAAGTGCAACTTAAGTTATGACAACTCATGCTTTGCTGTTGTATCAGTCAAGAAATATATTCAGAGCCATTGCACAGTTGGTCAGCTTTTCTGAAGCTGTCAGTGGTTTTGAAGCTTTTGGTTAACCCTTGCTTATTTTCTACATTGGCGTGTGCATTTAGCATCAGCAGTTTTTGTTATATTTAGCACAGTGCAAACCGTGGCAAGAGAACAATTGAGATTATTACGTGTTATATGAGGTTTAATTTGAAGATAAATCAATTGACAATCTTAATTCTTAATGTATCAGCATAATACTAGGGGACGTAAATATTAACATACATTAACAAGTCCAGAGAAAATTCATGGGGAACATCTTTATCCAGAGAGTGGCTAAAATATGGAACTTACTCTTTATAAGGAGCAGTTTAAGAGAACTGCACATAAGAAACAGGAGCAGAAATAGGTGGTTCAGTCTTTAGGCCTTACTCCACCATTGAATATAAACATGTCCATTTCTTTATCGTCTTTCATGGGATTTGGGCAATGCTGACAAGATGTGCCATCCCTAATTACCCTTAAAAGATGGTGATGGTTGAAATGCTGAGGTCCATGTCGTGTAAGTACCCATAATGCTATTGGAGAGGGAGTTTCATGATTTTGAGCAATTGTGAAGAAATGGTGATTTAGTTCCTCTCTGTCAAGATGTTGTGCATCTTAGAGGAGGAAGTTACAAGTGGTGATGTCTCCATGCATCTATTTAGGGGTCAAGGTCACGGGGTTGGAAGATGGCTGAGGCGTTTCTTTAATTCTATTCTACTTATTGCTCCTGGATGGCACACGCTGTTGCCACTGCATGTTGGTGATGGAGAGTTAGTGTTGAATGGGGTAACATGTTCAACTGAAAAGAAAAAAAGAGGAAAAAAAACTTTGATAAATATCAGGACTAATCCCTTCATACAGCGCACAGGCCTTCTGACTACTGCTGAGGGGACTGGGTCCTATGCTAGCTCTGAAGCCTGAAGCCTAGTACACAGAGAGAGGAATCGAATAAAAACAGGAAGTATTGAAAAACTTTGGCAATTCTGACAATATCCATGCAGAGAGAAAAAGTTAAAGTTATGAATCCAATATGACTCTTTTTCTAGTTTTAAATAAGTTGTTTGGACACAATATTAACTTTGTTTTTAATTTTCACAGATGCTGCCAGACCTACCAATTCTTTCCAGCTCTTTGTGTTTTATTTCAGATCTTCTAGCATCTGCAGTACTTTATTATTATTTTAGAGACAGAAGTGCACAAACACTTTTCTAATATCTAGAAAGAAAGATTGGGGATCCTGCAGGTACTGCAACATACTATATCTCTCATGATCTAAAACATATTCATCACTTGAAGGTGAAGGTAGATGAACACATGAGCAATGAACAAAACAATACTTAATTTTTGTCAAGTGAAGGTATTAAGAGATATGGGCCAAAGCCAGGTATACAGAGTTCAACCACAGATCAGCCATGATCTCATTGAAAAGATTAACAGGCTCAAAGGGCTGAATGGCCTACTCCTGTTTCTATGTTCCTATGTACATGGGAGTCAGATGACGAAGGATGCGAAGAGTCTCCCGGAAAACATAAATACCAATATGGAACAGTACGGCCTTCTTTTTTTATTCATTTACAGGATTTGGGTGTCACTGGCTAAGCCAGTAGCTTTTGCACTTTCATAAAGGATAGAGGATAGAAGATTGAGGATGAAGTCTTCTTTTTCAGGATGGTGGCCAGTGACTAATGGAGTTCCACAGAGGACAATGAAGTGTTCTGTCACCACAAACTGACGCCATTTTGAGGTACAAAAGAATAAAAAGAAAATAGAAACCGAAAGAGCTGTGCATGTTATAAATCAGGAACAAAAACAAAGTTGCTGGAAAAACTCAGCAGCTCTAGGAGCATCTGTGAAGGAGAAAACAGAGTTAACGTTTTGGGTCTGGGTGACCCTTCCTCAGAACTGGAAAATAGAAAAAAAAGAGTTCATCTTCATCTGCTGGGGTTCCAAACATGGCTCCAGGACTTCTGCAAGGTTCCCATTCTTGGCCTACTGCAGCGAGGAGTCCCAGCTCCAGCCACTGACCCCATCACAGTTGATGACCTGCTGCTGTTACTAAAAGAGTCCACAGTCCAGGCCTACTAAACCAAGAATCCCGAATCTGCTTTTGCTGCTGCTGATGTCCCACCACCATTCCAGGAGTCCCCGCATCAGGCCTACAAACCAGAAGTCACTGCTGATACTGCTCCAGCCTCTTTGTGACGTCAGGAAGATGAAGGAAAGAAAGAACTAAAAGAAGAGAAAAAAAGAATGCGGCCAACCTGGAGTGGCCTACTCCTATTCCTTTTTTCTTATGGTCTTAAACCTGCAAAATGTTAACAGGACTCGACAGGGTAAATGCAGGAAGGATGCTCCCAATGACCAGGGAGTACAGAACCTGGGGTCACAGTGTAAGAAAATGGGGTAAGCCATTTAGGATTGAGATGGGGAGAATTTTTTGTTTTACCCAGAGAATGGTGTGTGTCTGTGGATTTCTCTGCCACAGAAAGCAGTTGAGGCTGAAACATTGAATCTTTTCAAGGAGTTGGATATAATCCTGAACCGTTCACCCAGTTTTTGTCTCCACAGAGGTGGCCAGATTCAGAGCAGAGAAAAACGGTCTTCAACTGATCAATTCAACTCGATTCCAGTGAAACATCCACAAAGAAAAAGGGACGGAGGCTGCAAAAGAATTTGGACGCAGGGAGTGTGGGCAAAGAAGTGGCAGGTTTAATATAATGTTGGAAGTATGGGGTTATGCACTTTGATAGGAAGAACAGAGGTGTAGCCTATTTTCTAGATAGGGAAAGGCTTTGGAAATGTGAAGCAGAAAAGGATTCTCATGCAAGTTCGATTGGCAGTTAGGAAGGCAAATACAATGTTAGCATTCATTTCGAGATGACCAGAATACGAAAGCAGGAATATACTGCTGAGGCTGTATAGGGCTCTGGTGAGACCATATTTGGAATATTGTGAACACTTTTGCGCCTCATATTTAAGAAGGATGTGCTGGCCTTGGAGGGGATGATGGGCTTGTCATATGAGGAGCAGTTGAGGACTCTGGTTCTGTACTTGATGGAGTTTAGTAGGAGGGGACATCTGATTGAAACTTAGAGAATGCTGAGTGGCTTTGGCAAAGTGGATGTGGAGAAGACATTTCCACTATTAGGAGAGAACAGGACCTGGGGCACAGCCTCAGGGTGAAGGATAAACCTTTAGAACTGCAATGAGGATGAATTTGTTGAACTCATTGCCACACATGGCTGTGGAGGGCAAGTCATTGAGTGTCTTTCAGACAGAGATAGATTGAGGAGTCCTGAAGAAGGGTAATACCTGAAACATTGACTCCTCCTTTCCTCAGATGCTGCCTGACCAGCTGTGTTCTTCCAGCATCCTGTGTGTCCACCATAGATAGGTTCTTAATCAGTAAGTAAATCAAGGTCTACAGGGAGAATTCAGGAAAATGGGGTTGAGAAAAACATCATCCATGATTGAATGGCAAGCAGAATTGATGGGCTGAATGGCCTTATTGTGCTCCTACAGCTTATGGTCTGTTTGCAGTTAAGAGTCAACCACATTGCATGGGGTCTAGAGTCATCCACTAAGGACAACAGATTTCCTTCTCTAAAAGGACATTAGTGAACCAGATGATCTTTACAATAATTGACAGCAGTTACATGATTACTATTAGGTCAATTCTTTATTCCAGATTTTTCTTGAATTCAAATCTTGTATTGAACACTACCCCCTTCAAGTTCCCCTCCAAGCCACTTGCCATCTTGACTTGGAAATTTGTCGCCGTTCCTTTACTGTTGCTGGGTCAAAATCCTGGAATTCCCTCTGTGGGTCAACCCACAGCAGGTGACTCTAGTGGTTCAAGAAGGGCAACTAAGAAATGAAGACCTAGCGGTTATCAAGAGCAACTAGGGATGGGAATAAATGCTGGCCAGCCAGTGACATCCACATCTCACAAATGAATAATTTTTTAAAAAAGTCAAAGTAAAGGCACAATGGAATAACATCCTCCTGCGCCCTAACAATGCTGCGAAATAAGGGAGAACAATTTTGCACTTTTTTGATTTCAAATTTTAATTTCTTTTTGAATTATTTTTCACGTCAAACGTTTCTAGACTCCAGAGATAGTAGGAACTGCAGACGCTGGAGAATCCGAGACAAGGTGCAGAGCTGGATGAACACAGCAGGCCAAGCAACATCATAGGAGCAGAATGGCCTGCTGTGTTCATCCAACTCTGCACCTTGTTGTTTCTAGACTCCACACTGGTAAACCAAGCCTCGCAGTAATGGCTGCAGAATCCAAAGGAAGGAGAGAAGTGGGATTTTCCTGTGCCATGCAGTACTTGCCCGGACACTCCGCCCCGCCCCTGTCACTCATCTGGAGACTTCCATCAGTCCCCACCTCTTGCAGTCCATGACGTCATGCACAGACCGTTACAAAAACGTCACCAAAAGCCGATTAAACAGCTCCCATCGCACGTACTACATAAAACGTAGCGAAAGAACATAAAAACTCCAACAGCACATCTCTTCAATAACAGTAAACCTTTTCAACTATGATAAATAAAAGGTTACCAACATTGATAAGGTACCTCCTCCTCCTGCCCATCAACCTGCAGAGGTACCGCCCCTTTCCGCACTCTGGTTGGGTGGAAAGGGGCCAGGAGTCGCATCATTGATTGGTCCGCCGGCCACGTCCATCATGCGGCACGGCCAACATCCGGTCTGCGGGTGACGGAATCCGAACGATGCGAAACGGCTGAGGTTTGAACGAAGCAAAGCGACTCCTGACGCGGCGGGATGCCCGCAATTCACGTTTCGCTGTTGCGGGAAACAAACGAATGATCCAAGTAAGATCGGAACCATTTCAAGGGCGATCCCACCCCCTTCACTGGATTGGACAGAAGGGAACGACTGGAGGTCACTGATTGAGCGAAGCGGCTGCTAGTCAGTGTGTGTTTCCGGTTTGTTGTTGTTGGCGGAGAGGGGGCGGTTGAAAGATGATGAGGAGAAGACAGATCACCGGCCGCGGCTGAATGGCCGCGTCTGGTTCTTTTTGTTAAAGATATCAGCTCACTCCTCTCTCTGAACCATCCGGACATATTTGACCTGTGAGCGACACATTTTTTTAAAATATTTGATAAAGTCGGTGATGGAGCCGGTGCAGAGCGGCCGGACAATGATGAACGGGGCGGTAGTGAACGTTTACCATGGCGGCTGCGCCCTGCAAGAAGAATCGGACGATAAGCAGCCGCCGCCGCAGCAGCAGCACCGGGGGAAAAAGGCTGCCGGCCGCCCGAAGAAGCAGCAGTGTCACCAGCACCGACAATCACCGGAGAACGAGGCGGAAAGGTACCGGGCCGGATGCTCGGATGGTCACCGGACGCCGGTCAGTAAAGATCCGGCCCCGAGCACGAGCTGGCGGCTCCAGCAGCGCCGGGAGACGGTCAAGAAAAACAGGCCCCGTAAGTCGGACGTACACTCTTTTAATGTCACTGCAATCAAAATCTGTTTGTTCTCAGGAGCCAAAATGACAGTAAACCGTAGCAATGCATTTGTGTGTTTTCTTTGAAAATCAACATTTTACTATTGCTCTCAGTTTTGTTGGTGCCGTAACCGAGGTTGCCCATTGTGTAAAATGTTCTCGTCGCTGTATTGGAAAATCACTGTTTGAAAATCCTGGTGTCGGAATATAATACGTCCCCTCCCCAAAAAAAACTAACAAAACTAATTTAATCTTAAATAGGCGAACGATAATTCTTAATCATTCAAATTCTGTTAGTGATTTTTTTTAATTCAAGCCACGCAGCAGTCAAAAATAAATCTTGCCAATTGCGGAGTAGTTAGAATAAATGTATTAACCTTGTTTGCAATTTAGGTTTTGCTTTGTTTTTGTTACTCGATCGGATTAGTCACCCTGTAATTCTGAAGACTGTTAGTTGTCTGTCATATACTGATTAGTGTGTGTGAATTGGGAGAATTGCACCGTTGGAGACAATGTAACAGTGGTTATTCCATATAAATTCATGCTCAGCCCAAGTGGCTCCTTAGAGACCCAGTGATTGGAATGTTTTATGGAAATCTTAAGGTATCTTGACTGTACAATTCTTCACCATTAGTTTGGCAATTGTGGGCTATAATTCTCTAAAAATTATTTACATGTATTTACTCTGAAAGGAAGATTCAGGGTCATTTCTCAGATCAATGGAGCGTAATGTTGTGGTCAGTAAAAACTGAAACTGCAGATGCTGTAAATTGGACAAGAAAAGAAGTTGCAAAAGCTCAGCAGGCCTGGCAGCATCTGTGGAGAGAAAACAGTTAGCATTTTGGGTTGAGTATTATCAAGAGCTTTAATAGAATCTACAATAGCCTTCCTGAATTTTCCGCACCACAGATAACCATTGTGGATTTACAATGGGTGAATCGTAGCTGATGAGCCTGATTTGAATTTTGAGTGATCAATAGAGTAGTAGTCATAGGAATGTGCGGAAACTATTTAGTGAACTTGGAAGACACTTTGATGAGGGACCTTTGTCAGAAATTAAGTTTGAAGTAAAGGCAAATTCTTGACCTAGTAATGAATGGCAGGAGCCATTTCCATGTGAGAGCATTTTGGTGACAGTGATCATAATTTAGTAAGATTAAAGGTCATAGAAAATGACAAAGATGGACCAGAAATAAAGATTTTGAATTGGGTGTAAAGGCAGATTTTAAGTCAGGATCTGGCCAAAGTGGACTGGAAGCAGCTACCTGTATGGAAATCTACATTGGAGCTGTAGGAATCTTTCAAAAAGGAAATAGTGAAATTGCAGGGCTAACATTTTCCCATAAAGATTAAGAGTGGGACCAAAAATTTCATGAAAAAGTGGGTACCAAGGAGTGTATAGGATTCAACAAGGGTGCAAAGGGAGCTGATGGTAGATCCTGAGGGTTCAGAACACCACAAGCCCTAGAGGCATAGAAAAAATGCAGGAGGTTACTTAAAAAGAAGAGGAAAGCTAAGAGGGCAATAATACAGCACTGAGAGGTGTAGAGCTGGATGAACACAGCAGGCCAAGTAGCACCAGAGGAGCAGGAAAGCTGACGTTTTGGGTCTAGACCCTTCTTCAGAAAAAAATA
>NC_063332.1:19318832-19352380 GCF_021869965.1 Rhincodon typus | reverse complement strand
GTTCTGAGGAAGAGTCACCGGACCCGAAACGTTAACTCTGTTTTTCCTTCACAGATGCTGCCAGACCTGCTGAGCTTTTCCAGCAACTTTGTTTTTGTTCCAATTGGCTAAAGGGACTCTGTATACTATAAAACTCATGATTTAGAATGGCAATAATAATGCTACTGTAGCTTGTCACATATCTGATGAAGTGTTGTCCTGCAGAAATATGTTTTGGGGCCACACTAATCTCTTCATTCATGCCTTAGATAATAGGATAGAAGCTAGTTCCACATTTGCTGCTGACATAAGAATAGGATCATCGTAAGCAGTAGCTGGAAGCATAAAATTATAAAGAGATGCTGATAGGTTGTACACATAAGCAAATCAAAGACCATCCACTTTGGATCTAAAATGGATTGAATAAGATACTTTCATTTTAAATGGTGAAAATCTCAAAAGAAAAGGAATATCCAAAGAGACATGCAAACGCTGGGGCATTTACATCTGGATTAGCATACATGGGGCATATGTCATATTTCAGCTATCACTATGGTTACACCATACCTTGAGTACTTTGAGCATTTCGTTGTACAAAACTTAAGACCAAATCACCTAAGAGGAAGGATATATTTGCCCCCAAGGAGGTGCAGTACATATTTGTCAGACTGATATCTGGAATTAAAGGGTTAAAATATTGTGGAGAGGGGTGGTGGGGAGAAGATTTATATAACATACCATTTCATTCTTGGTGCTTGTACAATTTAAGTGCTTTGATCAATGCTTTTAAGATTTTGAGAGAGAAACCTTTTTCAATTTCAAAAATGTACTTTATTCATAAATATCTTTTTATGTGTATATACACTGTCACAAATGCACTTTTGTTCTGTACAGTAGCATATCAAGGAAACAAACAAACACTGGAACTATTTCAGCAAATTGGCATGTCATATTAGGGGACATGGTCAAAATTAGAGCCAAAGCTTTCAGGAGTAATACTCGGAAACACTTCTACACGCAAGGAACGTAATTGGGTAGTTTGGTACTGATGTCCACAAACATCGATTTTAGATGAATCGTATATATTAAATCTAAGGTTGATCCTGTTTTCCAAAGGTTTTAAGGTGTATAGAGCAAATGTAGCATATAAAGTTAAACTGCATGTTAGCCGTGGTCCCATGGGATAGATAGACATCCAATTCTGTCTGTGTTTCTGGATACCCTGTTCAGATACAGCTCTGGAGCAGACAGGAACCCAGGTCTTATGGCTCAGAGGCAGAGACACTACGACTGCACTAGAAGATCACTTTGTATGTTTCTAGTATGTGCTAGAGAGAGGGCTGTTACACATGATATAACTTGAACTAATTCATGACAATTTTTATAGCCTCTCAGCTTTCTATGACCACTCAGCTGCATTGACTGTGAGGATCAGAGGCTCAATTGTTTGAAGACTGTTGTTTTGTTCGTGTTTTCTAAGCTGAATGTGGAATATTTCCAGAGCATAGCTGTAAGGCTTGAATGGTGCCTCTCTTACTTATGACCTTCAGTCCCATACTTGGTATAAAATCTTGACATGTTATGAGTTGTAGTTTCATTAATGCACAGTTAATACATTGCCAGCTGTTTTCAAATGTTCAGAAAGTTTCAGGGAATTGCCACCTATTTAATTGTATTGAGGTTAGAGATTTCAATTTTTTAAATTTTATCTGTCAGTACAGAGTTATGCATGTTGAAGCTGTGTCTGAGCAGTCATACACATACTGCCAACTCCAAATAGAATTGAAGTTTTGATGTGCCATGCAGGAAGCTGCTGGCTTTAGAATTGCTTTTGAAAGTGATTGTCTTTTTCTGTGTCGAAGGAAGTGATTGCTAGTTAGGACTAGAGGAAAGATGAGCTTAAATTTTGAAGGCCAGGCTTCATTTGCTTGATTGGAAGGAGTGTAGTATCTAACTCTCTGCTATCATGCCTATTTTTTAATACTTGATACAGTTGGGGAGAATGTGAGCCAAAACAAATTTCAGAATTGTTTTGGTATAGGGGCAAAAAGAGGCAATTAGGTGCTTAAATTAACTGTTTCTCTTCTTCTCCCTGAGAATTGCAGGAATTCTGTTCTAGCAATTACTTCAGTATAAAATTTGGTGCGTATTTTTTTTAACTTCTATGAAGAGAATTTGATCTACAAAAGTTTCACAAATTTGCACAAAATCCAATGGTAGAAAATATTTTCTATGTAGTTAATTGAGCTTCATGCATCCATTGTTGGAGGGTGGGTAAAAGCCATTTGTTTTAATGTTGACAGGGAAAAGATACAATAAATCAAACAACTTATTTTGCAAATTGTGTACTCTTGAAGTGTTTGAAAACATGATCAATTCCATTTTTGTTCAAAGAATGAAAATTTTCAGCCCTGACTGATTGGCGGTTGTGAGGGTATATATGTGAGATAATTCCCAAAGCTGAGTTAGCATTCTTTAGTCTCTAAAGCACGAATGTGCATGTAGTGGGAGTTTCTTTTGAATTTGATTCGAGTATCTGAAATGATCCATACACTGATGTGAAAACCACAATTGCATAAATAGGAACAAAAACAGAAGTTGCCGGAAAAGCTGAACAGGTCTGGGAGCTAGGAAAATGTGGGTTTATGTGTAGAAGATAGGGTTGGGGGAGGGGTTATGGAGTAAACAACAGGTGGGACTAAACCCAAGTTGGGGGGAGAGAGCCCAAAGAGAGACCTACCATCAGTTCTGAGGAAGGGTCACTAGACCTGAACCGTTCACTCTTATTTCTCTCCATAGATGCTTCCAGACCTGCTGAGCTTTTCCAGCAACTTCTGTTTGTGTTTCTGATTTACAGCATCTGCAGTTCTTTTGGTTTTTATTGTGTAAATAGCTTTGGGTTTGGCATCCTTTTTAATTTAAATGCACAATTATATAAATATTAAACTTAACATTTATTTCCCCTTTTTAGTGTATTTTGCTACATTGGTACTATATCATGTTAACTGTTCTTAAGACTGAGTTCCGTAAAAGGTCACATTGAACTCAATGTTAACTCTGCACCTCTCTCCATAGTTGTCAGACTTGTTGAGTTTTTCCAGCACTTCGTGTTCATATTTCAGATCTCCAACATCCACAGTACTTTGCTTTTATTCTTAAGTCCATCCTAACTTGCTGGAGTGGTAGCAGATTCCAGAAGAATAGTTGTAATCAGCAATGGGGAGGCGGTGGCCTCGTGGTATTTTCGCTGGACTGTTAAGCCAGAGACCCAGATAGTGTTCTAGGGACCCGGGTTCAAATCCCACCATGGCTGATGGTGGAATTGGAATTCAACAAATATCTAGAATTAAGAATCTAATGTTGACCATGAATCCATTGTCAATTGTTGGAAAAGCCCATCTGGTTCACTGATTTCTCTTAGGGAAAGAAACCGCCATCCTTACCTGGTCTGGCCTACATGTGACTTTAGCCCACAGCAATGTGGTTGACTCTGAACTGCCCTCCAGGCTATTAGGGATACGCAATAAATACTGCCTAGCTAGCGACGCCCTCATCTCGTGAATGAATAAAGGAAAAAAATCACTCACTTAAGAGTATGAATGTCCATCTAGGAAATTCCATGCCACTAGCCATTGATTCTGTGGGTCCTTGCATAGCTGATGGGTCTGATCCTAGAAACTGAAAGAGCTGACTTCACTTTCAAAAAATAGATTGCACATTCTTTCACTAGGGGTATATATAAAACAGTTTGGGAAGGATTAAATGAATTTCAGGAAGTCCAAGAGGGGAGGCAAGAGTGGCTTTTGTTGTAATAAAAGCAGAATTACGAATACGGGAATCTGAAGCAAAAGTATGACACTTGCCCTTCAAGCTTACTTTGTCATTCAACATGATCGTGGCTGATCTGCCTGATTTCTGAATTTCACATTGCCATCTACACCTTGGAGTTTTGTTAGGCAAGGGAATCTATCTACCTCCACCTTCACGATATTCAATGACCTTGCCTCCACTGTCTTCTGAGGCAGAGTTGTAAAGTGACACAACTTCAAAAAGGTTCTCGTTAACTCTGCCCTAAAAGGATGACCCCCTTAATTTTAAAATTGTATCCCCAAAGTTTGGACTGATTCATAAGAGGAAACGTCCTTTCACTATCTGTCTTATCAAGACTGGTTACGTCTATACACTCAGATAGCAAGAACTGCCGATGCTGGAGTCAGAGATAACACAGTATGGAGCTGGAAGAACACAGCAGGCCAGGCAGCATCAGAGGAGCAGGAATGTTGACGAAGGGTCCCGACCCGAAATGTCAACATTCCTGCTCCTCTGATGCTGCCTGGCTTGCTGTGTTCTTCCAGCTCCATACCGTGTTATGTAGGTCTGTACACCCTTTCTTTTGTTCTTTTCTTTGTTTTTTGTGTTTTCTTTTTCTATGGTCTAGTGGGTGGAATTGCCTTCACCTGGTCCCACTCTTACCCATCCGCTTGTAGTCAGACAGTCTTCTGAAATAACTTCCGTTCCAACTTGCACAATAAATCTGGAATATCCCAAATCAACTTTTGATTCACTTCCGTATATATTCCGGGAACACCCAGCTTTACCTCCAAATTTTGCAGAACTGCTGCTGTTCATTTTGTTATCATGCTTGGCTGACAGAGACTTGAATGAGCCATTGCTTTTTACAATTAAATGCAAGTCCCTTTAAAGGGTAAACCTCTTGGGGCCTTTGTGGTGCAATGATAGTGTCCCTGTCCATGGTCTGGAAGGCTCCAAAGGTGTGCTGTAACATGTCTGAACCCCTTGATTTTTAAAAAAAATGCTTGGTGCTCCAGTAGGCAATTTTTTGTCATTAGTAATTTGAATGTCTTTTTTTTTTTCCTCTCGCTCTCACGCTTGCTTACTTGCTAGCTCTTTCGCCTCTTGTCTCACTCTCTCTGTTCATTTCACTCATTCCCTCTTCCTCTTTGTTCTCTCACCTTCTCCTCCATGTCCGCAGGAATCAATGCTAAAGCCAGAGTTAAGTTCCTTCAGGCATTTCTTGCCCAGAAAAGAATGTCACTGCCTACACCACGAGGTTTTATTTTGCTAGTAACCATTAAGTCACCTCATCTAATGACTTCTGAGTGTAAGTGCATTATCTTCACTGATTCCCTTTTATTTAGCCTATAATTTGTCTAAAGTACTTCAAGAAATCAGTCAAGCATGATTTCACTTCTAATCAGGCAGAGTTTACCTTGTTTTATGATTCCTAATTTTAAGTCTGATGGGACTTTTGCATAATGGGAATTTTGGAAATCTAAAATCAATGTAGCTACTGCCTTAACAGCTGCTGTGTTTAACACCCAAGGATGAAGTTTGTCAGACCCAGGGAACTTGTCAGATTTTAGTTCCAATTACTTTTCTCAGTATTCTTTCCTTGGCGATTGTAATGGTTTTAAATTCCTCTCCATTTTTCGTGCTGTGATTTCCGGAATGTTACCTATATCCTGTTCAGTGAATACAAAAACACTGTTCATTTGCTGTTGTCCTGTTTCCCATTATTAATTCCCCAGAGTGTTGCCGAGCAGACCATACAAATATATGGACAAGGAACAAGAATAGGATACTTTGAGCCTAGCCTGCCCTGCCATTCAATAAGATCATGACTGATCTGATTTTAACCTCAAATCTACACTCCTGCATATCATCAAACAATTTGAAACCCCTTGGTAATTAAAAGTTTATCTGCCTTTGGCTTAGAAATACATGAAGATTTTGCATCCGCTGAATTTTGAAGAAGGGATTTTCAAAGACTTTCACCCCTCGCATAAGGAAACATTCTTTCGAGATCCACCCCGTCAAGTTCCCCAGAATCTTGTGTTTTAATTAGGAGAGTCAGAGGTGACTTAAACTCCCAGGGGATACAGGCCTAGCCTGGTCCAGCCTTTCCTCAGAAGAAGATTGGCTCATTGCAGGGATTAATCTAGTAAACCTTCTCTTTTCTGTTTCCAATGCATTTCCATAACATCCTTCTGAAAGTGCAGTGACTGTACTTAAATGTTGTACGCAATACTCTTGTAACAGTCTCAACAATGCCCTATATAAAAGGCATAACCTGCCAACTCTTGCATTTAGTTTGCTGTGCAATTTAACATAACATCCTGTTAGCTTTCCACATTACTTGCTGTGTCTACATACTAACCTTAGGCAAATCATGCACTAGCAAACCCAGATCCCTTTGCAGCCTCTCAGTATTTAGATAACATGTTTCTTTATTTTTCTTTCTGCAGAAATGGACAATTTCATTGTACTTCATTTGTCAGATCTTTGCCCATTCACTTAATCAATCTATACCCCTTTGTAGGCTTCTTAAGTCCTCTGTCCAACTCACTTTGCTACTCATCTTTGTTTCATCAGCAAATTTAGCGACCATACCTTTGATGCTTCCATCCAGTCGTTTATATAAATTGTCAAGTGTTAAAGGCCCAGTACTGACCTATGTGGCAGTCCATTCTTGGCATCCTGCCAGCCTGAAAAAGACCCATTTATTCATACTCCCTGCTTCCTGTTAGCCAACAAAACTTCCATCCATGCTAATATGTTACCTGCTACTGCATGATCTTTTATTTTCTGCAATAACATTTGATAAAGTGCCACATCAAAAGTTTTTTTTGAAATATAAGTACAATTCATCCACTGGTTCCTGTTTTATCTACAGTACAAGTGATTCCTTCAAAGAACTCCAATGACTTGGTTAAACATTATTTCCTGTTGACAAAACCATGTTGGAATTGCCTTATTACCTTGAACTTATCTAAGTACCTTGTTATAGCATCATTAATAAAACTTTCTAATACTTTCTCTCTGACAGATGTCAAGTTAACTGGCATTTAGCTTCCTGCATTCTGCCTTCCTACATTTTTGAATAAAGGAGTTATGTAAGCTATTTTCTAATCTAAAGGAGCCTTCCCTGAAAGTAATGAGGTTTGGAAAATTAAAATCAACGCTTCAACTATCCCACTATCTACTACTCAAGACCCTAGGACCTGTTAGGACCAAGGGACTTATAAACTGGGAGTTCCAACAGTTTACTGAGTCTTTCTCTAATTTTTGTGAATTCTTCCCTCCCTTTCAAATCTGAATTCATAGTTGTTTCTGGGATGCTCTTGTATCCTTTCTAGTGAAGACTGATGCAAAATATCTGTTCATATGCTATTTTTATCCTCCATTTCTATTTTCCCAGGCTCATTCTTTCCAGCTTTGAACCATGCATCTTGGTGAATTATATGCCTTTTTCTTTCAGTTTGATACTACCTTCAATTATGGTTAGCGAGAAAGATTTATCTGTCCTCCTTTGAGACTCTTCCTCGCTCACTGGAATGCATATATTGCACTTTCTGAACTATCTCCTTTTAAAGTCTTCCACTGAATCTCACTTCACCCACTCTTCAACATTGTGGTCAGTTGACTTTGGCCAGCTCTGCTTCCGTGTCTTTATAATTACCATTTTTAAAATTTTTATCACTATTCTCGGATCCACTTCTGTTTTTCTCCAACCCCAAACTGATGTTCAATCATATTATGATCATACTTAAGGGTGCTTTTACTGTGAGGCAATTAATTCATCCCATCTCAGTGCGGGTCTAGTTTAGCCTGCTCCCTGATTAACTCCTGAACATGCTGCTCTGAGAAACTGCAAAGGTAGCTTTCAGGATGAATTTATAATCTGATTCATCCAATTTATTTTTTGACTAAAATTGTCCATGATTATCATTGTAGCTTCCTGTTCATCCGAAATACCATATACCCTTGAAAATTCAAGTCCCAGACTTTGCCACCTTGCAACACTGGCTCTAATGGCTATCAGATCATATGTATCCAGTTCTCATTTGCACCCTCAATTCATCTGTTTTAATATAAATGCTTAGTGATTTCAAAAATACAGCCTTTATTACTGTCTTTACTATTTTGTGACCTCTAGCCCTATGTACTTTTTGTACGCTGTCCCTTTCTGCCGTGTTCTGATCACTATTTCCCTTATTGTTACTTTGCTCTATTTAATTTCTTTTCAGTTTATACAATGCACCAAACTTGATCCACCTCTCCTTTGTTTAATTTAAAATCTTCTCTGCCACCTGAGTTATTTCTTCTCAGAACATTGGTTCCATCGCAGTTTGGTGAAGACTATCCCAATAGTATAGCTTAGTGCCCCAGGAATGGAAACTAATTTTTCCCTCTCCAATCTTTAAGCCACGCATTCGTCTCTTTTTAAATTTACTTAGCCAATGGCAGTTTGCTTGTGGGTCAGGAAATAAAGCAGAGATTATGCATTATTCTGCTTTTAATTTCATACTCTCTCAGCAGAACCTATTTGAATTCTATTGTTATTGTTTCTACCTCCAGGATGATGACAACTGGATCCATTCCACTGCAGGTTCCTGTGTAGACCCGAGCAGATATTTCAAACCGTGGCACCAGGCAGACAATTTGTAAATTCTCGCTTGTCTGCAGAGAGCAATGTCCTATTTTTGATTGTTCGCAAGCCAGTTTGTTGTAGTCTGAGACGAGTAATCAAAGCACACTTAGGCAACAGTCAACGAAAAGCAGTGCATAGAACGACTTCAATTAACGAATCCCAAGTGTAACAAATTCTTTTCACTCACTACTGCAGTATAACCCAATTTTTGCAATCATTAAGTCTCTTTTTAAGCAATGGTAGCTGGCTGTTGAGAATTTCCTGGAGAACTGCCGACTGATCTTCCGTTTTCCATATACCTGAGCTCATCCTCTTATGTTCGTATCCTCCCTATTAAACCAAGCTCTTGGTCAACTTGAAATGCTCCTATGAAATGCCTAGGGACCTTCTACTATTTGAGATATTTTTCTTCATTCCCAAACGACATATTGGCATTGCTGGCAAGAGTGGTATATATGGCCATTCCTAATTGCACTTGCAGAGGACAGTTGAGAGTCAACCACACTGCTGTCCTTAAGTGCATATCAGCCAGATCAGGTAAGTACAGCAGATTTTATTAAGATATTCATGAACAAGTGTTTTTTTCAAACAACAGTCCATAACGATTACAAACTTTTAGTCGCAAATTTTTCTAATATAAACGTGACTGTCTGATGTGGTGGGAGTTGAAACAATGCCCCCAGAACATTAGCCTGGGCCTTCGGATTACTACTTGAGTGACATCATTTTTAAGCCACTGCCTCCCCCTTTAATCAAATGCATGTTATCCATGGGCATAACCCCAATAAATCCTGGTGCCCACCCAGCTATCTGTGTATACCTTCAACAAATTGTTTTAAATAGATTCACATGTTTGTCCCATGTCCTTCCAACTGTCTTCACTTGTTTCTGACCTATTAAGTAGATTTGAGTTGGATTATAATGTTTTGAGATATTGTCCTCACAAGGGATTTTGGATTTATTTTAACTTTTTTAATCTGCTGCTTATAGCTTTTCCCTGGTTTGGTATGGATATTGGTGGAACTTTGGTGAAACTGGTTTATTTTGAACCAAAGGACATTACTGCTGAGGAAGAACAAGAAGAAGTGGAGAATCTGAGAAGTATACGGAAATATTTGATGTCTAACGTGGCTTATGGATCCACAGGCATCCGTGATGTTCATCTTGAACTCAAAGATTTGACTATTTGTGGACGCAAAGGCAATTTACACTTCATAAGGTTTCCCACTCAGAACATGCCGGCATTTATTCAGATGGGCAAAGCCAAACATTTTTCAAGCCTGCACACAACCCTGTGTGCTACTGGAGGTGGGGCATACAAATTTGAACCAGATTTGCGCACAGTATGTATATTTTAATTTTGCTTTTCAAGTATCAACCATGGGCATTTATCTATTAAATTGTTCACGTGGCTTATTTCAGGATTGAAACGATCAGTTTAGAAATGAACTCTGTATTTGTATAAACATGGTTTTCTGCTCTAGGGATCCATTCTCTGATACTTGAGTTAATTAAAAACGCGTGGCGTCTTCTTGATTTGAAAGGAGGTGTCTTAGTATTCACCAGGTTTTGTAATGATGAGGATGTGACGAAAGCCATGAATGTTTAAATTCCCATTGTACTCCTATCAGCCTCCTCTGCTGACCACCACATATCCATTGGATGATGCCACCTTCCTCTTGTTCACTTTTCTCTCCTATTTTCTGTTATGGCCTTAAAGCATTTGTGCATGCAATTTTCAGTGCAAGAAAGTGTAAGCTGGGTGTGCACAATATACTGTTGCTCCTGTTATGCAGCAGAAGTTTAGAATTTTTTTTAAAGTGCATTATTTGTTGCTTTGTTAATTTATGCCAATTTTAATGAATAATTATTTCGTTCAAGGAAAAAACAATCATTAACTGTCATTTCAAGGTACAGGTATTAAATTGTTCTCTCAATAGTTCAGAAATCTTACGGCAGCATATTTAATAGCAATAAACAGCAATGAATTATCTTTTTGTTTTGTCTTCTATCAACAAGAAATAACCACAGGTCCTGCTGCTGACTGTTAATATATACTGGACTTAAATGAGAATTTGGCCATTTTAAAATTTGCCCTTGGAACTACACTTAGCCTTCATTATACACAGCTTGACCACCAATGGATCCACATACTTGTGAGGATGCCCGTAACCCTAACCCTCCTGAGTATTGTTGGAGTTGCACTTGTCCAGACAAGTGGGAGGTATTGTATCACAGTATGGACTTGTTCCCTGTAGATAGATGGAGACAAGAAAGAGGCAAGTTACTCACGGCAGGATTCCTAGCCTTTCACCTGCTCTTGTCGTGCCATGTTTATATGGCTGATCTAGTTTAATTTCAGTTAAAACCCCCAGGATGTTGATGTAGGGAATTTATTGATGGGTTTATTAGACTTTTATTACTGGAAATTGTCTTATACTTCTGTGGTGCAGATAGCAATTACCATTTGTCATCCAAAAATGGAACTATTAATTTTGACGTTTTCAATTATTGTTGATTCATTATTATATATTGGTGGAATTACCAGAGTCTGGACTGGCACTTGCATTATTTTGAAATATGTTAATGTAAGGAGCTTGTACTTTATACTTAAATGGTTTGTCTAATTTTTGTAGATTGTTAATCTGCAACTTCGAAAACTGGATGAACTTGATTGTCTTATCCATGGGACAATGTATATCGATTCGATAGGTTTCAATGGGTGTGCTGAGTGTTATTACTTCGAGCATCCAACAGATCCTGAAAGGTGTCAGAAGAAGACATGTGCTTTAGATAATCCATATCCACTGCTGCTGGTGAATATTGGATCAGGAGTCAGTATTCTTGCTGTGTACTCCAAAGATAACTATAAACGGGTAACTGGCACCAGGTGAGTGACAGCCATTGCTGTCTTCTTGAAATGCTGTTTAAAAATTATGCAACAAAGCGTTGTTTTCAACTATATGCACTTCTTTAGTTTCCTGGACAGCTTGGAGTTCCACATCTATTGGACGTGGAAAATGGGTGCCTTAATTGTTTAAAAGCAAAGTGTTGCAGATGCTGGTGATCTGAAATAAAAACATAAATTGCTGGTGAAACTCAGCAGTTCTGGTAGAATCTGTGGGCAGAAAGCAGAGTTAACATTAAAAACAATGTGCTGAGGGGAGTTAATTGCTGTAGGATTCCATGACTTGTATGGCATGACCAGTTCAGTTTCTGGTGAATGGTAACCTGTAGATTTTTAATAGTGGGGGATTCAGTGTTGGTAATGCCATTGAACATCAAGGACAGATGTTTAGATTATCTGTTTGTCGGAGATGGTCATTGCCTGGCATTTGTGTGGAGCAGATGTTACCAGAATTGTGCCAGGGTGGGGGAAATTCTCGTTGTAAGGAAAGTAAAGTTGCGATCGATCTCCTTTGAGTAAAGGAGATTAGAGGTAAATTTTTATAGTGGTGTAGCAGATTATGAATGGTTTGGATAAAATCAAAGTTTTAGCAAAGATCTGTAGCATGGGTTGTGGGTAAAGTTGTTAACTTGTTCGCCGAGCTGGCTTGTTCTCGTTCAGACGTTTCGTCACCATACTAGGTGACATCATCAGTGGAGCCTCCAATGAAGCAGTGTTATTCTACTCCGCTTGGAATTTGTATTGTTTGGTCCGTTGTGGTGAGTAGTGTCATTTCCGGTTTTGTTCTGTATGGGTTTATATCTGGGGTCCAATTTTATGTGTTTGTTTTTTTGCATTACAGGTGGAGAACCATGCCTGTAGGAATTCCTGTGCGTGTCTATGTTTGGCTTAGGCTACTATGTTTACCTTGTCCCAGTTAAACTGATGGCCTTCATTGTTTGAGTGTACCGATATTAGGGAGAGTTTGTCGTGCCGTTTTGCTGCTAGCTGATGTTCATGTATTCTGATGGCTAGTTTCCTTCCTGTCTGTCCGATGTAATGTTTGTGGCAGTTGTTGCATGGTATTTTGTAAACCACATTGGTTCTGCATTTTGTGGGAATGGGGTCTTTAATCCTAGTAAGTGTTTGTGGGCCACCGTGATTCCCCTTGATCTTAGGAGTCTTGTTATCAGTTCCGATATGTTCTTGATGTAGGGCAACGTGGCCAATGTGTTAGGGCTTACTGTTTCCTCCTGTTGTGAGTACTAGTATCTATAGTACTATATATACTACATCTATAGTACTAGGATAATAGCTGACATAAACTATCACTTTTAAAGGTGGAAGATTTGTTTAGACTTCAAAGAAGAAAGATCACTGGAATCAAAATGTTAATATTAATTTTCTCTGCACAGATACTGCCAAACCTGCCAAGTTTCTCCAGCAATTTTTTTTGGGTTTCAGATCTCCACCTGCAATTGTTGTTTTTTATTTATATGAAGGTTTATTTATGTTGCTTCATACATCAGCCCTCTCTATGCAGGATGTGCACTTTGGACATGAACGCAAATATTCTGCAAGGCACATTGGATAGTATTGGAATAAAAAATGTTTAGATGTGCAAATTTGTGTTCTTTTACTGCCGTCCAGCTCTCATGCTATATCTCCAACAATGTAAGCAGGAACAGAATGCAGTAAGTCACAAGTTTCAGTTGGTTTTGTAGTAATGAGGAACCATGTGAAGGCTTCACAGGGGGTACAAAAAAATTCAAGCAACGGTTCCAGAAGCAAGGGAGTTCATTTATGTAGATTGGAGAAACTGGGAGGAGATTTAATAGTAGTGTTGAAAATTGAGAAGTTCCATACAAAATAGAGAAAAACTGTTCCCAAGTCTGGAAGGGTCATGAGAGAACAAAAACAAAGTTGCTGGAAAAGCGCCGCAGGTCTGGCAGCATCTGTGAAGGAGAAAACAGAGTTAACGTTTCGGGTCCGCTGACCCTTCCTCAGAACGGGTCATGAGAGAACGTTGGCTCTTCTGTTGATCGCCTTGTGATAACAACGTTGAAATGAAAAAGAGCTATTTTTTTGAAATAAGTGTTTAAAGTCTCAATCATACTGTTGAGTATGCCAGGGGCACATTCAATCACAGTCTTCAAAAGGGAAATGGATAGACATCTATAGTAGTCCTCAGTCTGACAGCAAGGAAATGAGAGGGACTCGTTGAGTTGCTGTTGCAGGGAGTCAACAATGACATAACAGGCCGCCTATGCTGTAACCATTTTGTTTTTCATTAATTCTTTGTATGCTCTCTCTATCTAATGTTAGAATTTTCTCTGCTTTCTCTCTTGTTCCTAATATGCAAAGGTTACTTCAATTTAGCCTGATTGTTGATGCCTGTCTAGCTACCGCGTGATATAATTTGTGTCAAATACTGAGCTAAATGTTTGCACCCTCTGTCAACTGAAAATATGCCACAAGGGGGTGCAAGTGACTTAGTACAGTAGCTGTATACAGTTAACCATATTGTTATTTAGACTTTCAACTGTAGTTTGTGAAATGTACAAGAATGAAAAGCACTTAGCTTCTCCCTTAATCTGACTTCTGAAAATGTCCTTTCAGTCTTGGAGGTGGCACCTTTCTTGGTCTGTGCTGCCTGCTGACCAGTTGCTCAACCTTTGAAGAAGCCCTCGAGATGGCATCACGTGGGGAGAGTACCAAGGTGGATAAGTTAGTAAGAGATATCTACGGTGGAGACTATGATAGATTTGGACTTCCAGGCTGGGCTGTGGCTTCCAGGTAAGAGCATTTTTATTACTCACTTTTTTCATTTTGTTTTTTTTTTGGATTATGTGACGTGGTGTATTTTTTTTTTTAAAAGGCCACGTCACTTTTTGACTTTACTGGTGGGAGTGGAATAATTGTGTTGATCCAAGGAAGAAATGACCATACAACGTGGGGTCTAGTTGTAACTATTTGAGATGTTAACGATCGTTGTGGTCTTGAAATGAAATTCCTGATTTGTGCTTTGAAAGGAATTTTGCTGACATTAGCTTCATCCATTGTCTATTTAGAATTTAAAAAACGTTTATCCAGGAAGTGACAGCAGATTAAACTATGTGCCTTGCACAATAATCGGTGGAGTGAAAATAGGTTACTTAATTGAGACTTGACTGTAGGGATTGGCAGCGCAAGAGGCAATAAATTTTTTTACAAGAAAGTAAAACCTGCTTTGAACTGGACGTGCAACGTTTTTCTTTAATTTTTTTCCTTCAGCTTTGGGAATATGATGAGCAAAGAGAAGCGGGAAGCGGTGAACAAAGAAGATTTGGCCAGAGCTACTTTGGTCACCATCACAAACAACATTGGCTCTATAGCCAGGATGTGTGCACTGAATGAGGTTGGAACTTAGTTTGGAAATCCCTATAATTCCAAGGAAAGTTGGTGCAAGTTGTTTTTAATATGCATGGACTTGACTAATAACAGACTTCAGTTTAGTTGTCACAGTTGAAAACACATTTCTAATGTTAAATGTTTTGGTAATGGTTTTAAAAAAGAAAACTTGTTTTATTCAGATAGGAGAACAGAAATGTTTAATCATGCAGAAGGCTCAGATAGTTTGCTCCGATTATCCTGCAGCTTCCTTGTGAAGAAGCACAATACAGGAAGTAATGCTTTGTGTTTTCAGCTTCTTTACAGTGCTGCCTTGTAGCATCCAAATCAAGCAGCATTGTACAGGGCTATGAAAGCGCCAAGACTTTTACTGCGGGTGTAACTGGCATTTCCCTCATTAATATTTCATATATGCATTTGGACATTTCAAAGATACTGATAAACAGATCATGAGTTATAATAAAATTGTAAAGAAAAAGCAAGAGATAACGTACCAAAGGATTTTCTTTTCAATTTTCTATGAATATACTGCACAATTCTGCAGAATTTTAGTCCAGTAGACTTATAACATACTGAAGACTGTCTTATTAAACTCCATTAATTAAATTTGCAAAACTAACCATAAAGCTCTTCAGCTGTCCAGCTTTTGTTTTTGCATGCAAACCTCTGATTTTTAACCCTTAGGAGCCTGGGAAAGGGAACACAATAAGAAAAGCTGGGAAATTATTAGGTGGATTTGGAGTAAGAGAGAAAGTAAGACTTTGCAGTGTAACAGTGATTTGCATTAATTACGAATTTCTTTCAATTCCACAATCTCACTAGATGCTTCAATTTTAATTATTACGGGGAGACCCCTTGTGCCTGCCTTCTCAGCCATTTCTCTGTTTCCTATTATACTTCTGCCTTTTAATGAACAGTTGTCTTTATTAAACAAAACTAAGCTTTGACAGTCTGTTTTTGTTCCTTGCCATGTTTTGTGTGAATATTCTATTTATATATTCTTCTGTCCCCTCTCCAATTCTAAAAATCTCCTAGCTCTTGCATTCCAGATTTTGGTCTCTTCACTAACCTCTTCCTTTCGCCTAATACCTTAACTTTTGTTGTTAGAAATGGCGCTCTCACTTTTGCTGTTGGATATGTTTGTCTTAAATCTTTTTGAAAACTGAGCATTAATTCTTTAAGATCATAAGACAGATGAACAGAATTACGCCATTCTGCCCATCAAGTCTTGACTTTCCTTGTCAGCTGTAGTCGTCTCATCCTCCCCTTAATTTTTTGTTCCTTGGGATGAATTTGGGATGCTATACCTCCCAGATTATCCCCAGAAACCTCTGCCATCTTCCCTATGAGGCTTCCATTCGAATCAACTCTGGCCAGCTCTCCCCTCATGACTTTGCAGTTACCGTGTACAGTGGTGCTACAATTGAGTAACTGATTCAGTCATCTTCCTCTCAAACTGCAGGGTGGATTTTATTTATCATTTTATGGTCACTGCCGCCGTAGGGTTTCGTTCATCTTCAGCTCGATAATCAAGTCTACCTCATTACACATCACCAAATCCAGAATTACTTGTTCCTGAGTGGGCTCTACCACGAGCTTTCCAAAAAAACCATCTCGTAGATATTCTACAAATGCCTTTTTGAGATCAGCTACCAACCTGATTTTCGCAGTCCACCTGCGTATTGAAGTCCTCCGTAGTTATTGTAATAGTGCCTTTCTTCTTTGTCTTTTCTTCTCCACATCCTGACTATGGCTCAGAGACCTGTACACAACTCCCATCATGGCCTTGTTTTTTCCTTTTGCTGTTCCATTTCGATTCTATGCCTTCCTTCTTGCTGTTGATTTAATTTCATTTCTTACAAACAAGGTGACCCTGCACCCTCTGCCCAACTGCATGGTTTTTCAGTAGGATGTGTATCCTTGGATATTTAGTTCCCAGCCCTTATTCCCTTGCAGCCACAACTCTGACATCCACAACATCATACCTGCCAAATTCAGTCTGTGCTACAAGCTCATTTACCTTGTTCTGTATACTATGTGTATTTAAGTACAACATTGTCAGTCTTGAGTTGACTGTCCCCCTTCTCATAGTTGTCCCCTTAAATGGTAGCTATTGCCCATCTTCTGTGAAATCTTCCTTCTGATTCCTTCATAATTGCCTTGGTTTAAATTTTTTAAGACAGTAGTTTCAGATTGAAACTACATTCCTTTCAAACTTTATGAAACCATGCTCGCTATATTCAAAGGTTCTTTTAGAACAAGATTATTAATTAGACCTGTATTTTCATTGCTTAATCTTAAAGTCTATGGCCTAGTTGGTTCTTCAATATTACACGAGGAGAAACTATCTCAAACACCTTCCAGGAGTTCCTCCTCAACATCTAAGTGCTCAATAAATTTACGAGTTAATACATACATCAAAGTCACCTGTGATTGTTGCATCCCCATTACTACAGACACCTCTAATTTCCGGCTTCATTTTACTTTTTTATTCACGCATGGTGTTGCTGTTTGGATCAGAATTTATTGCCCATCTGTAATTGCCCTTGAGAATGTGATGTAGACTCAGATGTTGTTTGGGAGGGAGTTCCAGGATTTTGAGCCAGTAGCACTGAACAAACAATGATCAAGTTCAATTCACCTGGGTGGCGAATTGTTTGGAGAGTAACTTGCAGATAGTGGTGTTCCCATATATCTGCTGTCTTTGTTCCTCCAGATGGTAGTGGTCCTGGGTTTGAAAACTGCCTTACCATACATTACATTGCTGTTAATAACACAGAAACGCGTTTGATGGAAATCTGCAACAAAAACAAGTTGCTGAAGGAATTCAGGTGTGGCAGCATCTGTGGAGAGAAAATGCAGTTCATTTGAGCCCAGAAACCCTCCTTTAGAAGGGCTCTGCCAGGGAATGCCCATCTAGAGAATTTAACCCATATCTCTGGCGTTCAGTAGCATTACCATCACTGAATCTCCCACTAACAATGTCCTGGGCATTATCATTGACTAGGAATTGAACTGTGCTTGCCATTTAATACTGTTCCTACAAAGCAATGTCAAAGACTGGGAATTCTGTGGCAGAATTGTATACCTACTCACCAAGGCTCCTTGGACAGCATCTTCCAAATCTATGACCCCTACCACATAGATTGACATGGGTATGAGGTTCAAGAGAATATTATCCCCTTCAAACCATACGCATCATGAATCAAACTATGTTATCACTTCTTCACTGATCCTGTGTCAGGCCTACGCCATATGAACCATATGTTCAAGATGAGAAGTATCCCATTGAACTTAAGATGCTTATTTGTTCTGTAGTTTCTGTTAGGTGAGCAGAGTTCTGTTCATGCACTTGCTGTTTAAATTTCAGGTTTCCTGAATGCAGTGCCATTTTACCCTCTATTCATTGCTTTTGAAGTTCTAAATTTAAAGTTGTATGTCTAAGAAATATTGAATTGTAGATCATTTATTGATCACTAATGTCCAGGCATGCTTCTAACTCTAATCCCAGAATACTGTGGTGCTTTTGGCAGATCACAATGAGAGTTAGCTCTCAAGGCCTCCCTTGCAGAAACAAAGCAATCATGCATTAAATTTTTACTTCTAAACTCATTTTAAACTGCTTAGACATTACTATTGCGTATTAGGTTGGTTTAGATTTTCCACAAGAATAACTTTTTATGCACATATCTTTCATTATCTGTTAACCTATTAGCTCAGTTCTGATTAATCCCATACTCTCTTTCTGCAACCTTACTCTTAGCCTTTCAACCTCAGATCCCAACATTGGCTGTATGAGAGAAAGAAACCATTCCTCCAGAGCCCCTTAGGTAGTGGTAAATTCATCAGTGACCTCTGCTCCATTTTGTCCCATATTTAAACCCCATTTCCACTCCAACATGCTTTCCATCATTATTCTTAACTTTTACGAATATCTTTGGGTAGCCAGTCTGCTACATATTTGTATTGGGAAACTGCAATTGAAAAACATGAGTGTTTTTTCTAAGAATTGATGGGAAACTTGTATATAAAAATTGTGTATTTTAAAATAGGCAATATTTTGTACTGCTTAGAATTAATCTTTTTTTTTTTTTTTTGGAGAAATTAGTTGGATTGTGCTGCTTATTATGACGATCCAGACAGATATTTTATACTTCTTACGTATTTTGTAATCTAATTCATATATTGTGCCACCCTTGTAATTCGTTAATTCTTCTGGTTTAGAACATTAACAGGGTGGTGTTTGTTGGAAACTTCCTAAGGATCAACACTTTGGCCATGAAATTACTGGCCTATGCATTGGACTACTGGTCAAAGGGACAACTAAAGGGGCTGTTCATGGAGCATGAAGTGAGTTTTTTTTTGATAAGTCATAGTTGTTTGAATTGTTCAAAGACTAATTTGTTTTTATTAATGGGAGTGTTGCCAAATAAAAAAACCTGGGGAGGAGGTGAATTGTTTCTTGAAGTGGAGTCACAGGGAGACAGGATGATGAAGTAGTGTTTGGGTATGCTTGCCTTCATTGGTCGATTGATTGAGTGAACAAGTTGGGACGTCATGTTGCAGCTGTACAGACATCAATAAGAACACTTTTTTTTAGAATACTGTGTTCAAATCTAGCCTCCCTCATATAGGAAAGACCTTGTTAAACTTGAAAGGGTGCAGAAAAGATTTACGAGGATGTTGGCAGGATTGGAGAGCTTGAGCTATATAGGGAGAGGTTGAATGGGCTGGGGATTTTTTTTCCCTAAAGCGTTGGAGGCTGGGGGTGACCTTGTAGAGGTTTATGAAATCGTGAGGGGCATGGATAGGTCAATGTCTTTTTTCTCAGGGTAGGCAAGTCCCAAATTAGAGGGCAAAGATTTGAGGTGAGAGATTTAAAAGGGACCTGAGGCACAGCTTTTTCACACAGGATGGATGTGGTGGAGGCAGGTACAATTACAGCATTTAAAAGGCATCTGGTTGGGTACACAAATAGGAAGAGCTAAGAGGAATATGGGCCAAATGCTGGCAAGTAGGACGAGATCAATCTAGGATATCTGGTTGGAGGGATGAGTTAGGGTGTATAATTGTGACTGAGTGTTCAAAAACAAAAACACAATGTACTGTGTTACAAAGCATCATGAATACAATTCTGGAGGTAGCAACATCCTTAATGTTGTGCAGACTCTCTGGCTAGATGCCTATTTTATTGCCATATACCTAGTCTATTCATATTATGTAAAAGCTATTGTATTGATTGGAAGAAGTAGCTGAAATTAGTTCTAAACTCGGATAAATCTTAAGATTAAAGAAAAATTGGAGATGTGAGAATAATTGCAGCAAATGTAAAATTTGTCCCTGATGTTCTTCCATTTTTATATTTCCCTGTACCAAAAAGAACTTGATGGGGAAGGTTCTTGCATTTCTGTAGCTTGGCTCCATCAGTAATATGCGATTTAGTCAGGAAGTAATGGTTTGGAGCAAAATTCTAGGTTTCGAATGTGCTCTTATATACCACATGGGTGCAGTCCTAAGGGAGGTCTACAGTTTTGGAGGTGCTGCCTCTCAGATGAAAGACCTGTGGTTCAATTTGAAGAGTGGAGATTTCCTCTGGCATCATTTTTCAACCATGTTCGAAGACACTGAATAGCTGGTTATTCCTCGCATTTGGTGTTTGGCAGCCTTTAGTGGTGGCTAGTGCATGAAGGCATCAGAAAAAGACATGGTGCTACTTAAATTCAGCCTTCTTTAGGTAAACCTATATTCACTTCATAATGTAGAAGCACCAATCACGCCATACAAATGATATTACTAAAGTAAAGTCATTAGCCCGTTTACAAAGGTTGCAACTTAAAATCCAAATGAAGAAGTTGGAACATCATAGCCTTCTTTACATTGACCTCTGCAGTTTCCTCCCTTGAACTGCCTGGTTGAACTTCACTGAAGGTGTTAATCACATATTGCTGAGACCTGTTTAAGCATCTTTTCAATTTTGTTTACATTTTGTAGCTCTCAAGATATTTGGCATGAATTTTGTTTCTAGGTTCCTGGTCTTGTTAGAGTTTGACATTTTGTGGTTAATAACACATGCTGCTTTATAATTAATCACAGTGCTGAAGCAGGCCAAGGCTTGTCTTTGTCTTTGGCACTTGCAGCCAAAATTTTATGGATGTAGCCCTTGACACTATCCAAATTTGGAATAGCTCATTTATTTAGATTACTTTGTGCTGTTTAGTTGTATAGAATTGCCTGAAATTTTTAAAATCAGTTGTAATTTTGATGTAAACTTGTCCAGTTTTCAAGTCACTTGGAGATACATTTGCAATAAATGTAGACATGTATTTACAAGCTTTTTTCCTGTTGTGTAATGTTTCGTAAGAACTAGGAGCAAGAATAGGCAATTCAGCTCTTCAGTCCTTCTCTGCTAATTGATATGATCATAATTGATCTCATTCTCGGCCTTAGCTCCACTTTGCTGCAGGCTGTCAAGCCAATACTAATTAAAAATCTATCTCTCTCCTCCTTAAATTTTATTTAATGTCTCAGCATCCACCACATTGAGGTAGTGAATATCACAGATTCATGACCTTCAGTGAGTTGAAACATTTGCTTCTCTTGGAGCATGATTTATTTGAATGGTGAGTGCGTGATGTACACTTTGTGAACTGTAATCAGAGAAATTTATGGGTGTCCTTGTATGTGAATTGCAAAGTTAACATGCAGGAACAGCACATAACTAAGAAGGCAAGCAAATTGTTGTCCTTTATTGAAAGGGGGATGAAATGTACACAAAGGGAAGTCATGATATAGCTGTACAGGGCATTGGGATTATACTTTAAGTGCTGTGTGTAGTTTTGTTTTCCTTAAGGAGCGATATACTTGCATTAGAATCAGTTGTGAGAAAATTTGCTTAGCTGATTCCTGGGATTAAAGGGTCATTTGAGGAAAGGTTGCCCAAGTTGGATGTATATTCTTTGGACTTTAGAAGAATGAGAGGTAATCTTATTGAAACTCAAGATCCTGAGGGAATTTGATAGGGTAGCCAGGTTGTTTCACCTGACTGGGAGATCTCGAACTGGAGGTTGGGGGTGCGGGGATGCGGATGCGGGTGCGGGGGTCAGTGGGGAGAGACAGTTCTTAAAATTAGGCATCTCATTTAAGACAAAGATGAGGCGGAATTTTTTTGAGTGTCTTTAGGCTTTGGAATTCTCTTCTAGAGTGCATGGAGGCTGGCTCATGGAATGTATATAGACTTGAGTTAAATGTTTGATCCTTGGGCATGCATCTTAAGGAGGGCGGACGGTAAAGTGGAGTTCAGCCCACAATCAGATCAGCCATAATTGGATTGAGTGGTGGAGCAGCTAAGTGGGCCAAATGGCTAATATATGATACCTTTTTAAAAGTTCATGTGACACCATGATTACTAATTAACTTCAGCATTGTCAAATTCCCTGTAGCTTCTGTTTCAAAATGCTGTGAAAGTGCTGAATAGCACAACATTCTAGTCCGTAATGCATAAATCCAATTTTTTAAACAGTATTGCATGTTTTATTCACATCACCTCTCAGTTTGTGTATGTCTTTTTTTAATCAGCTTATTCAATGCTTATTTTAATATCCCTATTTTGTGTTGAGGGCAAAATGTCCTTACCTACAGTTTGAGTTGAAAATATGTTTTGCCCCTTTGTTTTGCTTCAGGGTTATTTTGGAGCAGTGGGTGCCTTGTTGGAGCTTGTCAACTCTGTTTGAACCTTCGAAAGAGAAACTTTCTCGTGCCTTACATTCGTTCAGTTGTGTGGTTCGTACAACATGGCTCCAGATTGAAGAGAAACAACAAAAAAAATTTTTAGTTCAAGTTGTAATGTAATTTGATCCCTCTGAAATGTATTGTTTTAAGGGAGGAACAGGTGGTAAGGGCTGTTGATATCTATTTTAAATGAGCACGTTTCAAATGAAATAGTCTGTAAACGATTGCACTTCTCTGCCTTTATTTAATCCCCAAAGCTTTTCTAACTCGACTTTGTGATGTCTTAATGTTTGTTTTCTTTTGATGTTTTTGTGTAAAAATTATATTTCTGAACTTAACAAATAGCTATTTTTTAAAACACTCTATAACAAGCACATGTGTCTGCCTGAAAGCAAGTCCTGGTACAATTAAAATAATTTTAAAATTCAAATAAGTTTTGTGGATAGGGAGCAATGTCATTTTAGTCCATAATCCAGTAACTGATAATTTAGAATTTTACAGTATTTCTTCTAAATTTGAAATTTTACTTGTCTGTGTAGTTTATGAAGAATGGAGACTGGAAATCTATTTATAGATGTAGGAAATATAATAAGCTCATCTACCTGTAATTTTTATCATGCATCTGTTCATTTAATAGTTCCAGTTTTCTTGCCTCCTGACCAAAGCCCCCTGCTAACACTTCGCCCTCCTTTTCCCATCCGATACAGCAGGTTCTAAAATCCTGGCATTGCTGGTATGAGTACGTAGAACCCACTTCCTTTGATGATGAGGTCTAAACCTCACTTATGTAGAGAAACGAGGCTTCAGCAAGTTGAACTGCACTGTGCTGCCATGCTACTCTGCTTCATTTCTCCTCTTTTTCTATGAAAAAGAATTGATCAGTAACTTGGAGTTACTGTTGTTTAGACATGCAATATGGGCACAAGTTGTTTAGCTTTCTTGTGACCTTTTGTATATAGAGAGTATGGAATAAATTACAAGTTTTCCTTTTTCTAAATGGTAGAGGCAATCTCAAATTAGCATGTCAAGGCTATGACAGTAGCAGATTTTGAGAAACACTGTAAACTGTAAGCACCGTAAGCTGTGTTCATGGTTTATGACAATGTGAACTCTGTTGTTACTGTACTGTAGTTACTTGCAGATGTCTCTATTCAAATTTAGTTATTCTGAAAAAGCATAATTTAACAAGTCAGATATTTAAAGCATGTATTGAAATGATGCTGTGTATTCCACAACATCTTTATTTATTTATACTGCACATGTAAAAATAAATATATTTTACACAGAAGCTACTGAATGCAGTGAACTTTTTTAGACTTAAGAGGGACAGCTTTTACACCTCTGGTGAATTGCTAATGTGGCATTTGTCTGTCAAAAATGGAAATTAGTTTTGGGGTCAATGAATGAATCCACTGAGTATGTAGGGAAGGAGCAATCTTCACTGCTGTAAATTTTGATAAGACCATAAGAAATAGGAACAGGTGTCACTGTCGGGTTCTTTGAGCCTGCTTCACTATTCTATAGGATGGTAGCTGACCTGACACTCCTCACGTTCACATTCCTGCCCTTTGCCCATAACGCTTGATTCCATTACTGATAAGAACCTATCTATCTTGGTCTTAAATATATAGAAAGGTTGTATTCTGACAGCTTCCTACAGCAAGGATTTCCAAAGACACTCAACCCTCCGAAGAAATTTCTCCTCATTTTAGACTTAGATTGGTGCCCCTTTTATTCTGAGATTGCCTCGGAATAGTCCAAGTTTCCCATGAGGGGAAACATTCTCTCGGCATTTACCCTGTTAAGCCCCTTAAGAATCCTTTGTATTTCAGTGAGATCACCTCTCATTCTTCTATACTCCAGTGAGCAAAGCCCTAACCTGTTTAGACTTTGTTCATAAGACAGTCCCTCCTTACCAGGGATCGTCCTAGTGAACCTTCTCTGAAGTGCCTTCTTTAAAATGATCTCTTATTTCAAATAAGAGAATCAAAACTACTTGGTACTCCAGATGTGGTCACACCAGCACCTGTACAGTTGCAGTAAGATATGCTAAGTGTGGCTAGGAGGGTGACCGGATCATAGGTTTGCACCAGTCTGAATGAGGATCAAGCTGAATAATCTTTAATAAACTCGGTCTGAAACAGTCTCCATTTGTTTCTCAACATTTTTCACCAAATTGCCAATCTGATCACTGATGAACAAATATCACGGTAACACAAGAAGTTCTTCTTTAATTCATGGACAGGATGAGGGTATCACTGCCAGAGGGCAGTTCAAAGTCAACCACGTTGGCCACAGATAAGCCAGACTAGGTAAGGATGGCAGTTCCCTTCCCTAAGTGAACCAGATGGGTTTTTCGACAATTGACATGGTGGCTCAGTGGTTACCACTGCTGCCTCACAGCGCCCAGGGACCCGGGTCAATTCCACCCTCGGGCGATTGTCTGTGTGGAGTTTGCACATTCTCCCTGTACGTGGCTTTCCTCTGGGAGCTCCGGTTTCCTCCCACAGTCCAAAGATGTGCAGGCTAGGTGGACTGGCCATGCTAAATTGCCCATAGTGCCCAGGGTTGTTTAGGTTAGGTGGGTTAGACATGGGAAATGCAGGTGTAGGGGAATGGGTCTGGGTGGGATGCTCTTCGGAGGGGTGGTATGGACTTGGGCTGAATGGCCTGTTTCCACACTGTAGAGATTCTAGGATTCTATGATTCATGGTCATGATTTTTATTGAATTCCAATTCTACCATCTACCGTGGCAAGATTTGAACCCGGGTACCCGGGGCATTACCTGGGTCTCTGGATTAATGGTCTAGTGATAATACTGCTTAACCATCAACTCTCCTAGAAATGACTTTTCACGGTTATGCATAACCTCACTATTACATAATTGGGGGTGTTTAAGCTACACAAAATTTTCCCTATATGTGTGGGGATAGTAGAAGGATATAGAATGATGATCAATTTTAATACTTGGTACCAAAAGTGGAAGTGTTTCATTTCGAGAATTGACATTCAACTTTTCTGATTTAGTAAAATTTTCCTTGGAAGCCATAGATTTTGCATATTCATGTAGTTGCCTTCTACCAACATGGCAATGTTCAATTCAAAAAACATTTATTTTGGTGCAAGGAGAAACTGTTTTGGCCATTCTTTTACTTGTGGGTTCAAGAACATGTATCTTTTCATGATGAGATACTTCTTTGACAACTGTGGTGGGTTTGTATACATTCCACCTTCTCTCCATTTGAGATCTGATGGTCCACAAAATGACTGCATTGCATATTGAGCCCCATGAGCACTTGAACCACTGTGTGTACTCCACAAAGTCTCTGGTGGGATAGAAAACAATCAATTTATAATTTCTCTGAAGATCATAGCAAGACTAAAGTGACCTTATATGAACAAAGCTATTTTAAATGTTAAAATTCAGGGGATCTTTAAAATGAGGAATAAGGAATCATACTGATATCTGAAACATTAGATAAAGGGAATGGGGCAAATTTTAGATAATGGCAAAGAATGACATTGTAACTTTGACTGTACTTTTTTTTAATTCATTAATGGGATGAGGACGTGGCTGGCTAGGCAGCATTTATTGTCCATCCCTAATTGCCCAGAGGGCAGTTCAGAATCAACCACATTGCTTAGATGATGTGTTAATGGCCTCATGGCTTTTAGGGGGTCAGACAGTTAAGAGTTGGCAGATGGGTAAGTTGATTGGAGTTCCATACAGAATGGTGGAGGCAGAATCCCTGGATACTTTATTTTTAATTGAACTGATTATAGGAATGGAAAGCTGGAATGTTGCTGTATTAATAATGTTTCTGTTAAGCACATTAGAAAACTGTTAAAGCTAAGTTGTAATATGTGCAAAATGGTCTTCCTCTTCCATAGCAAATTGTTCATTGTATTGTCACTAATGACAATTGTCGACAAATCATGAAACTAGTTAGTAATAAATCTCAATCTTTTCAGTCAGCAAAAAACCTATTATGATCAAAGTTAAGCAATTAAAATGAACATTATCTAATATGCTAAGAACCCACTATGTGCTCAAAATGAATACTAATGAGCTTTTGGTAGCATAAGCAAATTGTTGACAGAGTTTCATTACACACTTGAAAGTAAAATGGTCTCCGTTATTTTATGGTTTATTGTCTGGCAATTTACTGTTAGTTTTATAAATACATTTTGAATTGTGTTAAGATACATCTCAAAGGGCACAAGTCTTTCATAATTTCATTTTTTCCCATGACATATCACCTTTTTTTACTTTAAAGGATGTGAAGGTATGTTTCAATAATATTTGTGTTTTCGCTATTGAGAAAAATGTATGCAGTCAGTTTACTAAAGCGTGTAAAGTAACAATTGTGTAATTAGGAAATTTAAACCACCTCAATCTTAATTGGGAGTATCCTTGTAGAAAGGTTTAGAGGGGGCAGACTTATTGAAATATATACACAAGCTTCTTCCATCAAAATGTTGATGGTCTTACAAGGTACAGTGTAGTGCTGGACCTAATACTGGGGACTGAAGCCAGGCAGGTATTCGAGGTAAGAATGGGAGAGCAGTTTAATGATAACAACCACAACACCGAATCATAGAACCCCTAAAGTGTGGAAACAGGCCCTATGGCCCAACAAGTCCACACTGACCCACAGAGCATCCCACCCACCTAATCTGCACATCCTGGACACTATGGGCAATTTAGCATAGCCAATCCACCTAGCCTGCACATCTTTGGACTGTGGGAGGAAACTGGAGCAACTGGAGAAAACCCACACAGACAACATGCAAACTCCATACAGACAGTCACCCGAGGGTGGAATCAAACCCGGGTCCCTGGAGCTGTGAGGCAGCAGTGCTAACCACTGAGCCACTGTGCCGCCCCAGGTATGTTTTCAAATTGTTATGGTGAAGGAGAAAGGTTGGCTGCAAAAATGAGCTTGGATTAGGGGAAGGCAGATTTTATTAAAATAAGGCAGGATCTGACCAAAATAGATTGGGGACAGCTACTTGAACGTAAATCTACAGCAGACCAGTGGAAGGGTTTCAAAAAGGTACGAGGAAGAGTAGAAGTCTAATATGTTCCCTTTAGGGTGAAATGTAAGAACAAGTAGGATTAGGGAGAATCCCAAGATATTTCACAAGTATGTTAAGAGGAAGAGAATTATCAGGGGAAAAAAAAGTAAGGACCAAGGGGGCAATCTGTACGTGAAACTGGAGAATGTTGGTAGAGTTTTAAATGAGTACTTAGCATCTGTCGTTATTCCGGGAGAAGGAGGATGCAAGTTCAGAATTCGAGAAGATGCACTGTGAAGTTCTTGAGCAGGATGATGCAAGAAGTGAGAAGGTTTTGGTGGGTTTTAAAGTGGACAAATCCCCAGGTCTTGATCAGTTGTATCCAGCTGCTGTGGGAGATGAAGGAATAAATAACAAAGGCCCTCACCCAAATTTTTAAGTTGTCTCTGGCTTCAGGAGGTGTCACAGCTAATGTGGTTTCACTTTTCAAGAAGGGTGGTAGAGATAAACCAGTGAGTCTCATGGCAGCGGTAAAGAAACTATTGGAGGAAGTAGTGAAGGGAAATATTAATCTCCATTTAGAGAGGCAAAGTTTGATCAGGAATAGTCAGCACGGCTTATTCAGAGGGAGGTCGTGCCTAAGAAATTGAATTTTCAGTTTTTTGAGAAGATGATCAGTCATGTAGATGAGGGTAGTGCTGTTGATGTTTATGTGGATTTTAGAAAGGCCTTTGACAGGGTCCCACATGGGAAACTAAAACTGGTAAAGAGCTCATGGGATCCAAGATAACTTGGCAGGTCAGATCCAGTGCCTGGGACAGAGCATTTCAGATATGAAGAGACTGGATAAGCTTAGGTTGTTTTCTTTGGAACAGAAATTTATGAGGAGCATCTGATAAAAGTGTGTAAGATTATGAGGGACATGGGCAGGGTGAATAGAACGTAGCTGTTCCCATTAGTCAATGGGTCAAGAATAAGGGGATACAATTTTGAAGTGAAAGGCAGGAGGTTTAGAGAGGAATTTGAGGAAACATTTTTTCACCCAAAGGGTGATGGTGGAGTCTGGAATACGCTGGCTAGGAGGGTAGTTGAGTTGGGTAACCTAACAACCTTTTTAAAAGTACTTGGATGAGCACTTGAACTGTCATATCATTCAGGCTATGGATGTGATGTCCAAAGTGGATGAAGTTTTTTTTCTTAAATTATTCATTCAAGGGATGAGGGTGTTGCTGGTTAGGCCAGTTGGTTGCCCATCCTTAATTGTCCAGAGGGCAGTTAAGAGTTAACCACATTGCTGGAGGTCTGGAGTTGCATAGGCCAGACCAGCTTGAGATGGCAATTTCTTTCCCTAAAGGAGATCAGTGAACCAGGTGAATTTTTTTCCCTGACAATGGATTCATTGTTATTGTTAGACTCTGAATTCCAGAATTTTATTGAGTTCAAATTCTACCATCTTCTGTGGTGGGATTTGAACCCAGGTCCCCAGGACATTACCTCGGTCCCTGGTTTAACAGTCCAGCAATAACACCATTGGGCCATCACCTCCCTCCATCCCGCCCCCCCCACCGTGTAAGTAGTAGTGTATTTTTGGTGGTACAAACTCGATGGGCCAAAGGGCCACTTCTGTACTTTATGATTCTAACAGCATTGTGCAAGTACCCGCACCACATATACTGCAATAGGTCAAAAAGGCAGCTCACCATCACCTTCCCAAACACAATTAGGGATGACCAATAAATGCTGGCCTTACCAGCAAAATAAGCTCTTGCCTGAATTTTAAAAAAAACATAATGTATATTGGTGTTGCTGGCAGACTAACATTTATTATAATTTGTTCCTAGTTGTCTTATGAAGGTGGATGTGGACCTTCTTAAACCACCTAGTGTCTTCTTACAGAATGTTAACATCCTTCCAAGTCAAAATTGTGTGTGTCTGCTTTCAACTTATTATTGTAGATTGTTGCTGGAGATTTTAAAATCCAAGGTTTTGACATTTTTACTCAAATTTTCATTTCAGTTTATGTGTATCTCTGATCACATTATAAACCAGTCAGTGACTATTGGTTCCAGTGAACCATTTGTAAACAGAAAGCAATGTAGCATCTGTTAACTTAAAGTGCTGGCAAACATTTTCAGCACAACAGAAGAGTTTTTAAACTCACCATTTAAAGCAATAATACCTCCTCAAATAGGCCAGATAAAAGAATTCAATTGTGTACCTTTGTATGTGTCCCAGTTTGGCATATTGGAAAACTGGTTATATGATATCCCTTATAGCTACATGGGACTTCATTCAACCTCAACACGATGACATTTATAAGATCACAGATCTACGAAGTGTTGCAATGCAGAAGGATGCTGTTCGACCCATCGCATCTGCACTGGCTCTTTGAGCGTTTGCCTCAGCGACAATCTCCTGTCTTTTCTCTGTAACCCTTATACATTGGGTGATGATTTAAGTAGAAACAATGCCCTCTTAATGCCTCAATTGAACCAGCTTCTTCCACACTTCCAAGCAGTGCATTTCATACCTGATCCATTTGTGGTTTTTTTTTTGTGTAGATCAGTTTATATCTGTGCCCTCTTGTTCTTGATCATCTTATGAGCAGAAACAGTTTCTCCCTATCTTCCAAAGAAGTCACATTGGACTCAGCTTTAACTTTATTTTTCTCTCTTCACAGATACTGCCAGATCTGTTGAGTTTTCTCCAATGTTCTCTGTTTTATATTACCCTCATTGACACTTCATAGTTACCTTTTCCAAAATAATTCTAACAAGTTAGTCAAACACAATTTCCCCAATAGCAATCCATACTGGTTCAACCCAATCAACCCATCTTTTCCACGTGATTCCTAATTCTTCCCTAGATAATTGTTTCTAGAAGCCTCCCCACCACTGAAATTGAACGGACTGGTCTGAAATTGCTGAACATATCCTGACAATATTCTTTGAACAATAGTATGATGTTTGCAATTCTGCAGTCTTTTGGTACCACCCTGAGCCTAGGGAAGACCGAAAGATAATGAATGTGATCCCATTTCCTTTGTTTCTATAGTTGGATATACAGGTGAAGAAATATACTGGTTCTTCCAAAACCATCATCTGCACATGTGACTTACTGTGTAAAGCTGCTTTAAGCTCAAAGAACACCAATCTATTAGTTAATATTTATATAAAAGTTCCAAATCATTTTATTACCACTTGCAAACTATTGCTGCTAAGCTATAGCTAGGTTTATCAGAAAAACAACCTCAAACAAATTATGAGGGTAGGTAAATGTGTTTGTGGCTTATTTTTTGTGTGGAGTGGTTGTCCAGTTTCTGCCTGCAACTTTGAAGTATGACCTATCCGTGATGGCCTTGTTCCTGGATTTGGAGCTGTGTAACAACAAGTATGAAATTTTAGACGTCTAGCTGGTGAGCAACATGACTGAGTCAGAGGTCGATGACTCAAGGGAAAACTGCAGTACCATGATGCCTGAGGCTACTCTGGAAAAGAAAGGCTGGTAGTCAGATTAGAAAGGTGGTAGTAGCGAATGACTGAATAGCTCGAGGGATAGACAGTCCACTTCGCAGCAGAGATCATGAGTTCTGTATGGTGTGTTGTCTCCCAAATGGAAGGGTTTGCAACATAATGGAATGGCTGGATAAACTTTGGGAAAGGGAAGGAGTAGAGTTACATGAACCACAATGTCATAGGGAGGAACTGCATAGAGGACTTGCAGGATCCGTTTCAGGAGTTAGGGAGTAGGTTGAAATGCAGGATCACCAGGGCAGTAATCTCAGAAATACTCTCTGCGCCATGAGCTGCACCATTTTAGACAAAGGTGGATAAGAGAGGTAAATGTGTGGCTTGGGGGATGTGTAGAAGGAAGGGGTTTAGATTTTTGGGAAAGGAAGAAGCTGTTCAGAAGAGATGGGCTTCAGCTAAGCAGAAATGGAACTAATCTAGTGGGCATGGATTTAAACTTGTAAGGCGGTGGAGGGGGGGATAGTGACTGATGGGCCTAGTTTTGGAAGTTTCAATGAGGGCGAAAGTCAGAAGACCGTGAACAAAGAAATGATTGCCTTCTAATGGACAAGAAAGAGATACGGACAGGGTTAAACTGTACGTATGTAAATGTACGGAGTATAGCGAACAAAATTGGAGCTGGAAGCAAAAGTTGTTCCAGAGGAATATGACTTAGTAGTACTGACATAAACATGGCTAAAGCCAGAACAGGGCTCAGGTGCTTAACATCCTGGGTTATATGGCTTTTAGTAGAAACAAGGATGGGTAAATGATGAGGAGGTGTAGCAGTCTTGGTCAAAGGTAGTATCATTGCCCTTGAAAGAGATACCGTTTCTGAATTAGAATCTATACGTTTGGAAGTGAGAAACAGGAAGGGAGTGATGGCCTTGATGGGTATTTATTGTAGACCTGGAAATAATGACAAGGAAGTAAAAGAGGGCATTTGTAGGCAGATTATGGAAACGTACAGGAAAAGTAAGGTCGTGATTGCTGGTGAAGGTAGAATGTGGGGCATGAAAGAGAAAAAAATTCTTCCATGTGTGCTCAAGAATTTTCTGGAACAGTATATTTCCAGCTTATCAGGGAGAGAGCTATGTTGGATCTGGTCCTAGGAAATGAGGCATGTCAAGTAGAGAACATTAGAGTGGGGGAGTATTTGCTAAATAGCAATCTTAACATTATAATGTTCAATATAGAAGTTGAAAAAGGATAAGAGTCTGTCAAAGATCCCAGACTAGAAAAGGGCAGATTTTAGCGGTCTAATAGTTAAACTGAAATAATGAATTGGAGCAGGTTGATTGAACACATTTTGGTGGAAAAATGGGAAACTTTCAAAAGAGATGAGTAGGGTGCAGCTAGGTATATAGTTATGAGAAATGCAGGGAATCCAAAGCTAGAGAACCCTGGGAGACTAAGGGTATTGATGAGAAAATAAGAAAAAGAAGGCAAGAAATGCATTCAGGAATAATAAGAGTAGAATTCAGGAAGAGTATCTCAAATGCAGAAAAGAGGCTGAGGTGGAATAAGGAAGGCTAAGATGAAGCATGAGGAAAGGATGGCAGGGAGTGCTAAAACAAATAGTAAAATATTCTTCAGCCATATTAATAGTAAAAGATTAATGAAAGTTAGAGTGGGATCCATAACGAACAAGCAGAGTAAGGTGCTCACTGAAGCAAAGGATATGATAGACTGACTTAATATGAAGAGTGTAGGGGTATTCTTAAGAGAGAAATCAGGAAGGCAACGAGGGGATAGGAGATGGCATTGGCAGATAAAGTTAAGGATAATCCAAAGATTCTACAAATACTTTGAGAGCAAGAGGGTAATTAAAGAGAGGGCAGGGCCTCTTGAAGATCAAGAGGTCATCTTTGTGTTGAACTCCAGGTGATGGGAGAGATACTACGTTAATATTTTGCGTCAGTTTTTACTGTGGAGAAAGAAATGGAGTCTAGAGAATGCAGAGAATAAACTTTGATGTTTTAAAAACAGTTCGCATTACAGAAGAGGAAGTTTGGGAGGTCTTAGAGAACATAAAAGTGGATAAATCTCCGGGACTTGGTCTAATTTATCCCAGAACGTTGTGGGAAGTAAGGGAGGAAATTGTGAGACCCCTTGCAGAAATATTTGCATCAGTTATAACTACAGGTGGGGTGCCTGATGACTTGGGTGGGGGGGGGGCGGGGGGGTCGGGGGGAGGGTGGCTAGAGTTGTATCTTTGTTTAAGAAAGGTTATAACGAGAAACTAGGGAACTATAGACCTTTGAGTCTGACTTTGGTTGTTGGAGATAATTATAACAGGATTTATTAACATTTAGAGAGGCAAAAATTGATTAGGGATAGTCAGCATGGTTTTTTGCAAGGAAAATTGTGTCTTAACAAACTTGATTGAGTTTTTTGAGGAAATGACCAAAAAGATTGGCAGAGCAATCGACGTTGTTTATTTGGATTTTAGTAAAACATTTGACAAGGTTCCGCATGGTAGATTAATTAGTAAAGTTAGGTCACATGGGATTCAGGGTGAACTTGTCAACTGGATTCGTAATTGGTTTGACAGCAGGAGACAGAGAGTGGTGGTGGAGGTAA
>NC_063332.1:19276185-19308832 GCF_021869965.1 Rhincodon typus | reverse complement strand
GCTGACGTTTCGGGTCTAGGCCCGAAACGTCAGCTTTCCTGCTCCTCTGATGCTGCTTGGCCTGCTGTGTTCATCCAGCTCTACACCTTGTTATCTCAGATTCTCCAGCATCTGCAGTTCCTACTATCTCTGACAAGGGAGATTGTAAGGTTAGTAAAAAGGAAAAAGGAAGCATACGACAAATCTAGGCAGCTACAAAGTGACAAAGCCCAGGAGCAGAAATTAGGAAGGAACTTAAATACGCAATTAGAAAGGCAAAAAGGGGCCATGAAATGTCTTTAACAAACAGTGTCAAGGAGAATCCCATGGCTTTTTATGCATATGTTAGGAGAAAGAGGGTAACAAGGGAAAGACTAGGCCCACTCAAGGACAAAGGAGGGAAGTTATACGCAGAACCACAGGAAGCGGGAGAGATCCTGAATGAGTACTTTGTATCAGTCTTCACCAAGGACAAGGACATGACTAATGCTGAGGTCAGGGATGAGTGTGTGAATACTCTAGAGAATGTCAACATATTGAAAGAGGAAGTTTTGGGAATCCTAAATTGCATTAAAATAGACATTCCCCACGACTAGATGGGATCTACCCCAAGTTACTCAGAGAGGCAAGGGAGGAAATAGCTGGGGCATTGGCAGATCTCTTCACATCCTAGTTGACCACAGGTGAAATATTCAGAGGACTGGAGATGAGCGAATGTTGCTCCCTTGTTTAAGAAAGGATGTAGGGATAATCCAGGAAACCGTAGGCCGGTGAGCTTGATGTCTGTGGTGGGGAAGCTCTTGGAGCAGATACTGAGGGACAAGATATATGTGCGTTTGGAGGAAAATGGACTAGTTAGTGACAGGCAGCATGGTTTTGTCCAGGGAAGTTCATGTCTCACCAACCTGATTGAATTTTTTGAAGAGGTAACGAGGATAATTGATGAGGGAGGGGCTGTGGATTTAGTTTATATGGACTTTAGTAAGGCATTTGATAAAGTTCCACATGGCAGATTGGTACAAAAGCTAAAATTACATGGGATTTGGAGTGACCTGGCTAGATGGATAGAAAACTGGCTTGGTCACAGAAGACAGAGAGTAGTGGTGGAAGGATATTTTTCTGAATGGAGACTGGTAACTAGTGGGGTTCCACAGGGGTCAGTCTTAGGTCCTTTGTTGTTTGTAGTATATATAAATGATCTGGAGGAAAATGTGGGTGGTCTGATGAGCAGGTTTGCTGATGACACAAAGATTGGTGGATTTGCAGACAGTGCTGACGATTGTGAAAGGATACAACAGGATAAAGATAGATTGGCAACTTGCGCACTGAAATGTCAGATGGAGTTTAATCCAGACAAATGCAAGGTGATGCATTTTGGAGGATCAAATTTAGGTGTGAATTATACTGTTAATGGCAAAACCCTTAGGAACACTAACATTCAGATGGATCTGGGCGTGCAGGTCCACACTTCCCTGAAAGCGGCAGCACAGGTGGCCAAGGTGATTAAGAAGGTGATTATGGCATGCTTGCCTTCATCGCCCGGGGCATGGAGTACAAGAGTTGGCGAACCATGTTGCAGCTATATAAAACCTTTGTTAGGCCGCATTTGGAGTATTGTGTGCAGTTTTGGTCGCCACATTACCAGAAGGATGCGGAAGCTTTGGAGGGAGTGCAGAGAAGGTCTCCAGGGCATTGGCTATGAGGAAAAGTTAAAAAGACTAGGATTGTTTTCACTGGAAAGACAGCAGCTGAGAGGAGACCTGACAGAGGTCTACAAAATTATGAGAAACATAGATAGGGTGGATAGTTAGAGGCTTTTTCCCAGGATTGAAGTTTCAATTACAAGGCGGCACAGATTCAAGGTCAGAGGGGGAAAGTTTAAGGGAGATGTGCGAGGGAAGTTTTTGATGCAGGGAGTGGTAGGAGCCTGGAATTCACTACCAGAAGAGGTGGTGGAAGCGGCCACATTGACGACATTTAAGAGGCACCTAGATGGGTACATGAATAGGGAGGGAATAGAGGGATATGGATCGAAAACTGGCAGATTTGTTTTTAGATTAATTAGGGCATGATGGTTGGCACAGGCTTGGAGGGCCGGAGGGCCTGTTCCTGTGCTGTACTTTTCCATTTTGTTCATTTTGTTCATTTTAGAACAGTGATGCGGTGCTTTCATTGGCTGCTTGATTTATCCTTTCAGGTCAAATTAGCTCATTCTTCCTCACTATGGTTTCTACATTCTGAGAAGCATAATTAATTGTACCCACTTGAGAGTTTGGGCCCTGTTTTTCACTCCCTATGCACTGTGTCCTTGGAGCTTCTTTGCCAAATTCAAAGTGGCTGTGCCGTTCTGTTGTGTGATCTTCAAAGCACTGTTTATTAAATGTGGAATGCTCAAACCACAAACCGCACATTTTACCAGTCTCCGTAATGAAATTTTCATCCACTTCCTTTTCTGTCCCATCTTTGGTTTGTTTATCAGGATTAATCTGTTTTGGCGTAGTATCCTGTTCTCCATCAGAAAGATGGGGCAACAAATTTGTAAAGAATTCAGTCTCCAACTTAGTTTTGTCATGTTGTATATGACGCAGGTTTCAATTTCCAGTTCCCCAGCACTTTTGAAATGCAAAATAGTGTCCTTTAGCAGATAATGATCTAATGCTGACTTAATGTTGAAAATACTTTGCTTATTGCAATTCTCGACACATCCATCACCTGCTCGAGGGCAAGTTTCACACTTATAATGGAAAGAGCAATTTGTTTGTTTGAATCTTCTAGTCTCCTAATTTCCCACAGTCTCACAAAAGGCATTAATGTTTTCCTTAAAAGTTTTGCATCCACATTCACCATTGATTTGCAACTGTGACGAGGTAACATAACTGCTCAATGTTCTGGGGTGCAGATGCTTTTGGAAGGATAGAAGGGGAGGCAAGAGAGGAGGGGGTGTGATGTTTTTGATTAGGTACAACATTATGGCTGTACTTAGAGAGAGGATATTCCTGGAGAATTGTCCAGTGAAGCTATATAGGTAGAACTGAGAGATACGAAAGGGGTGATCACTTTGATGGGATTGTACTATTGGCTCCCTGGTGATCAAGGAGCAAATGTGTAGGGAGATCGCAGATAGCTGTATGAAAATTAGGGTGGCTATGGTAGGGAATTTTAACTTCCAAACATTTTTTTGTCCTTTATTCATTAACAGGATGAGGATGTTGCTGGCTAGGCAGCATTTATTGTCCATCCCTAATTGCCCAGAGGGCAGTTCACAGTCAACCACATAGCTATGGGTCTGGAGCCAGACCAGGTAAGGATGGCAGTTTCCTTCCCTAAAGGGCATTAGTGAACCAGATGGGTTTTTCCTGACAATCGACAAATGGTCATCATTAGATTCTTAATTCCAGATATTTTTTTGAATTCAAATTCCACCCTCTGCCATGGTGGGATTTGAACCTGGGTCCCCAGAATGTTATACAGGTCTCTGGATTAAGAGTCTAGCAATAATACCACTAGGCTATTGCCTCCTCTAGACTGGACTGCCATAATGTTAAGGTTTTGCATGGGGGAGAATTTGTTAAATGTGTTCAAGAAAACTTTCTCAATCAATATGTATTTGGCCCTTTTAGAGAAGGGGCAAAACTTGACCTCCTCTTGAGAAATAAGGCAGGTTAAGTGACTGAGGGGTTAGTGGGGGAGCATTTTGGGACCGGTGACCATAATTCTATTAGTTTTATTATAGTGATGGAAAAGGATAGGCCTGATCCACAAGTTAAATTTCTAAATTGGGTCAAGGCCAATTTTGATAGCATGTGACAGGAACTTTCAAAAGTTGACTGGGGGAGGCTGTTCATTGGTAAAGGGACGTCTGGCAAGTGGGAGGCTTTCAACCATGAGATAACAAGAATTCAGGGACAGTATGTTCCTGTTAGTCTGAAGGGCAAGGCTCTGGATAACTAGAGATACAGAGGCTCTGGTCAAGAAAAAGAAGGAGGCATATATCAGGTATAGGTAGCTGGGATCAAGTGATCCCTTGAGGAGGATAGAGGTTGCACTTAAGAGTGAAATTAAGAGCACAAAAGGGGACATAAGATAGTTTTGGCAGATAAGATTAAGGAGACTCCAGAGAGATTCTACAAGTATATTAAGGGCAAAAGAATAACTAGGGAGAAAATAGGGCTCCTTAAAGATCAACAAGACCATCTTTGTGTGGAACGTTTCACTTCAGTATTTATTGCGGAGAAAGACATGAAAGCTGCAGAACTCAGGAAAATAAATAGTGATGCCTTGAAAAGAGTCCTCACTACAGAAGAGGAAGTGCTGGATGTCTTAAAACACATAAAGGTACATAAATCCCTGGGACCTGATCAAGTGTATCTCAGGACATTGTGGGAAGCTTGGGAAAAAATTCTAGGTCTTCTAGCAGAGATATTTGTATCGTCAGCAGCCATGGGTGGGGTGCCGGAAGTCTGGAAGGTGGCAATTGTTCTGCCATTATTTAAGAAAGGCTGCAAGGAAAAGCCAGGAAGCTACAGACTGTGAGCCTGATATCACTTGTGGGCAAGTTGTTGGAGGAGATTCTGAGGACAGGATATACATGCATTTGGAAAGGCAAGGACAGATTAGGGATAGTCAACAGGGTTTTGTGTGTGGGAAATCAGGTCTCACACATTTCATTGAGTGCCACTGAGTTCCTACAGTGCGGAAACAGGCCATTCAGCCCAACAAGACCACATAACCCGCCTAACCTAAATATCCCTTGTCACAAGGGGCAATATAGCACGGCTAATTCACCTAGCCTGCTCATCTTTGGACTGTGGGAGGAAACCGGAGCACACAGAGGAAACCCACACAGACACAGGGAGAATGTGCAAGCTCCACACAGACAGTTGCCCAAGGGTGGAATTGAACACGGGCCCGTGGCACTGTGCGGCAGCAGTGTTAACTGCTAAGCCTCCATGCTGCTCTATTTTTGACAAGTCCAAACTGATTCTCTGAAGAGCATCCCACGCAGATTCACCCCCCTACCTATCCCTGCAACCCTGCATTTCTCACAGCTAATCCCCTGAGGCTACATATCCCTGGATGCTACAGGCAATTTAGCCAAGGTGGGTGAGGTCACCTGAGGTGGGAACTGAACCTGAGTTCCTGGCGCTATGAGGCAGCAGTGCTAACCACTGAGTCACTGTGCCACCCCAGGTGTTTGAGGAGGTCCTGAAGAAGACAGATGAAGGCTGAGTAGTAGATATTGTCTATACTTGTAGTGTTGCAGTGTCAGAGCATTGAGTACCCAGGAGTTGGGACATCATGTTACAGCTGTATAAAACATTGGTGAGGCCACATTTGGTGTACTGCATACAATTCTGGTCGCCCTGCCATAGGAAGGATGTCATTAAACTGAAAAGGATGCAAAAAAGATTTACAAGGGTGTCACTGAGCCTGGAGGGTTTGAGTTATAAGGAGAAGCTGGATAGGCTGGGACTCTTTTCTCTGGAACGTAGGAGGCTGAGGGGTGAACTTGTAGAGGTTTAAAAAAATCATGAGGGGCATATGTAAGATGAATAGTCTTTTCTCCAGGGTAGGGAAGTCCAAAACTAGGGGACATAGGTTTAAAGTGAGAGGGGAAAGATTTAAAAGGGACCTAAGGGGCAACATTTTCATGCAGAGGGTGGTGCGTGTATGGAACGAGCTGCCAGAGGAATTGCTAGAGGCAAACACAATCACAGCATTTGAAAGGTAGGTAGATAGGAAAGGTATAGAGGAATATGGGTCGAATGCAGGGAAATGGGAAACCTGGTCAGCATGGAAAAATTGGGCACAAAGGTCAGTTTCCATGCTGTATGACTCTATGACACTGAAGACACTCTTGTTCCAAACTCTAGAATCTTGTCCAGGTAATGCATCCCCCGCATTAACGTGATGAATAGACAAAATAGTTTTCCATGGTCTTTGCTCACAAACTGCTTTATTATTCTGTAAAAAGCCTCTGTAAGACATTTTGACGATTTCTGGAAGATCAAACGTGATACTATCCAACCTTTCAAGCACCTCTGTGTTTTCCAATCTAATTTCTGGAGGGTTAACCTTTGAAATTTGCAGTTCAGATTCATTCTCCAATTGCTGGAATATTTTATGAATGAAAATAAGCTAAACATCACAGCCTCATTCACTTTGCCTCCATTCTTTTTGACTACATTTTCAATCATTGATATTTGATACTCATCTGAATGAGATTTTAGATTTGCAGTAACGTTGTTTCTAAATTCTTCCATAATCATAACTTCTCTTGGACTCTAAATTTTAATTTTAAAGCTTGCATGATCTAAACCACTGACTCTACAGCACTTATTTTTCCCTTGCAAATTCCACAGATGTCTGACTAAGTTTCAATTGATAAGCTTCAGGCACAAGCTCATAAGCACTGAATATTCCCTCTTTGATAGTCTCATAATTTGCAGTTGTTCTTTTGGTGTATAGTGCCATAACTGTACCATCAAAACATCCTGTCATATTAAGATTCAAAACTGTTTTGGCCATTTTGCTTTTCTGCCTGCATTTTCAAATGGCTTTTGTAAAAAAAAATACTTTAAACTCCAACTTCATTAAATTTAGCGACTAAGGGTAGGTTCTTGGTTAAATCAAATCCCCTACTGGAATCAGAATCATTTTCTGAACTGCTGTCTCTTTCTTCCCTCTTCATTCTAAGTTTTTCTTTTGCTAACTCATGTTCTCTTTTCTGATGAAGGGTCTAGGCCCGAAACGTCAGCCTTTCTGCTCCTATGATGCTGCTTGGCCTGCTGTGTTCATCCAGCCCTGCACCTTGTCCTCTAATCTCCTTCTGTCTTTGGGGTTCAAATTAATTCCATCTCCCTTTGCTTTTCTCTCTCCTCCCTCCTCTCTTACTATTATTCTCCATTTTTTATTTTGTTTCTCCTCAAATTTTAATCTTTTCATTTCAAACTGTAGTGTAGCCAATTCCAGCTGCAATATCCCATTTTCAAGATTCCTTTCTCCCAATTCTAAATGTCGTAAAAGCTTTTGAAGCAGCTTATCCTTACAAGATCCTACATTTTCTGCTACCTTCAATTTATCTTCTAAATCCCTGTTTAACTTTAGTCAAAGATTTTAAACAATCCCTATTGTATCTTTCACTTCCAGTAAGGCTCTTGGCAAAATTCAAAACAATCTTCAAATGTTGTGCATTAAGTGTTTCCTGAGTACAATGTCTCACAGGCTGGTAGTACAGATCCCTGTGAACCTGGATGGATGATCATAATTTTTTTTAACCAAAGTGATCTTTTGCTAAAACATAAAATTGGAATATTGCAGTCTTTGTTTTAACAAACAGAATTTTATTAACAACAGGAATGAAGATAAACAAGTGAAAAACCACTCTTTTTTATAACAAAGATTCAAAGATTTGCAAACACACATTAGAGTTAACCCAAGCATCGTACAACTTGTTTACAATTCCAAGAACATGTAGTACTGCACCCCCAGCAAGGCCTAGCCCAGCTCATTCCCAATTGTTTGCTTCAATACTTCGATCGACTTAAATTAATTAAAGTTTCAACTCCCCTGCTGGAACGTTAGGTAATGCTTTCTGAGTTATTATTCTTATATTTCTGACTTAGTTTCCTTTCAATGCTATACTGTCCTTCATTCAGCTCCATTTTCTTAACTTCAAATTTCATTTATTTCCCCCAAAAATTGTATCACAACACTCCAGTCTGGGACAAATAATAACTTCTTCTTCTAAGATATTTCATTATTTTAAAGTCCCTTTCTTTGGACTGTTGCTTAGCACAAGTTACTCAATCAAAGGAATTCTCAACACTTTGATAAATGCTGCTCTCTTGAATGACTTCCTAGCCCAGAGTTGAGTCAATCTGGAAAGTTTTCTCCCTAAGGAATCTGGTAGTTTGCTAGGAGTTCTGGATAACTTACTCTCACTTGCACTTTATGGGTCTTGTAGTTTTCCATCAAAAGTGAGTTGTCAATTCCAAACACACAGACAAACCCACACGTACAATGCAGAACTCTAAGAGCTCAAGCTCGTGTTAAATGACATTAAGATTCCTATAAAGTATATATAAATCTCAGAGTTTCAGTATTTCACAAATTACTGGGGTTAAAGGCAGACAAATTGCCAAAGGACCTGATGGCCTGCATCCAAGAGTTTTGTAGGAAGTGGCTGCAGAGATAATGGAAACATTGGTGGAAATATTCCAGAGCTTGTTGAAGTCTTGGAGGGTTCCAGCAGATCGGAAACTGCGAGTGTAATGTCCCTGTTCAAGAAGGGAAAGAGACAGAAAACGGGAAACTGGAGGCCAGTTAGCCCCTGTTATTGGGAAAATGCTGGAGTCCATTATTCATGAAGAAATAGCAGGGTATTTAGAAAAACTTAATGTAATTCAGCGTCATCATTGGCAATCACTCTGTTGTAAATCTGATTGTTTTACTAGAAAATTCCGTGTCACTGGTCATGGGCTCTGTGAATCCTGGTGTGGCTGATACGCCAGATCCCAGAGCTGTATCTCCCACCACACATTTGGCAGATGTTTCCGGGAGTGGTCCTTGGCCTTGAGATCATTGGCTTCCCCATCTCCAACTTCTTTTCCGTACTCATTCTTGCTAATGGGTGTGCTGGAAGAATTGTATCCCTTCATACAGGAGCTTCCTACAAATCGTTTTTTTCTGAACAAGGGTCTCCCACACCTTAACATCACTGTTGCATTTCTGAAGGAAATCTTTCAGGGAGTCTTTGAAACACTTCCTTTCTCCTCCTCCCACTGGGGCACCTTCCCTGAGCTGGATGAAAATGATTTGCTTTGGTAGTTGGAACTCAGACATCCTAAGCATATGTCCAGCCCAGGGGAGTTGGTTTTGGATGATCGTGGCCTCTATGCTGATGCTATTAGTCGCTTCAAGGACACTGATGTTAGTATCCCTGTCCTCCCAGCTCATGCAGAGAAGCTATCTCGGACAGCATTGATGACATTTCTCAAGGGCCTTGAAGTGGGATGTATGTGTAATCAAAGTTTCAGAGCCATATAGAAAAGTTGGAAGGAGTACTGCCTTATACAGAAGGATCTTGGCATCAGCACAGGTGTCACGGTCATCAAAGACTCTCATCTTTTGGCATCCAAAGATGGCACACAGATTAGATGCAATGTTGAATCTCATATCAATGTTAGCTTTGGATGAGAGGTAGCTTCTCAGGTAAGGAGAATGTTCTACTTTTGGAAGGACTTCTCTGTTGATCTAAATGGAGGGATGGACCAGAACTTGAAGGACTTGAGTCTTCTTGAAGTTGAAGCTTATAATGGGCCAACATGGTTTTGTAGAAGGGAAATCATGTTTGACAAACTCCCTAGAATGATATAACAAGCAGAGTTGATAAAGGGAAACTGGTAGATATAATGTATTTGGTTTTCCAGAAGACATTTGATAAGGTGCCACATGATAGTAGCTTACAGTATTGGGGTTAATGTATTAGTTAGGATGGAGGATTGGTAATGCATTTAAGTCAGAGTGAAGATTAATGGGTCTTTTTCAGGTTAGAAAGATGTAATTGGTAGAGTGCCAGAAGGATCAGTCCTAGGGCTTTACTTATTTATCACTGTAGGAGAAGGGTCTGGCTGTTTTTGTGCATGAAACACAAAATGTTTGCATTAAAGTGCAATAAGGAATTAAGAAGGAAATAGAGTTTTGGGCTTTATTGCTGGAGGATTGGAGTGTAAGAGTAGGGAAGTCTTGTTACAACTGTATAGGATGTTGGTGAGGCCATCTCTGGAGTACCGTGCACAGGTTTGGTCCCTGTATTTAAGAAACAATATATTGGCATTTGGAAGCAGTTCAAAAGAAATTCGCTGACTGATTCCAGGGGTTGACTTATCAGACAAACTTATTATAAAATTCTAAAGCATAAGGTAGATCAGCGGCAGGCTTGAGGGGCTGAATGGCCTACCGCTGCTCCTATTTCTTATGTGAGCAGGAGATTCAACGGTGTTATTGATGTTCCTTTACTGACATCAATTTATTACATTAATAGGCGATATTTAGAATTTAAAAAAGTGACTGTTCATGATTGTGGAACATGAAGTTCTGTGCTATGTCATTTGCATTTGATTCATAATTAGCCAAATACAACTATAAAAAAAATTGTGAACATGTGGGCTGGAGATGTTTAAGTCTGTTGCTAAGTCTTTCTAACTCCAAACCATGGAAAAATATTAACCCACTGTGCACATGAACAGACAGCTTTCAGATGGAAAGGTCAGGCTGCAGATGGAGTGCGAATCCAGACAATACACTGGCAAATGCTCCCTCTTTTTAGTAGAGGACAGATGAAGCCAAGTACAGCACAGTGCCCTAGTTAAATGATACAATGCTGAATAGGCTTAAAAACCAAATCTTGATTTGACTTGATTTACTTATTGTCACATGTATTTGTTACAAAATACAGTGAAAAGTGTTGTGTAGTGTCACTACTCTCCGGTGCTATCTTAAAACACAGCAAAATAAACCAAAACATAGAATATAAAGGCATAAAAATAAAGAAATAAAGAAGAAGTGTCAACTTGACAGTCCTTCCTTTTAAATGCTCCGCCATGGACCATGGGCCTGTTGGCTAGGCACATATCCCCTTCACCGCGACATCCCTGCCGGAATGAAAGTCACCATTCTTTAGTGCCATCTCACCTTCGCTGATGCCCTCACCACTGACTCCTCGCTGGACCTCGCCAACACAGATGCCCCTGATGCTGCCAGGTACCGTACCGTCCCAAACTTGACTCTTTCGCCATAAGTCTGCTTCAGGCCCAACTCATCAAAGCTGCTAATTCCACCAGGTCTTGTACTGGGACTGGGCCCAAACTTACCTCGGCAGCCCCTCCACGAATCTGTGCTGGGTGTAGATGCCGCCAGGAACCCAAATTCACCTCCGCTGCAGCAGCCATGAGTCGGCACTAGGACCACCTCGGTACACCCAAACTCTCTCCAATGCCATGACCACGAGTCCATCCTGGGCTTACATACCGACCACCATGAGTCTGCACTGGGCCCACATACCGACCGCCACGAGTTCACACTGGGCCCACACGCTGACCACCATGAGACTGCACTGGGCCCTCATACTGGCCACCATGAGTCTGCACTGGGCCTACATACCGACCACAATGACTCTGCACCAGGCCCACATACTGACCACCATGAGACTGCACTGGGCCCACATACCGACCACCACGAGTCTGCTACGGGCCTACTTATCACTGCTGATGCTGTCACTGTGAGCTCCCAAGTTCTTCAACAAGAGGTGAGTAAACTAGAAGCGGAATAAAAGAAGATAAAAAGAAAAGTAGACAAAGTGGACGAGCCCCGAGCTCAGAAGCCCTACTCCACCACCATTTTACTGGAAGTATGAGGTGTATGGCATGATACACTTACTCATTAAGGAACTGGCTGACTTCCCTGCCCAGAATGTTTCCATCCAATTACAATGAGCCAGCCTGGATCAGTATTGGTGAGAAGCCTTGGGGTGTTACTGACCTGAAACTGGAGAACAGGACTGAAGAGAACTGTCTGAAAATTATCGGAAGTGAATAAAACAAGAAAGCTCAAACTATTGTCAAAATGAATCCTGATAGCTTTTCCTTTAATTCTATTTTTGAAGAAAGTTTCAAAAGTGAAACTGTTCAAAATCTAACTCACAATTTGGTCGCAGCCAGGTAAAACTGTGTTTAGTTAGCGATGTGGTTACTTCAACTTGTATTTAATGTATTGTGTCCTGAGTCTCAAAGCAGGAGTAATTTTCTATTTAAGTTAAAAAGCAATCAGCAGACTTTGAGAGAAGTGGTAGCTTCCTGGGTGGAAGTGTCAGAGACTAAATTAAAGACCAGTGGTGATTTAATCACCTATTCTGAACTAACGTCTCTGTGGATGATTGCTTGCATTTTGTGATATACATGCGTCAGCAAGATGAGAAAGGTCTTTTGACTCGGTGGATCTCAATTCTTCCAGAATATTCCAGTTACGGAGCTCTTGAGAAAAAGCAGGTGACTAGGCCTCATTGAATCAGAGATAGTAGGAACTGCAGATGCTGGAGAATCCGAGACAACAAGGTGCAGGGCTGGATGAACACAGCAGGCCAAGCAGCATCATAGGAGCAGAGAGGCTGACGTTTCGGGCCTAGAGCCTTCATCAGAAATGGGGGAGGGGAAGGGGGTTCTGAAATAAATAGGGAGAGAGTGGGAGGCGGATAGAAGAGGGATATAGGAGAGGATAGGTGGAGAGGAAACAAACAGGTCGAAGAGGCGGGGATGGAGCCAGTAAAGGTGAGTGTAGGTAGGGAGTTAGGAAGGGGATAGGTCAGTCCAGGGAGGACGGACAGGTCAAGGGGGCGGGATGAGGTTGGTCGGTAGGAGATGGAGGTGCGGCTTGAGGTGGGAGGAGGGGATAGGTGGGAGGAAGAACAGGTTAGGGAGGCAGGGATGAGCTGGACTGGTTTTGGGATGCGGTAGGGGGAGGGGAGATTTTGAAACTTGTGAAATCCATATTGATACCATTGGGCTGCAGGGTTCCCAAGCGGAATATGAGTTGCTGTTCCTGCAACCTTCGGGTGGCATCGTTGTGGCAGTGCAGGAGGCCCAGGATGGACATGTCGTCTGAGGAATGGGAGGGGGAGTTGAAATGGTTTGCGACTGGGAGGTGCAGTTGTTTATTGCGAACCGAGCGTAGGTGTTCTGCAAAGCGGTCCCCAAGCCTCCGCTTGGTTTCCCCGATGTAGAGGAAGCCACACCGGGTACAGCGGATGCAGTATACCACATTGGCAGATGTGCAGGTGAACATCTGCTTGATGTGGAAAGTCTTCTTGGGGCCTGGGATGGGGGTGAGGGAGGAGGTATGGGGGCAGGTGTAGCACTTCCTGCGGTTGCAGGGAAAAGTGCCGGGTGTGGTGGAGCTGGAGGGGAGTGTGGAGCGGACAAGGGAGTCACGGAGAGAGTTGTCCCTCCAGAAAGCAGATAAGGGTGGGGAGGGAAAGATGTCTTTGGTGGTGGGGTCGGATTGCAGATGGCAGAAGTGTCGGAGGATGATGCGTTGGATCCGGAGGTTGGTGGGGTGGTACGTGAGGACAAGGGGGATTCTTTTTTGGTTCTTATTGCGTGGACGGGGTGTGAGGGATGAGGTGCGGGAGATGTGGGAGACACGGTTGAGGGCGTTCTCGACCACCGAGGTGGGGAAGTTACGGTCCTTGAAAAACGAGGACAACCTTTTCTGATGAAGGGTCTCGGCCCGAAACGTCAGCATCTCTGCTCCTATGATGCTGCTTGGCCTGCTGTGTTCATCCAGCCCTGCACCTTGTTGACTAGGCCTCATTGGCTAGCCATACCAAAGTTACAGGCTTGATGGACTGAATGGCCTCCTTCTCTACTGTACAATTTGATGGTTCTAATGTCAATTCCATACATAGAAACACAGAAAATAGGAGCAATGGTCATCCATTCAGCCCTTCGAGCCTACTCTATTGTTCAGTATGATCATGGCTGATCATCTAACTTGGAACCCTGTTCCTGCTTTCTCCCCATACCCTTTGATCCCTTTAGATCTAAGGACTATATTTAACTTCTTTGTGAAAACATTCAATGTTTTACGTCAGATATAACAAAGTGTGGAGCTGATCGCTGATGCTACCTGGCCTGCTGTGTTCCTCCAGCTCCAAACTTTGTTATGTCTGACTCCAGCATCGGCAGTTTTTGCTATCTCAATGTTTTAGCCTTAATTGCTTTCTTTGGCAGAGAACTCTACAGACTCATCACTCTCTGGGTGAAAAAATTTCTTCTCATCTCAGTCCGAAATGACCTGCTCTATGTCTTTTAAAGTGTACTGCCATGTTCTGGACTCCCCAGTCATTGGGAAAGTCCTTCCTGCATTTACTCTTTCTAGTCCTGTTACAATTTTCTTTGTTTCTATGAGATTTTCCCCTCTTTTTTTCCTAACTTCGGTTATGGGTAAAGTGTTGGAAAGGATTATAAGAGATAGGATTTATAATCATCTAGAAAGGAATAATTTGATTAGGGATAGTCAACACGGTTTTGTGAAGGGTAGGTCGTGCCTCACAAACCTTATTGAGTTCTTTGAGAAGGTGACCAAACAGGTGGATGAGGGTAAAGCGGTTGATGTGGTGTATATGGATTTCAGTAAAGCGTTTGATAAGGTTCCCCATGGTAGGCTATTGCAGAAAATACGGAGGCATGGGATTGAGGGTGATTTAGTGGTTTGGATCAGAAATTGACTAGCTGTAAGAAGACAGAGGGTGGTGGTTGATGGGAAATGTTCATCCTGAAGTTCAGTTACTAGTGGTGTACCTCAAGGATCTGTTTTGGGGCCACTGCTGTTTGTCATTTTTATAAATGACCTGGATGAGGGCGTAGAAGGATGGGTTAGTAAATTTGCGGATGACACCAAAGTTGGTGGAGTTGTGGATAGTGCGGAAGGATGTTGCAGGTTACAGAGGGACATAGATAAGCTGCAGAGCTGGGCTGAGAGGTGGCAAATGGAGTTTAATACGGAAAAGTGTGAGGTGATTCACTTTGGAAGGAGTAACAGGAATACAGAGTACTGGGCTAATGGTAAGATTCTTGGTAGTGTGGATGAGCAGAAAGATCTCGGTGTCCATGTGCATAGATCACTGAAAGTTGCCACCCAGGTTGATAGCGTTGTTAAGAAGGCGTACAGTATGTTAGGTTTTATTGGTAGAGGGATTGAGTTTCGGAGCCATGAGGTCATGTTGCAGCTGTACAAAACTCTGGTGCGGCCGCACTTGGAGTATTGCGTACAGTTCTGGTCACCGCATTATAGGAAGGATGTGGAAGCATTGGAAAGGGTGCAGAGGAGATTTACCAGGATGTTGCCTGGTATGGAGGGAAGGTCTTATGAGGAAAGGCTGAGGGTTTTGAGGCTGTTTTCGTTAGAGAGAAGAAGGTTAAGAGGTGACTTGATAGAGACATACAAGATGATCAGAGGATTAGATAGGGTGGACAGTGGGAGCCTTTTTCCTCAGATGGTGATGGCTAGCATGAGGGGACATAGCTTTAAATTGAGGGGTGATAGATATAGGACAGATGTCAGAGGTAGGTTCTTTACTCAGAGAGTAGTAAGGGCGTGGAATGCCCTGCCTGCAAAAATAGTAGACTCGCCAACTTTAAGGGCATTTAAATGGTCATTAGATAAACATATGGATGATAATGGAATAGTTTAGGTTAGATGGGCTTCAGATTGGTTTCACAGGTCGGCGCAACATTGAGGGCCGAAGGGCCTGTACTGCGCTGTAATGTTCTATGTTCTATGTTCTATGTTCTAAATCCAGTGAATATAGTCCTTACCAATCTGTCTTGCCATCCCACGTAAACCTTTGCTGCTACCCCTCTATTGCAAGGACTGACTTCTTCAGATAAGGAGACCAAAACTGCACACAATGCTCCAGGTGAGGTCTCACCAAGTCCCTGTACAATTGCAGCAAGACATCCTGCTCCTGTACTCCAATCCGCTTGCTATGGAGGCCAGCACACCATTTGCCTCTTCACTGCCAGCTGCACCTGCATGCTTATTTTCACTATAGTACTTACTTACTGTTCACCTCCTCCCTTCTCACTATCCAAGGCTGCAGGCACACCTTCCAGGTGAAGCAATGATTTACCTGCACTTCACTCAATCTGGTCTAATGTACTTGCTGCTCCAACGTGATCTCCTCTACATTGGGGAACTGAAATGCAGTCTGGGCGAACGCTTTATGGAACACCCAAGCTGAAGGAACAACATCTCGTGTTCCAGTTCTGAGGAAGGGTCACTGAACCCAAACTTTTAACTCTATTTCCCTCCACAGATGCTGCCAGACCTGCTGGGTTTCTGCTCGAAAATAATTTCTGTTTCTGTTTGTTTCAGAAGCCCAGCATCCACAGTTCTTTGTTTCATTATAGCACATACTTATCCTAACAACATCTAGCTTTGATCTAACTATTGTTTTCACTAATAGAAAATTACATCGCGTATATATCTTGAGTCATAGAAGGATCCAGCACAGAATGGAGCCACTTGGACCCTTGTGCCCCTGTTAGCTCTGTGGTAGATATTCAATTAAACCCACACCTTTGCTTTTCCCCATATCCAATCGAAGGCATTGTTATCCCTCATCCTGGGTGGTGCGCAGAATTGGACATGATTCTTCAGCTGAGTTCTAACTTGTGTTTCATAAGGACACTCTTACTTTTGTACTCTATACTACTACTAACAAAGCCCAGGGTCACAATTGTCTTTTTAACAGCCATCTCAACATTTTATTCCTTCATGGGATTGGAACATTACTGGCTGGCCCAGAATTTGTTTCCCATTCCTAGCTGTACTTGAGAGGGCAGTTGCTTCAGTTCGTTTGTTGGAGGTGCATCCACAGTGCTGTTTGGAAAAGAATTCCAGGTTTTTTCATTCCAATCCAGTGCTAGTGAAGGAAACATGATACAGTTCCAAGTCAAGAGATTGTGTGGCATGGAAAGGAACATGCAGATCATGGTCATCCCCTGCATTTGTTGCCCTTGTCCATTTTGGTGCAGAGATCACGGATTCAAAAGGTGCTGTCTCAGGATCTTTGGTGAATTTCTGCAGTGCATCTTGTAGGTAGTGCACTCTGCTGCTACTGAGCGTCAGTGGTGGCGGGAGTGGACATTTCAGGTGGTCCTGTCATGTTCAAAATTTGTGTATGTATCTCCTTAGATGCCTCTCTCCTGACACTATTAGAGTCATATAGCATAGGAACAGGCCCTTCAACCCACTATGTTTCTTTTTTAAAATTCATTCGTGGGATGTGGGTGTCGCTGGCTAGGGCAGCATTTATTGCCCATCCCTAATTGCCCAGAGGGCAGTTAAGAGTCAACCATGTTGCTGTGGGTCTGGAGTCACATGTAGGCCAGACCAGGTAGGGGTGACAGATATCCTTCCCTAAAGGACATTAGTGAACCAGATGGGTTTTTCCTGACAATCAGCAATGGCTTCATGGTCATCATTAGACTCTTAATTCCAGATTATTATCTGCCACTGTGGGATTTGAACCCAGGTCTCCAGAACATTACCTGGGTCTCTGTATTAATAGTCTCGCGATAATACCACTAGGCTATTGCCTACCCAATGCCAACCAATAAATACCAAACTACACTAATCCTGTTTACCTGCTACAGCCACAGATTACTATGCCCTGGCATTTCAAGTATTCACTCAGATGTTTCTTAAATGTTGTGAGAGCACCTCACTCCACCACCCTCTCAGGCAGCATGTTCCATGTTTCTACCACCCTCTGGGTGAAAACATTGTTTCTTAGATCTCCTGTAAACCATATACTCCTCACCTTAAACGTATTCCCTCTGATCTTAGACGCATCTGCCATGGGGACTAGATTCTCACAATCTAATCTCATAATGTTTTATACCTCAATCAGATCTTCCCTCACTCTCTTCTGTTTCACAGAAAATGAACACAGCCTATCCAGTATCTCCTCATAACTGAGACTTTCCATTCCAGGCAACATCCTGGTGAATTTCCTGTACACCCTCTCCAGTGCAATCATAGCCTTCCCATTATGTGGTGACCAGAACTGCACACTGTACTCCTCCTGTAGCATAACTAATATTTCATAAAGTTGTTCTTTGCTCTTATATTCTATGCCCTGGCTAATGAAAGCAAACATCCCAGAAGCCCACTTCATCACCCTGTCCATCTGTGCTGACACCTTCAGGGTTCTATGGATTTGAACACCAAAGGTTACATTTATTCTCCATCACATCCTGGAACCAACCAGTCATTGTGTATATCCTTCCCCTGTTAGACCTCCCAAAATGTATCACCTCACACTTAACAGGATTAAATTCCATTGCTTGGCCAATTTACCAGCTGATCAGATAATCACATTAACATCCCTCCACTATCATCCTTTGCCTCCTATTTGTAAGCCAATTTTGGATCCAGTTTGCCAACTTTCCTTGGATCCCATGGGCTCTTGATCTTTTGGCCCTGAAGTCCACATCAACTGCACTACCTTCATCAAAATATTGAGTCACCTTTCCAAAAAACTCAATTAAATTTGTCAGACAGGATCTCCCTCTGTCAAATCCATGTTAACGGTCTCTGATCAATCGCTCCTTTAATTCATTCATGTGATGTGTGTGCTTTCATTGATCACCACTAGTCACTGCTGAGAAGGTAATGAAGATCTGCCTTCTTGAATTGCTGCAAGCGTTGGGGTGTAAGTATACCCTCGGTGCTGTTAGTTCATATATTCTGTCCTCATTCTTCCTAGCAAGACATATCATTCCATTGTTCTTTGCATTAAATTTCATCTATGTTAGTTCATTTTCACCTGGCTGCATGTTTATAGGGAATGTTGCTATCCCATTTATTGTTTGCTTTTTTACAAATTTTGTATATAGATGTTCTTCAGCTTCTAGTGATGAAAGTGAACCCTTATGTCTGTTTCTGCAATTCATTTATCTCGGGAAAGGTTATTAGCTATATCTTGACAAGCCATCATTCTACATTAATCGTGGCTGACTGGGCAACTGTCTCACTCTTACCACCTACTATAGACAAACGGGAAGGAGGTAAATAATCAATCTGTTTCTGGCTGTGATATGAACACACCTTCTGTGGCATTTAAATCCTGAACTTCAGAGGAATCTAACCTGAAACGTCTGGCTTAGAGGTAGGGACACCACCCACCCACTGCACCGCAAGGCTCACCACTCAGAGAAGACAGAGGGTAGCAGTGGAAGGGTGCGTTTCTGAATGGAGGGCTGTGACTAGTGGTGTTCCTCAGGGATCAGTGTTGGGATCTTTGCTGTTTGTAATATATATAAATGATTTGGGGGAGAATGTAACTGGTCTGATTAGCAAGTTTACCGATGACACAAAGGTTGGTGGAATTATGGATAGCAATGAGGACCGTCAAAAGATACAGCAGGATATAGATCGGTTGGTGACTTGGGCAGAGAGATGGCAGATGGAGTTTAATCTGGAAAAAATGTGAGGTAATGCATTTTGGAAGGTCTAATCCAGATGGAAAATATACAGTAAATGGCAAAACCCTTAAGAGTACTGATAGGCAGAGGCATCTGTGTGTACAGGTACACAGGTCACTGAAAGTGGCAACACAGGTGGAGAAGGTAGTCAACAAGGCATATGGCATGCTTGTCTTCATCGGCTGGGGCATTGAGTTTAAAAATTGGCAGATAATGTTGCAGCTTTATAGAGCCTTAGGCCACATTTGGAATATTGTGTTCAATTCTGGTCGCCACACTACCAGAAGGATGTGGTGGCTTTGGAGCGGGTACAGAAAAGATTTACCAGGGTGTTACTGAGAATCCTGCCAGTGTGGAAACAGGCCCTTTGGCCCAACAAGTCCACACTGACCCTTGGAGCATCCCACCCAGACTCATCCCCCTATAACCCATACAACCATGGGCAATTTAGCATGGCCAATCCACCTAGCCTGCATATCTTTGGACTGTGGGAGGAAACTGGAGCACCTGGAGGAAACCCACACAGAGAATGTGCAACCTCCACACAGACAGTTGCTTGAGGCTGGAATCGAACCCAGGTCCCTGGTGCTGTGAGGCTGCAGTGCTAACTACTGAGCCACCATGCCACCCCATTACCTAGTATGGAGGGCATTAGCTATGAGGAGAGGTTGGAGAAACTTGTGTTGTTCTTGTTGGAAGGACGGATGTTGAGGGGTGACCTGATAGAGGTCTACAAGATTATGAAGGGCATGGACAGAGTGGACAGTCAGAAGCTTTTTCCCAGGGTGGAAGACTCAGTTACTAGGGGGCATAGGTTTAAGGTGCGAGGGGCAAAGTTTAAAGTTTAAAGAGGCAAATTTTTTACACAAATGGTGGTGGGTGCCTGGAACTTGCTGCTGGGGAGGTAGTGGAAGCAGATACTATAGTGACTTTTAAAGGGCATCTTGATAAATACATGAATAAAATGGGAATAGAGGGATATGGTCCCCAGAAGGGTAGGGGGTTTTAGTGGCAATGGGCAGCATGTTGGTGCAGGCTTGGAGGGCCTAATTTTCTTTGTTCTTTGTAAGACTTCCTGACTTTGTGTGTATGCACATACACATGCGTTTATAATTAAGTCCCTAATATAAAGAAGATTTTATTCAGACCTAACATGTTAAGTCAGTCCTAACCCTAACCCTATAGCAGTCCAGCACAATCCAGTCATTGGATACTCCAGCAGTGAGCTGCTTTGTATTTCTGGCCTGACTTAGAGAATGACTGTTTTACTGTAAATCCCGGCAGAAAATGTGTCTTGCATGAAAAAATATTATTGCTCAAATTACAGCAGCTGATTCAACAACCTCAGGAAAATGTTAGTATGATTTATTACAAACATATGAAATGGGAGTCAAAGTAGCCCTGCTCTGCCATTGGGTAAGATAATGTTCGATCTGTTTAGAGTTTTAAATTCCACTTTCCCATGGATCCGCTAATCCTCATTGCCCTGCCACATGAAAATCTATTGATTTGACCCCACATTCACCGATATCTGAGGCATAGAGTCCCAAAGTCACACAACCCTCTGAGACAGAAAAAAAACATTCTCCTTTGGTCAGTCCTGACAAGGAAATCCCTAATTTTAAACCAGGGAATTGAGAAAGGATGAGGAAGTGTTGGAATTGAGGTCTAGAGAAGATGTGTAAGAGTGATTCCAGGGATGAGGGACTTCAGTCAGGTGGACAGATTGGCAAATGGGAACTGTCGCCCATAGGGAAGAAAAGGCTGAGAATAGATTTAAGAAAGGCATTCCAAATACTGAGGAGCCTGAACAGGATAGATAGGGTGACATAGCTGTTCCATTGATAGAATCATCGCCACATTAAGGTGATTTGTAAGAGCACAGAGGCACCATAAGGGAAAAGCTTTTTCATGCAGTGAGTGTTTAGGATCTGGAATATATTGACTGAAAGTGTGGTGATGGCAGATTCAGTTCTGGCTTTCAAAAGGAAATTGTACAATTAACAAAAAAGGAAAGATTTTCAGGGCTATGGGGGAATTGCTGGGGAGTGGAACTTGCTCAGGTTGTTTCACAGTGAACTACATGGATATCGCAGGCCAAGCAGTCTCATTTTGTGCTGTAACTATGGGATGGCTCTAGTTGATTTTGGAATAAGAAACGTACCTAGGACACTGATTTGTAACTCTTGAGGATAATGTTGCTCCAGGCAACACAGACTGTGTGCTATTTCTTGAGAAGCATATCTGAAATCTCCCTGGGAATGTAGTGCTAATAATTACTTTATGTGAAGCATATCACAATGACACAAGATGTTAGGCTTAACTTAATACAATATTTGCTTGGCAAAATTAGTCTTTGTAATTGACAGAGGATGATAGGAGTAAACTATTGTTCACGTGAAGTAAAGGTACAGCTTACATCATTCTTGTGATGCGTTTGTAGTTTCCATTTCTGAACTATGTGCACCTAGAAGCCCCTGTGTGGAGTTGAGGAGCTGAGTTAGTTGAACTCTCAGTAAGTGTCATTGAAAAGATTGGCTACAGATCCCTCTCCTGATGGTCAGCAGAAAAATAAAAATATGAATGAGCGAGCCCCAGCTGATGTTATAGACTGAGCTGTAATTGAAAAGGAAATTAATACCAGTCCTTAATAATGCCCAGTCAGGCAGTGAACTGTTAAAAGCATTTGTAAGAGATGTTAAAGCAGGGCACTTAGAAAAATTCAGAGTCAACATTGTTTCGCGAAAAGGAAATCACATTCAATCAATATATTGGAGTACTTTGAAGAACTAACATGTACTTTGGATCAAGATGGGCATATACCGACCACGTCAAAGGGTATTGAAGAAAATAATCTAAGGTGTAACAAATTTGCACGGATAGAAGATTAGCTGGTTAACAGGAAACAGAGAGCACATTTAAACAGGACATTTGCTGGTTAGCAAGACGTAAATGAATGGTGTGCCACAGGGATTAATGTATTGGCCCCAGCTTTTTACAATTTATAAAAATGACTTGGATGAAGGGCTGATGGTAGGGTTGCTAAATGTGCTGATGACACAAAGATATGTGAAGAGAGCATATGGAGAGGTACAGATTGATTAAATGAGTGAGCAAAGTTCTGGCAAGTGGAGTACAATGTGGGAAAATGTGAAATTGTTCATTTTGCAGAAAGAGTAAAAAATAAGCACATTTTCTGAATTGTTGAAGGATTTATTTATTGCCACTTGCATTTTACAGTGAATAACATAGTAAAATTCAGTGAGAAGCTTCAACAGTCACCACAATCTGGTGCCATTTTGAGTAGTTTAAGAATAAGAATGATAAAAGATATAGCTGAAAGAGAGTTCTGAGCCCTCGGGCCAGCTCACCAATGACACCTGTGCCAGACCTATCAATGTAGGAGTCTCCAGTGGGCCCAGCTTGCCAATGCCACCGCTGTTGCCGCTTCTGGGTCCCATGCTGACCCCACACATGCCCACAACAGGAGACCTCAGCTCTGCTGCTGCCTCAATGACGCCAGGTGTCCTGGCTCCAGGCATATCACACTGTCGCTGCTGCAGCCACCGTCTCGCCATCGCCTAGACTCTCTGCTCAGGCTTACTGCAGACAGCATTCCCTGGCTCTGCTGCCACACCAGGCCACCACCGTCTCACCAAGAGTCCCACTCTGGCTGCCCTCTTCTGAGATATCACCTTGCCAGCGCCACCATCTTGAAAAGTCTGCTGCCTCCGCCACTTCCGATCGCTAGAGGAGATGTATGCGCTGCTGCCAGGCCCGAATGTCGGGAGGGCATCCCTGCTGCTGCTACCATGTTGCCGCTGCCTCCAACCGCCATGAGGAGTCCCGTCTGCTACCACCTCTGACCACAGGGAGGAACCGGCGTTGCGCCCACGGCCCTCTCTACCTGCTAAACCGATTTCGCCGACTAACCCACCGCAAAAGGCCCCAAAGGGAGAAAACCGAAAGAAAAGAAAGGAAAAGAGCGGAAGCAAAATGAAAAAGAAAAAGACAAAAAAAGAAAATTGTGACGGCTTGCAGAATTGTTAGGAGCTGCAGGGAGATCTGGGTGCCTTCATGCATAAATCACAAAAGGTTAGTATTCAGGTACAGCTGATGGAATATTGCAGCATTTTGTAATGTAAATGTCATATAATCCATACAGTGTGGAAAGCAACCCTTTGGCCCAACAAGTCCACACCAACCCTGAGAGCATCCCACCCCTCTAATCTACACATCCCTGAACACTATGGGCAATCTACCTAACCTGCACATTTTTGGACTATGGGAGGAAACTCATGCAGACATGGGGAGAATGTGCAAACCCCATGCGGATAGTCACCTGAGAGTGGAATTGAACCCAGGTCCGTTGGTGCTGTGAGGCAGCAGTGCTAACCACTGAGCCACCGTGCTATGGAAGGTTATGCTTTTGTTCTTGAGGGCATAGGCAAGACCACATGTGGAATACCATGTACAGTGCAAGGTTCCTTATCTAAAGAAGGTTGAAACTGTATTGGAAGTACTTCAGAAAAGTTTACTGATTACCATGTATTTGGAAAGGCATGGACTGATTAGGGATAGTCAGCATGGCTTTGTGCATGGGAAATTGTGTCTCACAAATTTGATTAAGTTTGTTGAAGATGCTATGAAGAAGACAGATGAAGGCAGAGTAGTGGACATTGTCTACACGGAGACAGTAAGGACTGCAGATGCTAGAAGCCAGAGTCATTAAATGTGGAGCTGGAATAGGACAGCAGATCAGACAGCATCTGAGGAGCAGGGAAGTCAATGTTTCAGGCTGAAACTCTTCATTTGGACTGGGGGGGAGGGGAGTCCTGAAATAAGTAGAGGGAGGGCCTGGGGGGAAGGTTGGTGGGATGAAGACAGGTGGATGCAGGTCGTGGGTTATTGTGTAGGTCAGTTGGAAGAGTGGAGTGGATAAGTGAGTAGGAAGATGGACAGGTTGGGGGGTGGAGAGATTTTGAAGCTGGTGAAGTCAATATTCAAACCATTGGGCTGTAAGCTCCCATGGCAAAATATTAGGTGTTGTTCCTTCAGTTTATGTTTGGCCTCACTCTGACTGTGGAGGAGGCCAAGGATAGACATGTCACCAGGGGACTGGGAGGGGGTGTTAAAGTGGATGGCAACTGGAAGATTGGGTTGATTGGTGTGTGCAGAGTGCAGGTGCTCTGTTAACTAGTCCCCGAGTCCGCATTTGGTCTCCCTGATATAGAGGAGACCATATCGGGAGCAACGGATACAATAGATGAGGTTAGATGAAGTGCAGGTGAATCTCTGCCAGATTTGGAAGGATTGTTTGGGGCCTTGGATAGAGATGAGAGGGGACGTGTAGGGGAAGGTGTAGCTCCTCCTGCAGTTGCAGGGGAAGGTAGCTGGTGTGGTGGAATTGGTGGGGAGTGTGGAGCTGACAAGGGAGTTGCAGAGTGAATGGTCCCTGTGGAAACCGGACAGGAGTGGGGAGGGAAATTTTTTTGGTGGTGAATTCTGATTGTAGGTGGCAGAAATGTCAAAGGATGATGCATTGGATTCATTGGTTGGTGGGGTGGTATGTGAGGACTTATTGTTATATTAACTTATTGTTGGGGCCAGGGGGTTTGAGGGCAGAGGCGCTAGAAATGGGGGAGATGCGGTTGAGGGCATCTTTAATAACAGAGGAGGGGAAGCTACAGTCCCTAAAGTAGGAGGATATCTGGGAAGTTCTAGAGTAGAATGCCTCATCCTGGGAGCAAGAACAAAGAACAAAGAATATCACAGCACAGGAACAGGTCCTTCGGCCCTCCAAGCCTGTGCTGATCCAGATCCTCTATCTAAACCTGTCGCCTATTTTCCAAGGATCTGTATCCCTCTGCTCCCTGCCCATTCATGTATCAGTCTAGATACATCTTAAATGACGCTATTGTGCCCGCCTCTACCACCTCCACTGGCAACGCATTCCAGGCACCCACCACCCTCTGCGTAAAGAACTTTCCATGCATATCTCCCTTAAACTTTTCCCCTCTCACCTTGAAATCGTGACCCCTAGTAATTGAGTCCCCCACTCTGGGAAAAAGCTTCTTGCTATCCACCCTGTCTATATCTCTCATGATTTTGTAGGCCTCAATCAGGTCCCCCCTCAACCTTCGTCTTTCTAATGTAAATAATCCTAATCTACTCAACCTCTCTTCATAGCTAGCGCCCTCCATACCAGGCAACATCCTGGTGAACCTCCTCTGCACCCTCTCCAAAGCATCCACATCCTTTTGGTAATGTGGCGACCAGAACTGTACGCAGTATTCCAAATGTGGTCGAATCAAAGTCCGATATAACTGTAACATGACCTGCCAACTCTTGTACTCAGTAGCCCGTCCGATGAATGAAAGCATGCCGTATGCCTTCTTGACCACTCTATCGACCTGTGTTGCCACCTTCAGGGTACAATGGACCTGAACACCCAGATCTCTCTGTGTATCAATTTTCCCCAGGGCTTTTCCATTGACCGTATAGTTCGCTCTTGAATTGGATCTTCCAAAATGCATCACCTTGCATTTGCCTGGATTGAACTCCATCTGCCATTTCTCCGCCCAACTCTCCAATCTATCTATATTCTGCTGCATTCTCCGACAGTCCCCTTCACTATCTGCTACTCCATCAATCTTAGTGTCATCTGCAAACTTGCTAATCAGACCATCTATACCTTCCTCCAGATCATTTATGTATATCACAAACAACAGTGGTCCCAACACGGATCCCTGTGGAACACCACTGGTCGCAGTTCTCCATTTTGAGAAACTCCCTTCCACTACAACTCTCTGTCTCCTGTTGCCCAGCCAGTTCTCTATCCATCTAGCTAGTACATCCTGGACCCCATGCGACTTCACTTTCTCCATCAGCCTACCATGGGGAACCTTGTCAAACTCCTCACTGAAGTCCATGTATATGACATCCCAGCCCTTCCCTCATCTATCAACTTTGTCACTTCCTCAAAGAATTCTATCAAGTTGGTAAGACATGACCTTCCCTGCACAAAACCATGCTGCCTATCACTAATAAGCCCATTTTCTTCCAAATGTAAACAGATCCTATCCCTCAGTATCTTCTCCAGCAGCTTCCCCACCGCTGACGTCAGGCTCACCGGTCTATAATTACCTGGATTATCCTTGCTACCCTTCTTAAACAAGGGGACAACATTAGCAATTCTCCAGTCCTCCGGGACCTCACCCATGCTCAAGGATGCTGCAAAGATATCTGTTAAGGCCCCAACTATTTCCTCTCTCGCTTCTCTCAGTAACCTGGGATAGATCCAATCTGGACCTGGGGACTTGTCCACCCTAATGCCTTTTAGAATACCCGACACTTCCCGCCTCCTTATGCCGACCTGACCTAGAGTAATCAAACATCTATCCCTAACCTCAACATCTGTCATGTCCCTCTCCTCGGTGAATACCCACGCAAAGTACTCATGAAGAATCTCACTCATTTTCTCTGACTCCTCGCATAACTTCCCTCCTTTGTCCTTAAGTGGGCCAACCCTTTCTCTAGTTACCCTCTTGCTCCTTATGTACGAATAAAAAGCTTTGGGATTTTCCTTAACCCTGTTTGCTAAAGATATTTCATGACCCCTTTTAGCTCTCTTAATCCCTCCTTTCAGATTTGTCCTACTTTCCCAATATTCTTCCAAAACTTTGTCTGTTTTCAGTTGCCTAGACCTTATGTTTCCTTTAACCTCTTTGCTAGTCTCACAATTTCACCTGTCATCCATGGTTCCCTAATCTTGCCCTTCGATCCCTCAATTTCACAGGGACATGTCTGTCCTGCATTCTAATCAACCTCTCTTTAAAAGCTTCCCACATATCAAATGTGGATTTACCCTCAAACAGCTGCTCCCAATTACACATTCCCCTGCTCCTGCCAAATTTTGCTATAGTTGGCCTTCCCCCAAGTTAGCACTCTTCCTTTAGGACCACTCTCATCTTTGTCCATCAGTATTCTAAAACTTACGGAATTGTGATCACTATTCCCAAAGTAATCCCCTCCTGAAACTTCAACCACCTGGCCGGGCTCATTCCCCAACACCAGGTCCAGTATGGCCCCTTCCCGAGTTGGACTATTTACATACTGCTCTAGAAAGCCCTCCTGGATGCTCCTTACAAATTCTGCTCCATCTAAACCCCTAACACTAAGTGAATCCCAGTCAATGTTAGGAAATTAAAATCTCCCATCACCAACACCCTGTTGCTCCTACATCTTTCCATAATCTGTCTACATATTTATACCTCTATCTCACGCTCGCTGTTGGGAGGCCTGTAGTACAGCCCCAACATACCGCACCCTTCCTGTTTCTGAGCTCTGCCCATATTGCCTCAGTGCCCGAGTCCTCCATAGTGCCGTCCTTCAGCACAGCTGTGATATCCTCTTTGACCAGTCATGCAACTCCTCCACCCCTTTTACCTCCCTCTCTATCCCACCTGAAGCATCTATATCCTGGGATATTTAGTTGCCAATCTTGCCCTTCCCTCAACCAAGTCTCGGTAATAGCAATAACATCATACTCCCAGGTACTAATCCAGGCCCTAAGTTCATCTGCCTTACCTAATACACTTCTCGCATTAAAACAAATGCACCTGTCCCTTTGCGTTCATCATCTGCTCTCTGCCTGCTCTTCCCCTTAGTCACACTGACTTCATTATCTAGTTCCTTACAGGCTTTAGTTACTACCTCCTTACTGTCCACTAACCTCCTCATTTGGTTCCCCCTGCCACATTCGTTTAAACCCTCTCCAACAGCATTAGCAAAAGCTAGTGTCCCCCTAGGACATTGGTTCCAGTCCTGCCCAGGTATAGACCGTCCAATTTGTAATAGTCCCACCTCCCCCAGAACTGGTCCCAATGTCCCAAAAATCTGAACCCCTCCATCCTGAACCATCTCTCAAGCCATTCATTTATCCTGCCTATTCTTTCATTTCTACTCTGACTAGCACGTGGCACTGGTAGCAATCCTGAGATTACTACCTCTGTGGTCCTACTTTTTAACTTGGCTCCTAAATTCTGCTTGTAGGACCTCATCCCCTTTTTTACCTATATCATTGGTGCCTATATGCACCATGACAGCTGGCTGTTCACCCTCCCCCTTCAGAATGTCCTGCAGTGGATCTGAGACATCCCTGACCCGTGCACCTGGGAGGCAACATATCTTTCGGGAGTCTTGTTTTCGACCACAGAACCACCTATCTACTCCCCTTACAATCGAATCCCCTATAACTTTAGCCCTTCCACTCTTTTTCCCACCCTTCTGTACAGCAGAGCCAGCCACGATGCCATGAACCTGGCTACTGCTGCTTTCCCCTGGTGAGCCATCTCCCCCAACAGTATCCAAAACAGTATACCTGTTTTGGAGGGAGATGACCACAGGGGACACCTGCACTTCCTTCCTGCTTTTTCTCTGCCTTTTGGTCACCCATTCCCTTTCTCCCTCAGCAATCCTAATCTGTGGTGTGACCAATTTGCTGAACGTGTTATCTATGACTTCCTCAGCATCGCGGATGCTCCAAAGTGAGTCCATCCGCAGCTTCAGAGCCGTCATGCGATCTAACAAGAGCTGCAGCTGGACACACTTCCTACACGTGTAGGAGTCAGAGACATCAGCCGTGTCCCTGAGCTCCCACATTGAGCAAGAAGAGCAGATGCAGTGGAGGTGTAGGAATTGTGAATATGGGATAGAATTTTTGCAGGAGGGTGGTGAGAGGAAGTGTATTTGAGGTCATTGTGGGAGTCAGTAGATTTGAAATGGATGTCAGTGGTGAGTCCGTTACTGGAGGTGGAGACAGAGAGGTCCAGGAAGGGGAGGGAGGTGTCAAAAATGGTCCAGATAAATTTGAGGGCGGGATGGAAGGTCTTGGCAAGTATATGAACTGTTAAAGTTCCTCATGGGAGCATGGGGCAGCACCGATGCAGTCATCAATGTAGCAGAGAAAGAGGTTGGGGATGGTGCTGGTATAATTGTGGAAGAGGGACTGTTTCACGAATCCTACAAAGAGGCAGGCATAGCTCGGGCCCATGCAGGTGCCCATGGCCACCCCTTTGGTTTGTAGGAAGCGGGAGGAATCAAAAGAAAAATTGTTGAAGATAAGGACCAGTTCTGCCAAGCGAATGAGAGTATCACTGGAGGGGACTTGTTGTGCCTATAGGAGAGGAAGAAGCAGAGGGCTTTCAGGCCATCTTTGTGGGGGATACAGGTATACAGGGACTGAATGTCCATGGTGTAGACAAGGTATTGGGGGGTGAGTAATTGAAAGTTTTGGAAAAGGTGGAGGGCGTGGGTTGTGTCCTGAATGTAGGCGGGGAGTTCCTGGACCAAAGGGGAAAGAACGGAGTTGAGGTAGGAAAAGATGAGCTCGGTGGGGCAGGAGCAGGCAGAGACAATGGGTCAACTGGACGTTAGCAAGGCCTTCGACAAGTTTCCGCATGGTAGACTGGTTAGTAAGGTTAGATCACATGGGATCCAGGAGAGCCAACCATCTGGATACAAAGTTGCCTTGATGGTAGAAGACAGAGGGTAGTGGTAGAGGGTTCATATTTGGATTGGAGGCATGTGACAGCAGTGTGCCACAAGGATCAGTGCTGGGTCCACTTGTGTCCATCATTTATATAAAAGATTCGGATGAGAATATAGGAGGTATGGTTAGTAAGTTTGTAATATATTGGACAATGAAGAAGGTTATCTGAAGGTACAACTAGATCTTGATCAGCTATAAATGTGGAGCTGGAAAAGAACAGCACATCAGACAGCATCCAAGGAGTAAGAGGCAACTTAATTGACACATATAAGTTCCCGAGGGGTTTTGAAAGGATGGATGTGGAAAGATGTTTCCCCTTGGTGAATCCAGAACATGGGGATTGCGTTCACAAATTAGAGGTCACCCATTTGAAAGTATTTAAACACTGAAAACCTGCAGAAAGCTGCAGCACAGATGGATGTGGAGGTTGTCATGCAAAGATCACAAGAAGCTAGTATCCAAGTTCAGTGAGTAATAGGGAAGGCAAATGGAATGTTGGCCTTTATTTCAAAAGGAACGGAATTGAAAAATAGTAAAGATTTGCCAAAACAGTGCAAGGCACTAATTAAACCACAACTGGAATACTATGAACAGTTTTGGTCCCCTTATCCAAGGAAAGATATACTGACATTGGAAGTCACCCAGGGAAGGTTTATGAGGCTGATGGAAAAGCTCAGCAGGTCTGGCAGCATCTGTGAAGCTAAAAACAGAGTTAACATTTCGGGTCAGGTGACCCTTCCTCAGAACACTTAATACTCAAGGGTGAGTTCTGAGGAAGGGTCACCGGACCCGAAACGTTAACTGTTTTTTCCTTCACAGATGCTGCCAGACCTGTTGAGTTTTTCCAGCAACTTCTGTTTTTGTTCCTGATTTACAGCACCCCTTTTCTGACAATTGGAGGCAGTCCAGGGAAGGTTCACTGTGCTGATACTGAGTATGGAGGGGCTGTCTTATGACAAGAGTTGATTAGTTGGGCCTATACTTGTTGGAATACAGAAGAAGGAGAGGTAACCTCGTTGAAACATGCAAAATTCTTCGAGGACTTGGTGATGTAGATTTGGAAAGGTTGTTTCCCCTTCTGGGTGAATGTAGGACCAGAAGGCATAATCTCAGATCAAAGGGTTGCACATTTAAGACACAGATGAGGAGGAATTTCTTCTTTCAGTGGATTGTGAATCTGTGGAATTCTTTTCTGCAGAGGACTGTCAAGGTTGGGTCATTAGGTATATTCAAAGCAGAGACAGACAGATTTTTAATCAGTAAGAGAATCAAGGGTTATGGGGAATAACAAGAAAGTGGAGTTCAGGATTATCAGATAAAAACCAAAAAAACTGCGGATGCTGTAAATCAGGAACAAAAACAAAGTTGCTGGAAAAGCTCAGCAGGTCTGGCAGCATCTGTGAAGGAGAAAACAGAGTTAACGTTTCGGGTCCGGTGACCCTTCCTCAGAACCCAGTGTCTGAGGTTTTCCAGCAACTTCTGTTTTAGTTCCAAAGCAAAACATTCCCTCTTTATTAGGAACAAAATTACAATAACTTTTAATACTAAACATACTATCCCTAATCTTGTTTGGCTGCTCATGGTTACAATACTTCCTGAGTCTCTTGTAAATTTACATAGTCACGCTCTCTATGATTCTGCCTCTGGGTCTGCGAAGCTGCTTTCTCCGTCTCTCTCTCTCTGGATGGTCAGCTAGTCTCTGCCTCTTGCCATGCTGGTCTCCTCGGAAGGGCCGCAGACGATTCCAAGAGAGCGGTCTGCAGGTGAACTCTGTTTTTATAACTTGTAGGTGGTTTTCTGGAACTTTCTGTAGTTCTGGCCAATCAGGGAGATACATTTAATAGCTTGAAACATTCACCATTCCCACAACCTCGAACTCCCTGAGGCCGAACGGTCTGTCCTCAGTAAAAAGACTCACGGTCATGCCCCTCTGCCCTCACCTCAAGAAGTTCCCTGCCCATCATGATGTGGAACTCTTCTTCCGCTGCCCCCTCCTACATGCCGCCTTCTTCGATAAAGACTCCCAACCCACCCTCCGAAGCCCAACTACTCCAGCTGACCAATTGTATCCACATGCTCCTGGCCCACTGAACTTGTCTCGTCCTACCTCTACTCCATTCTCTCCCCCTCAGTCCAGGTACTCCCCACCTACCTCTGGGACACAAACCATGCCCTCCACCTCTATGGAAATTTCCATTCCCTGGCCACCAGCGCGTCATCTTTATTATGGACTTTCAATCCCTTTACACATCCATACACCGCAAGGATGGCCTACAGGCCCCCAGTTTTTTTCTCTCCAACAGACCCATTCAGTCCCCCCTTACCAATACCTTTCTCCACCCTGCCAAACTAGTCCTCACTCTCAATAACATTTCCTTCAATTCTTCCCACTTTCTCCAAATCCAGGGGGTTACCGTGGGTACTCACATGGGCCCCAGCTACACCTGCCTGTTTGTAGGTTATGTCACACAGTCCCTCTTCAGTACGTACACCGGTACTGTTCCCCAACTCTTCCACTGTTACATCGATGGCTGCATAGGTGCTGCATCCTGGGCCCAGGCTGAACTGGAGCCGTTCATCGACTTCGCTAGCAACTTCCACCCCACCCTCAAATTCACTTGGTCTATCTCAGACACCTCCCTGCCCTTTTTTGACTTCTTCATTTCCATTTCTGGTGACAGCTTAGGTACCGACATTTACTATAAACCCACAGACTCCCATAGCTACTTAGACTACACCTCCTCCCACCCTGTATCCTGCAAAAACTCCATCCCGTTTTCCCAATTCCTCTGTCTTCATCGCATCTGCTCTGATGAGGAGATGTTCTACTTGCAAGCATCCCGGATGTCCGCCTTTTTCACACAATGCTCTTTTCCCCCTCTGTCATCCAGACAGCCCTCTACCGCGCCTCCTCCATTCCCTACTCCACAGCTCTTAACCATACACCCCCTCCACAAACAGAATAAAGATAGGGTCACCCTTGTCCTCACTTTCCACCCCACCAGCCTCTGCATCCAACATATCATACTCAAACACTTCCGCCAACTCCAATTAGACCTTACCACCC
>NC_063332.1:19274261-19276175 GCF_021869965.1 Rhincodon typus | reverse complement strand
GCTACTCCTTAGTTCGCGCCACACTCCCCACCAACCGCTCCATCATGCCCGATACCTTCCCCTGTAACCGTAAAAGATACAACACCTGCCTGCCCAACACCTCCCTCACTTCCATCCAGGGCCCTAAACAGCCCTTCCAGGTGTGACAGAGCTTCACTTGCATCTCCTCCAACCTTGTCTATTGCACCCTGTGCTCCCTATGTGGTCTTCTCTACATCGGTGAGACCAAACGTAGACTAGGTGACCGTTTCGCTGAGCATCTTCGCCTGGACTGTCACAGCCAACCTAACCTCCTGGTCACCGCCCATTTCAACTCCCTGCCCCCACACCTCCTCCGACATGTTTGTTCTCGGCCTCCTCCAGTGTCGCAGCGACTCGCAACACAAATTTGAAGAACAACATCTTATCTTCCACCTGGGCACCCTCCAGCCTGGACAACTCAACATTGAGTTCTTCAATTTCAAATAACCTTCCCACCCGTTCCCTGCCTCGCCTTCCAGTCCCACCTCGTCCCTTCCATTCCACCTCCTGACCCTCTCTTCCAGCCACCAATCAGATTGATCCCTCCCATCGACCAACCAATTGGTACTTACCACCAGTGTCCACCTATCATCACCATTCCGCCTCAACAGCCCCCCTCATTTGCAGCTCCCCCTACCCCCACATCCAGTCCTGAAGAAGGGTAATACTTGAAACGCTGACTGCTCCTTTCAACCAGATGCTGCTTGGCCTGCTGTGTTCTTCCAGCCTCCTGTTTGGCTACTAAATCAAAACCAAAAGTACTGCGGATGCTGTAAACCAGGAACAAAAACAGAGGTGCTGGAAGGGTCAGCGGACCCAAAACATTAACTCTGATTTTTTCTGCTCAGATGCTGCCAGACCTGCTGAGCTTTTCCAGCAGCTTCTGTTCTGTTTTCCCTGTTTGGCTACCTTGGATTCCAGAATCTGCAATTTTCTTGTCTCTAACCAAGTTTGAAACAAGAATCAATCGTTTAGATAGCATGCTACTGTCAAGTTCTTTGTGTAGCAGGATCTGGCACCTTTCTGTCTGGGCTGCCTCTTGTTTAACTGATAAATTGTTGGGGGTGTCTGTGCAGACTAACTATTGCGTTTTACATTCTGCTAATATCATTAGCAACTGGCTGCTATGTTTGCACTGTGTCTGGTGTGTGCTTTTATGATTTCAGAGTTTCACTTGGCCAATGTACCCAGCATCCCTTGCTGTTTGGCCAAGTAGGCAATGTTTTAGCAGCCAGGAGGCTGCTTCAAGGATCATCAGATTAACCATGATCTCATTGAATGGCGGAGCAGACCCACTGGGCTGAATGACCTACCTCTGCTCCTACATCTATTTCTGTGACGTAAATTTCACATAATTCTAGACAGAGCAAGACCAAAATGTGGGACTGTTATCTGTTCAGGGATGTAAGTATTGCGGGCAAGGCCTGCATTTATTGGCCATCCCAAAATGCCCTTGAGGAGGTCATATTAATCAGGTGCCTTATGCCAGGCCCAATGACATTAGACAACAGGTGAGACAGCTTGTTATTTTCTCTCTCTCTGTCAGTGGCTGATTGCTCACTTATCAAATTACTGTCTAACAAGGTTGTTCCGTAGTAATAGTCTAAACTGCAATGCACTGGCACTTGTCATTACTTGTAGCGTCACCATTGATCATAAACTGAATTGGGTCAGCCTCATAAATACTTTATCGGGAAAGAGGCTTGATATTCTGTGGTGAGAGGCTCAGCTCCTGAAAGAAACCACAAGCTCATCTCCTAAATGCAATGATCGTCTCACCATCCACATCCACATTGTGAGAAAGTCATCAGATTTTTCGGTTCAGACTCTGGGCTCACTGCAACCAATCTAATTGTTGGGCGTAGACAACAAGGTGCAGAGCTGGACGAACAC
>NC_063332.1:19266638-19269261 GCF_021869965.1 Rhincodon typus | reverse complement strand
TCTGATGCTGCTTGGCCTGCTGTGTTCGTCCAGCTCTGCACCTTGTTGTCTCGGATTCTCCAGCATCTGCAGTTCCTACTATCTCTAATTGTTGGGCGTGCTGCAGTTTCCTGAAGGTGAATTCTTGCTGACAAGAGTGGGTGAGAATAGGGCATGGATTCTGAAACCTCCAGCTGGGTCAAAAGTAGGCAGGAGGCATTTACAAATGACGGGTGAGACTTGATTCTGGTATTCCCAGCTCCATTTCCGTCATGTGGGATTTTTATGGTCATGGAAGTAAGAGTGTGGCTAGTGAACCTACATGAAGCAATCCTGTAAAGTCAACGACATTTCAAGGTGCCACTCCTGCATCAGATGTCTGTCCTCTCAGATAGACATAAAACACCCCATGACAATTGTTTGAAGGACAGCAGGGGGCTATCCCCAGTATCCTACAGATATTTGTCCCTCGGTCAATACAAATAAAAGTCATTAATTCATTTCTGTTTGTGGGAGTATAAAAATTGGCTCCCGTTTTGCCTATGCTACAAGAGTGACTGCACTGCAAAATTAAGTTAAAGTGCTTTAGGGACAATCTGTGGATTTTTAAAAATTCATTTGTGGGATGTGAATGTTGCTGGCTTGGCCAGCATTTATTGTGCATCCCTAACTGTCCTTGAACTGAGTAACTTGCTAGGCTATTTCAAAGGCAGTCTGGAGTCACACTCATTGATTGATTGATTGTCATGTGTAATGAAATACATTGAAAAGTTTTGTTTACCAAAAGCACAAGCAAATCATAGTGAGCAATGGATGGACAGATCAAAAAGACTTAGAGGCATACAGGTTAAATTGCACAGGGTATGCACTGAGTGAGATCAACATTAGCAAGATTAGCATTATTTGAGGCTAGAAAGACTATTCAACAGTCTGATAATGGCTGGGAGAAGCTGTTCCTGAACTTGCTTGTGCGTGTGTTCAGGCTTCTGTATCTTCTGCCTGACAGAAGAAGTTGTAGGAAATCATTACTGGGGTGCGATGGGTCTTTGATGATGTTGGCTGCCTGTCTGTGGCAGTGAGCTGTATCAATGGAGTCCATGGATGGAAGGTTGATCAGAGCTGATGAAGAGTTATCTGGACGTGAACCGTTAGCTTGCTTTCAGTTGACTGATGTTGAGGTCAGGGGTGAGCCCATGAATACTACAGAATGTCTTAATGGAGGAAGTTTTGGGTATCCTAAATTGCATTAAGGTAGACAAGTCCCCAGGGCCAGATGGGATCTCTCCCAGGTTACTGTGAAAGTAATGCCCCAGGCTGGGGCATTAGCAGATTCAGATCCTCTTTGACCACTGGTGAGTTCCAGAGGACTGGAGATTAGCCAATGTTGTTCCCTTGTTTAAGAAAGGAAGCAGGGATAATCCAGCAAATTATAGGCCGGTGAGTCTGACATCTGTGGTGAGGTAGCTCCTGGAGCAGATACTGAAGGACAGGATATATGCGCATTTGGAAGAAAATGGACTAGTCAGCAACAGGCAGCATGGTTTTGTACAGGGAAGGTCATGTCTCACCAACTTGATCGAATGTTTTGAAGAGGTGTCAAAGATAATTGATGAGGGAAGAGCTGTGAATGTAGTTTATATGAACTTTAGTAAGGCATTTGATAAAGTCCCATATGGCAGATTGGTACAAAAACTAAAATGACATGGGACTCAGGGTGCCTTTTCTGATGAAGGTTCTAGGCCCGAAACGTCAGCCTTTCTGCTCCTATGATGCTGCTTGGCCTGCTGTGTTCATCCAGCTCTGCACCTTGTTGTCTGGGACTCAGGGTGGTCTGGCTTGGTCATAGGAGACAGAGAGTAGTGGTGGAAGGGTATTTTTCAGAATGGAGACCAGTAACTAGTGGTGTTCCACAGGGATCAGTCTTAGGTCCCCTGTTGTTTGTAGTATATATAACTGTTCTGGAGGAAAATGTAGCTGTCTGATTAGTAAGTTTGCAGATGACACGAAGATTGGTGGATTTGCTGACAGTGCCGACGATTGTGAAAGTATACAACAGGATATAGATAGATTGGTGACTTGGGCACAGAAATGGCAGATGGAGTTTAATCCAGACAAATGCAAGGTGACGCATTTTGGAGGATCAAATTTAGGTGTGAATTATACTGTTAATGGCAGAACCCTTAGGAACATTAACGTACAAATGGATCTGGGCACGCAGGTCCACAGTTCCCTAAAAGTGGGAATATAGGTGGCCGAAGTGATTAAGAAGGCATATGGCATGCTTTCTTCATTGCCTGGGGCATGGAGTAAATGAGTTGGCAAACCATGTTGCAGCTATATAAACCCTAATAAGGCTGCATTTGGAATATTGTGTGCAGTTTTGGTCGCCACAATATCAGAAGGATGTGGAAACTTTAGAGAGAGTACAGAGAAGGTCCACCAGGATGTCGCCTGGTCTCGAGGGCATTGACTGTACGGAAAGGTTAAAAAGACTAGGATTGTTTTCACTGGAAAGATGGCAGCTGAGAGGAGACCTGATAGAGGTCAACAAATTATGAGAGGCATAGATAGGGTGGATAGTCAGAGGCTTTTTCCCAGGGTTGGAGTTTCAGTTACAAGGGGTCACAGGTTCAAGGTGAGAGGG
>NC_063332.1:19254001-19266138 GCF_021869965.1 Rhincodon typus | reverse complement strand
ATCAGAGGAGCAAGAAAGTTGATGTTTCGGGTCAGGACCCTTCTTCAGAAATGATCCATAACGTCAACTTTCCTGCTCCTCTGATGCTGCCTGGCCTGCTGTGTTCCTCCAGCTCCACACTATGTTATCTCTGATTCCCACATCTGTAGTTCTTACTATCTCTGAGTAATGATGGAGGGTTGCTTTTTTGGACTCGAAGTCTGTGACCAGTAGTGTTCCAAAGTGATCAGTTCTGGGTCCTCTTTTGTTTGTCATTTATATAAATGATTTGAATGAGAATATAGAAGGCACGTTTAGTAAGTTTGCGGATGACACCATAATTAGTGGCATTGTAGACAGTGAAGAAGGTTTTCTGCGATTTACAAAGGGATCTTGATCATATGGGTCAATAGACTGAAAAATGGTAGATGGAATTCCATGTGGGTAAATGTAAGGTGTTGCATTTTGGTACACCAACAAGGGTAGGGCTTATACAATTAATGATAGGACCTTGAGTAATGTTGTAGAACAGAGGGACCTAGAGGTGCAGGTACATAATTCTTTGAAGTTTGCGTCACATGTTAGTGGGGTAATTAAAAAGACTTTTGGCATATATGCCATCATTGCTCAGCCCTTACAGTATAGGAATTGGGACATTATGTTGAGGTTGTACAGGACATTGGTGAGGCCTCTCCTGGAATACTGTGTCTAGTTCCGGTCGCCCAGTTACAGGAATGATATTATCAAGCTGGAGACGGTTCAGAAGAGATTTACAGGATGTTGCTGGGTATGGACGGTTTGAGTTATTAAAAAAGGCTGGATAGGCTGGGATTTTTCTCACTGGACAGTGGGACGTTAAGAGGTGACCTGATAGAAGTTTATACAATAATGAGAGGTATAGATAGAGTTGATGGTAGTTGTATTTTCCCTCCGATGTGGGATTTCAAGACCAGGGGCATATTTTTAAGCTGAGAGAAGAGAGATTTTAAAAAGACATGAGGCAAATTTTTTACAGAGTGTGGTTCGCATGTGGAATGAACTTCCTGATGAAGTGGTGGATGTGGGTACAATTACAATGTTTAAAAGACATTTGGATAGATATATGAATAGGAAAGGTTTGGAGAGATATGGGCCAGAAGTAGCAGGTGGGACTAGTTTAGTTTGGGATTATGTTCGGCATGGACCGGTTGGAGTGAAGGGTTTTTTTCTATGCTGTATTACTCTATGACTCTATAAATGAATACTTAGCTTCAGTTTTCACCAAATCAGAAGATGCTGGCCGTGGCTGAGTTGAAAATGTTGGTGTTGAGCAACTGAACAGTACAGTGGTAGATAAAGAAGAGGTACTACAAACGCTAGCAGCACCCCAGGTAGGGAAGTCACCAGGCTTGGATGGGATGCATCCGTAGATTGCTGAAAGAGGTAAGAGAGCAAATCATGGCACCATTGACAGAAATTTTCTAGGTCTCTTTGAACAGGATTTTGTGTGCTTCAAGAATTGATGCTGGGTCTACTGCTTTTTGTCATTTATATAAATGACTTGGATGTGAATATAGGAGGCATGGTTAGTAAGTTTGTAGATGACACCAAAATTGGTGGTGTAGTGGACAGCAAAGAAAGTTACCTCCAGAGTACAATGGCACCTTGATTAGATGCGCTGATGGACCAAGGAATGGTAGAAGGAGTTTAATTTAGATAAATGTGAGGTGCCACATTTTGAAAAGGCAAATCAGGACAAGACTTGTACAGTTAATAGTAGGGTTGTGGGGAGTGTTGCTGAACATAGAGTCTTTGGAGTACACGTTCGTAGTTCCTTGAAAGTGGAGTCACAGGTAGACACTGTAATGAAGAAGGTGTTTGGTACACTTGCCTTTATTGGTCAATGCATTAGGTATAGGAGTTTGGAGGTCATGTTGCAGCTGTACAGGACATTGGTTAGGCTACTGCATTCAATTATGGTCACCCTGCTATAGGAAAGATGTTTCAACTTGAAAGGGTTCAGAAAAGATTTACAAGAATGTTGCCAGGGTTTGAGTTATAGGGAGAGGCTGATTAGGCTAGGGCTATTTTCCCTGGAGTGTCGGAGGCTGATGGTTGACATTATTGAGGTTTATAAAATCATGAGGCGCATAAATAGGGTGAGCCTTTCTGCTCCTATGATGCTGCTTGGCCTGCTGTGTTCATCCAGCCCTGTACCTTGTTGTCTCGGATTCTCCAGCATCTGCAGTTCCTACTATCTCTGAATAGTCAATGTCTTTTCCCAAGGGTAGGAGAGTCAAAAGCTAGAGGACATAGCTTTAAGGTGAGAGGGGAAAGATTTAAAAGGGACGTAAGAGGCAACATTTTCACACAGAGGGTGGTGCGTATCTGGAATAAGCTGCCAGAGGAAGTGGTAGAGGCTGGTACAATTACAACATTTAAAAGGCATCTGGATGGGTGTACGAATAGGAAAGGTTTAGAGGGATATGGGCCAAATGCTGGCAAATGAGACTAGTTATATCTAGGATATCTAGTCAGCATGGACGAGTTGGACCAAAGGGCTTCTTTCCATGCTGTGCATCTCTGTGATTCTATGACTTGAGGATTGCAAATGTGATGCCATTGTTTAAGGAAGGGGCAAAGGATAACCCAGGAAACTAGAGACCTGTCAGCTTGACAACAATAGTGGGAAAACTAATACAGCTCATAATATGGGATAAGTAATATGTCTTTAGAGAAAAATAAGGTACTACGAGATAGTCAATATAGCTTTGTCAAAGGCAGGTTATGCCTGACAAATTTAATTGAGTGACACAGACAGTGGATGAGGATAGTGTTGTGGATGTTGTATATTTGGACTTACAGAAAGCATTTGATACGGTGTCACATGGGAGATTGGTTAGACAATTAGAAATATTTGGGATTGATGAGTCCTTGGCAGCAAGAATTAGAAGTTAGTAAAGGTTAGGAAACAGAGGGTAAGTATGGACAGGTATTTCTTAGAATGCAGGCGAGTTGAAAGTGGTCTACCGCAGGGATCAATGTCTGGACCCTTGCTTTTTCTGGTTTATATAAACTATTTGGAGATGGGTGTTGAGGGCAAAGCCTCTAAATTTGCAGATGATACCAAGCTAGGGAGAACAGTGAATTGTGAGGTTGATGCTGTTTGATTTCAGAGGGACACTGACAAGTTGGCCAAATGGGCAGACACCTGGCAAATGCATTTCAATGCAGAGAAATGTGAGGTAATGCATTGGTAGAAGAAACACAGAGAAACAATACTGGCTCAATGGTACAAAAAGAAATGTTAATACTGTTGGGGTTGAAGCTACTGCAGTTTATTGTCTCAAAAAGCTTGACACAGCTTTAACAGAGGGTGGCTTTAAGTGGTCAAACAGCCTTACCTCCCCAGCCTTGATACATGAGATCTGCAAACAGAAGAAGCTGATACATGCACAGAAAATTGTTGGATGAACTCAGCAGGTCTGGCAGCATCTTTGGAGAGAAAGCAGAATTAATGTTTCGAGTTCAGTGGCCCTTGTTTGGAACAAAGAGGAAGCTGATGTTCCCTTTTCTGCCTCCTCTAGTCCCATCTCCGAATGTGAGTAAAACTAAGTGATCTTGTGCATGTTGTTTATATGCTTGAGTGGACCTCTGGCTAAAGTGCAGGACATGCTAATGCACTAAATTTAAAAGCCAGTTTCCCTGTGGGGAAATCAGTTGATCAGACTGTTGGTGAAGTAGACCATCTGTCAGTCCGTAAAAAGTGGCTCCAGGCAGTGATCCAGCAGTTTCATATGTTTTTAATTTTACAATTATTACAGCCAATTATACAGAACTTTAAATTTTGCAGAGCTTCGGGAAGCTTCAATAACGAACACCAAGAGCAACTTGGAGATTGATGAAACACGAAAACTTTTAAATTCTCAGTGGAAGGAGTAAAATTGTGGTTATGGAGGTTAATGTGGAATGTGAATTTCTTTTCAACTTCCTATGTTCTCATTTGAATTACACATTTACAGTAGGAGACTGTAAATACATTTAGTTGCTTTGAATGTCTTAGAACTGTTAATACAAGCTGAGTGTTTTGTGCTTTGTTGTTTCTTTGACTTCTCCCTAACTTCCTTCAAAGCAGATGATAGAATATTAGGAGGCTGAGGTCAGAGTCACGTGTAATTTTTTTTAGGCTGGATCTAAAAATAACACAGCAGCTTTCTTTTGAAAATATTCAAGTCTGAGGTAGAATATAAGAGAAATGTTTCCAAATGTTTCTCAAAGTTTCCTGTCGACTTTTCCCCATCATCTTTAATAGAGAGAGCTGTTTTATTGAAATCTCAGTTCCAGAGTTCTTTTTAAAGGACCCAAGGTAGCATGACTAACTCCTTTGCATGGCCAGTTTACTTTAACCTCATATTACTGCAGGGTTAGCACATTGAACTGTTGTGCTGGCTATTTGGACATGTGGTATTTGTATTCCTGCCACGTCAAACTACGAGAAAATACACACTGCCACTAGATGTCAGAGTACGAACAGGTCTAAATCAGAAATCCTCAATCTCTTTGTGATCTTTTTATTAAAGGTAATTAATTGAAAGGTGCCAAGTGCAGCAAAAGAATGACTATGGCTTTATGCATCCATGTACTTTCAAGTTAAAACCAAAGTTACAAGTCATGTAGAGTTGATTTGTGCATGAACTAGACTTCATATCCTTCAAAGGTGGTTATGAGGATGTGTCCTTATGAATAATGGATCCTTTTGTGGCTTGAGAAAAGTTCTCATTTCCCTTGTTGAGCCACTTCTTAACCTTAGGTATAATATGCTTATGTTTTCACAATTTGTAGGCCACTCATTTAATTAATCCAGTGCTTAGAATGACATTCATGAAGTGACATCTTGGAGTGGCCAATGGATGGCTCATGACTTCCAAAATGAATAATAACAAAAATTTGACATTGAAGACCACCACTTATGCTTAAATGGTACAACCCGACACCGTGGATTGTTCATCTTGTATATAGTGCCTATCGATGTCACTGGAACCTTTTTGAAGTTATTTTCTGAGGGTTATGGTGGCAGTGGCTGATGGAGTGCAACATTTAGTGGTAAGCTGTTGTGGAATAGGAGTTCATAGTGGATTCCAGCAAATGCTGTGCTATTCCATTCTGGCTGGAAGGGTCTTACAATGTAGTTGGGCATTGATTTTATTTGAATTTGACATTGGTCCATGATCGTAGTTTGTTTGATCTCTTTCACTAATCTCATCACTTGCAAGAGAATTTGTTTGATTTATAAATGTCATCTTATTCCCACAGTCAAAAGTTTTGCTGCTTCTGTTTGTTGAATTTAGCCTTTTATAATCTATTTTGCCTGTTCATTGAAGCACCATAAGGACCAGTTAAAAACATTGTGTACAGTAGAGATCTGTCAGCTGTCTGTCAGAATAATTTTCCTTTTCTCCATTGTCGGAACAAAGGCTGCAATCTCTGGCTTCAGTGTCTGCCCAGTGTGATGTTATCTGTTCCCTGAATTATCACTGAGCACCAAAATGCTCACAATCAGGTGTAATGAATGTCTTCAGTTCCAGATGGTCTTAGTATTGAAACCTTTTTCAACAGAGACTCATTGAACAAACAGTATAAAACAATATATTACTTAAACAGTTCAGTTAGCCTATAGTCTCTGAAGAAACATCCAATTAATTCCAGAGATAGTAAGAACTGCTGATGCTTGAGTCTGAGATAACACAGTGTGGAGCTGGAGGAACACAGCAAGCCAGGCATCATCAGAGGAGCAGGAAAGCTGATGTTTCGGGTCTGGACCTTCTTCAGAAATGGGGGAGGGGATGGGGACTCTGTAATAAATTGAGAGAAGGGGAGAGGTGATGATGGAAGGTGGATAAAGGAGCAGATAGGTGGAGAGAAGATGGACAGGTCAAGGAGGCGGGGATGAAGCCAGTAAAGATGAGTGTAGGTAGGGAGTTGGGATGGGGGTTGGTCAATTGAAGGAGGTGGGGATGAGGCTAGTAGGTAGGAAGTGGGTGTGGGGGTTGGTCAATGAGGTGGGAGGAGCGGATAGGTGGGAGAAAAGACGGACAGGTCAAGGAGGCAGGGACGAGCTAGGCTGGTTTTGGGATGTGGTCGTGGGCGGGGAGATTTTGAAGCTTGTGAAGTCCACATTGAAACCATTGGGCTGCAGGGTTCCCAGGCAGAATATGAGGTGCTGTTCCTCTAGCCTTCGGGTGGCATCGTTGTGGCACTGGAGGAGGCCCAGGTTGGACATTATTGTGTCAACATGTGATCACACCAAAGCAGCATGCGTGGAATCTCGGAGCGACTGCACAGTTTGAAGTTTGCATAAATTTGCTAAGGGTGATAACTTTTGCAAAACTAATCTGGAATGCAAAGACAAGTGGCCTCCTCTTCTCGGCTACGTGACATCCATCTCTACACAGTCTTCTCCACACTTCTTATGTGTTCAACGAGGGACAATGAGGGGTCGAAGGAAATTAGCACTAAATTAGCACTACTGGAGAAATTAATAGGGCTGAAAATCCACAGGCCCTTCATCCCAGACCATCGATGAAAGAGGTTATAGACATAGCCAATGCATTGCTAATTATCTTCCACAATTCCAAAGGTTCTGGAATTACTTCTGCAAATTGGAAGGTAGCAAGTATCACCCCATTACTTAAGGAATTGAGACTACAGATTTGTCAGTCTTGTATCAATGGTAGGGAAAGTGCTGGAATCTATTATAAAGGGTGAAATAAATGTACATATGGATAACAATGATCTGATTGAATTAAGTCAGCATGGATTTGCAAGTAGAAAATTGTGTTTGAACTTTTTGGAATCTTTTTTGAATATGCTGCCAATACAATTGATAAAGGAGAACAAATGGATGTCTGTACTTTGATTTTTCAGAAGGCTTTTGATGCTGTCCCCCACAAGAGGTTGGTTAAAAATATTAAAGCACTTGGGATAGGAGGCCAAGTACAGGCATGAATCAATGATTGGCAAACAGGCAGAGAACAGTGTGGGAATAAATGAGTCATTCTCCCAATGATAGGCTGTGCCTAGTGGGGTATTGCAAGGATCGTGCTTGGCCCCTAGCTGTTCACAATCCATATCAAGGAGTTGGAGTTGGGGACTGAATGTAATGCCTCTCATTTTTCAGATGATAACTCTTTTGTTTCAATTCATTTGTGGGATTTTGGCATCACTGTTCAGGCCAGCTTTTATTGCCCAGAGAATAGTTGAGAGTCAATCCAGTTGCTGGTAGGTCTTGAGTCACATGTAGGCCAGGCATGTAAGGATGGCATTTTTCTTCCCTATAGGACATAAGTGAACCAGGTGGGTTTTCCCAATAATCAAGAATGATTTCATAGTCATCATTTGACTTTTAATTCCTTCTTTTTATTGAATTCAAATTCCACCATGCGCCCTGTGACAGGGTTTGAACCCAGGTCCCCAGAACATTCTCTATATTAGTTCTCTATATTAATATTCTAGCTATAATACCACTAGGCCATTACCTCCCCTTGAAGCTACGTGGGAATATGTTGTGATGAAGATGTAAAACTGTTTCAGAATGATTTGAACTGACTCACAAATGGGCAAGAGCATGGCAGATGAAACGTAACATGGAAAGGTATTATATTATCCACTTTGTAGGAGAAACAGAGGTGCAGTGTATTTTTAAAGAATTTTTAACGTGCAGATGTACAAAGGGACCTAAGTGTCCTTGTTGATAAGTTACTGAAGGGTAAAATGCACGTGCAACAAGCTGTTAGGAAGGCTAATGGAATGCTAGATTATTCCAAGAGGATTTGATTACAAGGGCAATGGAATCTGTCTTCAATTGTATAGGAGTTTGGTTAGGACAAACCTGGGTTACCCTGAGATAACAAGGTGTAGAGCTGGATGAACACAGCAAGCCAAGCAAGCGAAGGGTCCAGACTTGAAACATCAGCTTTCCTGCTCCTCTGATGCTGCTTGGTCTGCTGTGCTCATCCTGCTCTACACCTTGTTATCTCAGATTCTCCAGCATTGGCAGTTCCCACTATCTCTGGATTACCGTGTGCAGTTTTGGTCTCCTTTTCACAAGAGAGTTATTACTGACATAGAGAGAGTGCAATGAAGGTTCACCAGACTTGTTCCCAAGATGATGGAATGGTCATAGAGTCATAAGATGCATCTGCATCTGTCAAAAATAGCCTCCTAACTACTCTAATCCCATTTTCCAGCACTTGGCCCATAGTCTTGTATGCCTTGGCAATGCAAATGCACATCTAAATACTTCTTAAATATCCTAGGAGGAAAAGCTAGGGAAACTGGGCCTGTATTCTCCAGGATTTTGAAGAATGAAAGGTGATCTCTTTGAAACCTACAAAATACTTAAATGGCTAGAGTCAGTCAATGCAGAGAGACTTTGTTTCAATACTTTGATGGACTTGAAGTATTTAAAATTTCAACCTGTCTGTCGGAACTGTAAGTAACTTTCTTTACTACTATCATGCTTAGTTTCCTTCCAGTGTTATACTATGATGCAGCTTCTTTTATAAACTTCAAAAACTTAACTTCTCTTCTTTCCACAACTACATCCCAAAACTGTCTTGTGACACTAATAATGACTTATAATTATAAGGCAAAATAATCTCATTAATTTCCTTTTCTTGGGAATGCTGCTGAACACAAGTTACCCTTTCAAAGGAATTCTCAGTACTCTACTTTGGACATTGATACATGCTTCTCTGACAAACAACTTGGATGAATCTGTAAAGTTCTATCCCAACATTGGCAAGTTCCATTGGAGAACTGAGTAACTTCCTGTTGCTTTGAGTTATGGGTATTGTAGTTTCCCCCTCAAAAGTCAATTGTCAATTCCAAACACACAAACAAACCCACATGTACAATGCAGAACTCCAAGAACCCAAACTTGCAGTTGACAAATATGTAAATCTTGGTTTCATCAAATCTCTCTACAAAGGAGAATGAAAATGTATACGAAAAAGACATCTTCAATACACATCAAAATTATCTTACCACTAATTCTGTCATATTAACGGTAATAAAATGTTAGCATTAAGTAGACAATGAATGGTACAGCAGTCGTTTTTATGTGTTTTGAAATCTTGACAATGCATTCCAATGGCATTTTCTTTTCCAGCCAAGATCTGATTTTTCCTTCTAGTTAGCATGGCTGCCTCAGTGCCAGGGACCCAGATTCGATTCCACCCTTGGGTGACTGTCTATGTGGACTTTGCAGATCCTCCCTTTGTCTGTGTGGGTTTCCACAGCGTGCTGCAGTTTCCTCCTACAGTCCAAAATGTCCAAGTTAGGTGGATTGGCCGCATGGAATGTTGAGTTGCGGGAATAGGGTTGGGGGCTAGGTCTGGGTGGGATGGTCTTAGGAGGATTCTTGCAGACTTGATGGGCTGAATGGCTTCTTTCTGCATTGTAGGGATTCTGTGATTCTATGATTCTTACAACAGCACCCAGTTCCTTCTAATAAATATTGTCACTAACTGCTTCAATGCACTTGGCTGTCACATCCATACTTCAAATCCAAAACGTTTGTGTCTCAACATAGCCTGGTCTGATTCCACACTAAAAAGATCCAGTAATAGCATCAGTACACTTGGAAGCACAATGTGCCATTTTGTATCAGGCACTCCTGCTTTTGAAGGTTCCCAGGATCTGGGATGGATCTTCTCATGGATTTAGGTGGTTAAAAAGCCAATACAATGGAGAATACAAAAGCTGAGACAGATTCAAATAGGACTCTCATTCTATGTAGAGTCATATCAGGAAGGCACATTGTGCTCGCCAAATAATCAATAATTAATGAAGCACCGAGCAGATTTCTCTCAGGTTCCAGTTGTGGATAAGCTTACCTAAACTTTAGTGCCATTCCTGGGTGGCCTCCTTGTGGTATTAATGTCATACATTTGTAAAGTGCAAGGAAGAATAACCCGTTATCAGCTCATCAATAATCTAACTGGGTATTTCTATTGGTCAGGCTAAACGCTGGGTAAAATGCACTCTTTAAACAGTATAGTACCTTTTCAATTAGATCACATGCAATTTTGTGATCCCCTGCATCTGACAAATGTCATTTCATTGCAATGGATGGTCAATGTGATGTGGATTCACACGGCGCAGTGTCAGAATGCTGTTTGGTTACATAGAGCCTACAGCATCCAAGAACATACACTTGGGGCAACACAGTGGGCTCAGTGGGTAGCAAGGCTTCCTCACAGCACCGGGGACCTGGGTTTGATTACAGCATTAGGAGACTGTCTGTGTGGATTTCCTCTTGGTGATCCAATTTCCTCCAGAGTACAGAGATATGCAGAAACAACAAATGCTGGAGATCACAGCAGGTCAGCCAGCATCCATGGAGAGAGAGAAAGCTAACATTTCGAGTCTAGCTGACTCTTCTTCAGAGCTGAAGTGATGTATAGAGGGGGCAGCATTTATGCTATAGTCCTATCACCCCTCCCCCCACGCCAGTGGGACTGTCTGTTCGTTCCAGTCGGGCAGTTAGACATACCACTGTTCTGCCATTCTCGCATTCCAATCACTTGATCCGAACTATCAATGTCTTTTCTCTGCCCGCACTCTACATCCCACCACCCCAACACCCTTCTCCCCAAATATAGCATAAATGCTGCCCCCCCGACACTTCACTTCAGCTCCGATGAAGAGTCATCTAGACTCGAGACATTAGTTTGCTCTCTCTCCATGGAAGCTGCCTGACCCGCTGTGATCACCAACATTTGTTGTTTTTAGTACAAATTCCAATATCTGCAGCAAATTGCTCCCAAAGACCAGGTTAGGTGGATTGACCACACTAAATTGCCCATAGTGAATCAGGCTGGGCGGATTGGCTGTGGGAAATGTAGGATTACAGGGATAGGGTAGGGGGTTGTGGATCTGGGTGGGATGCTCTTCCAAGGGGCAGTGTATACTTGATGGGCCAAATGGCCTGCTTCCTCCCTGTAGGGATTCTATGAACATGTACTGTGTGTGTTGATAATCAAGTCGTATTCAAAGGTTAAATACTGATCTCCACCCCTTGGTCTCTAGTATTTACAGAGAAATTCCTGTTTCAGTGTAATGTGGCCAAGTATCAGGAGCAACATGCCCCTGGAGATTAAAACTTGGCAACCTAAAGAAGTTGGCAGTGTGGCAGTGGGTGTTGGGAACCGGAATACTAGGCCTCTAAGTGCAGGGACTGGGGTCAAAGTGTGACTGAGATATGCATAGCACAGAGTAAGAGCAGGACAGGGAAGTCATGGGGCTCAGAGGGACTGGAGAAGTATATTAGGTGAGGCAGATGAACTAAGAGCATGGGTTACTGCATTGAATTATAATGTTATTGCCATTACGGAGACATGGTTAAAGGAGGGACAGGACTGGCAGCTTAACATTGATATTGCTGTCTTAGACGGGACAGAAAGGGAAACAAAAGGGGTGGGAGAGTTGCATTGCTGCTTAGGGATCATATCACAGCTGTGTTGAGGGAGGATACATCGGAGGGATCTTGCAGTGAGGCATTATGGCTGGAGTTCAGGAATAGGAAGGGTGAAATCACAAAGTTGGGAGTTTTGTATAGACCTCCCAACAGCCCATGGGAAGCAGAGGAGCAGATATGTAGTCAAGATACCAGAAAGGTGTGAAAAGAGTAGGGTAGTTGTGGTGGATGACTTCAACTTTCCCCTTATTGACTGGGAATCCCTTAGAGCCAGGGGGTCGGATGGAGAGCACTTTGTTAGTTGTGTCCAGGAGGGCTTTTTGGGGCAGAATGCTGACAATCCAACCAGAGAGGAGACCATATTAGACTTAGTATTAGGGAATGAGCCAGGGCAGGTGATTGTTGTTTCAGTAGGAGAGCATTTCAGGCTTAGTGACCCTAACTCCATAAGATTTCCAGTAGTCATGGAAAAGGATACAAGTGACCCTCGGGTGAGGATGCTTAATTGGGCAAGGGCCAATTCATCCAAATTAGACAGGAACTGGATAATGTGGATTGTAATTGGTTATTTGAGGGCAAATCTACCTCTGGCATGTGGGAGGTTTTTAAAGACCAATTGATTAAAGTGCAGGACATGCATGTCCCTGCAAAACTAAAGGATAGGAATGGCAAGATTCAGGAACCATGGATGACAAGGGAA
>NC_063332.1:19243406-19253501 GCF_021869965.1 Rhincodon typus | reverse complement strand
TCCTCCCTGGACTGACCTATCCCCTTCCCAACTCCCTACCTACACTCACCTTTCCTGGCCCCATCCCCGCCTCTTCGACCTGTTTGTTTCCTCTCCACCTATCCTCTCCTCTATCCCTCTTCTATCCGCCTCCCACTCTCTCCCTATTTATTTCAAAACCCCCTTCCCCTCCCCCTTTTCTGATGAAGCGTCTAGGCCCAAAACGTCAGCCTCTCTGCTCCTATGATGCTGCTTGGCCTGCTGTGTTCATCCAGCCCTGAACCTTGTTGTCTCGGATTCTCCAGCATCTGCAGTTCCTACTATCTCTGACTAAATTAATCTCGTCTCATTTGCCAGCATTTGGCCCATATCCCTCTAAACCATTCCTATTCATATACCCATCCAGATGTCTTTTAAATGTTGTAATTGTGCCAGCCTCTACCATTTCCTCTGGCAGCTCACTCCATACACACACCACCCTCTGCGTGAAGGAGTTGCCCCTTAGGTCCTTTTTAAATCTTTCCCTCTCACTGTAAACTTATGCCCCTCTAGTTTTGGACTCCGCCATTCTGGGGAAAAGACCTTGGCTATTCACCCTATCCATGCCCCTCATGATTTTATAAACCTCTATAAGGTCACCCCTCAGCCTCTGATGCTCCAGGGAAAATAGCCCCAGCCTATTCAGCGTCTCCCTATAGCTCAAACCCTCCAACACTAGTGACATCCTTGTATCTCTTTTCTGAACACTGTCGAGTTTCACAACATCCTTCCAATACCAGGGAGACCAGAATTGCACACAGTATTCCAAAAGTGGCCAAACCAATGTCCTGTACAGCCACAACATGACCCTCCCAACTCCTATATTCAATGCACTGACTAATAACAGCAAGCATACTAAACGCCTTCTTCACTATCCTATCTACCTGCGGCTCCACTTTCAAAGAACCAAGGTCTCTTTGTTCAGCAACACTCCCAAGGACCTTACCATTAAGTGTAAAAGTCCTGCCCTAATTTGCCTTTCCAAAATGCAGCACCTCACATTTATCTAAATTAAACTCCTTCTGCCACTTCTTGGCCCATTAGCCCATCTGATCAAGATCCTGTTGTACTCTGATGTAACCTTCTTCCCTGTCCACTACGCTTCAGCTTTGGTGTCATCTGCAAACATATTAACCATACCTCCTATGTTCACATCCAAATCATTTATATAAATGACAAAAAGCAATGGGACCAGCACCGATCCTTGTGGCACACCACTGGTCACAGGCCTCCAGTCAGAAAAGCAAACCACCACTGTCACCCTCTGTCTTCTCCCTTCAAACCAGTTCTGTATCCAAATGGCTAGCTCTCCCTGTATTCCATGTGATCTAACCTTGCTAACCAGTCTACCATGAGGAACCTTGTCAAATGCCTTACTGAAGTCTACTTAGATCATGTCTACTGCTCTGTCCTCATCAAACCTCTTTGTTAGCTCTTCAAAAACTCAATTAAGTTAGCAAGACATGATTTCCCAAACACAAAGCCATGTTGACTATCCCTAAACAGTCCTTGTCTTTCCAAAGACATGTAAATCCTGTCCCTCAGGATTCCCTCCAACAACTTGCCCACCACCGATGTCAGGCTCACCAGTCTATACTTCCCTGGCTTTTCCATACCACCCTTTTTTAAATAGTGACACCATGTTAGCAAACCTCCAGTTTTCTGGCACCTCACTTGTGGCTATCGATGATACAAATATCTCAGCAAGGGACCCAGCAATCACTTCCCTAGCTTCCCAGAGAGTTCTAGTGTACGCCTGATCAGGCCCCAGGGATTTATCCACCTTTATGCATCTTAAGCCATCCAATACCTCCTCCTTTGTAATACGGACATATTTCAAGATGTCGCTATTTATTTCCTCGCGTTCTATATCATCCATGTCCTTCTCCACAGTAAACACTGATGCAAATACTTGTTTAGTACCTCCCCCATCTCCTGTGGTTCCACACATAGGAGGCCTTGCTGATCTTTAAGCGGCCCAATTCTCTCCCTGGTTACCCTTTTGTCCTTAACGTATTTGTAGAATCCCTATCTCATGTTCCCTTTTTGCCCTCCTGATTTCCCTCTTAAGTTTACTCCTACTGCCTTTATACTTTTCTAGGGATTCACTTGATCACTGTTGTCTATAGCTGACATATGCTTCCTTCTTATTCTTGACCAAAACCTCAATTTCTCTTGTCATCCAGCACCACCTACACCTACCAGTCTTGCCCTTCACCCTAACAGGAACATACTGTTCCTGGACTCTCGTTATCTCATTTTTTAAGGCTTCCCAATTTCCAACCTTCCCTTTACCTGCAAACATCGACCACCCCACAATCAACTTTTGAAAGTTTTTGACTAATACTGTCAAAATTGGCCTTCCTCCAATTTAGAACTTTAACTTTTAGATCCGGTCTATCCTTTTCCATCACTATTTTAAAACTAATAGAATTATGGTTGTTGTCCCCAAAGTGCTCCCCACTGACACCTCAGTCACCTGCCCTGCCTTATTTCTCAGCAGTAGGTCAAGTTTTGCACCTTCTCCAGTAGGTACATCCACATGCTAAATCAGAAAACTTTATTATACACACTTAACAAATTCCTTTCCATACAAGTCCTTAATACTATGGCAGTCCCAATCTGTTTGGAAAGTTAAAATCTCCTACCATAACCACCCTATTATTCTTACAGATAACTGAGATCTCCTTACAAATTAGTTTCTCATTTCCTACTGACTACATTATTGCGGGGGTCTATGGTACAATCTCAATAAAGTGATCACCCCTTTGTTATTTCTCAAATAACTTCCCTGGATGTATTCCCAGGAATATCCTACCCAGGTACAGCCATAATGTTATCCCTAAACAAAAACGCCACTCCCCCTCCTCTCTTGCTCCCCTTTCTATCCTTCCTATAGCATCTATACCCTGGCACATTAAGCTGCCAGTCCTTTCCATTGCTGAGCCATGTCTCTGTAATTACTATACAACACCATTCAACACAAGAAGCTACCAACAGCAGGCCTGAGTCTTAAACAACGATGCTTGTCATCTAGCTAAGGAACGGCTTAGCTTCCTGAACTTAAGATAAATGTGCCAAATTGATGGGCAGGAAAAGACCAAATGGCTCATCTATCCTGGAGCATGGTTTCTACACTCTCCTCACCAGCACTGACCCATCCCTGCATAACCTCCCAACCCAACACTGAACCTAAGTAATCTCTCAGGGCTGCAAAATAAAACTGCAAAGGCCAATAGTTTAAAAAAAACACACTGGAAAATGATTTTCTGATGGGGCCTCCTTTCCCCCCCTCTCCTAATCCTACTGGCAACTGAAACCAATTCCAGAAGATCCCTTCAACAATCAAGCTGTGTTCCAAATTAGGGTTTTACCTTCAACAATAATCTAATATCTTGGAAGAAGGGACCACAAGAATGTAAACAAGCGCAGAATGAGAAAAGACTTTGGCTTATTTATTTCCTCCTAAAATCATCTGCTCTATTATGGACTCCACCCATTGCATCTTCTGAGAGGAAAAAGCACTCTGTCAAAACAAAAGTCTCTACTATTCAACCCTGGCCTGCAGCTCACCAGAGACTAAAGCCCTCTCCTCACCAGTGCACAGCAACCATTGTATTCTTTGCCAAAGAAGCCTAATAGAAAGCAGATGTGACCTCCATGTACTCTGCACAATAAATGCAATTAGCTGTGTTAAGATATTTCAATGTTGGAAAATACTTCACTTTTGTAATACACAGGAATATGTTGCAACAGATTAAACCGTCTGGTTCTTATCCCTGAGGCACAACAACAGTACCCATGTCCTAATAAAGAGTCACAAAGTTGATCTCCACTGTTAGTAAGACTGAGTTATGAAAAACACCAAAAACTGTGAGTTTGAGAGGACCCAACAGACCAAATTATTACAAAGTACCGAGCACATCCTCATCTCAAAATCTCTCTCCAATCACCTTAACATATTTTCTATTCCTTCATTGCTGCTGGGTCTTGTATGGCAGGTAATAGCCAAGTGGTATTATCACTGGACTATTAATCCAGGCACCCCAGCAATATCCTGGGGACCCAGGTTTTAATCTTGCCATGGCGGATGGTGGAATTTGAATTCAATGAAAAAGAAAACATCTGGAATTAAGAGTCTAATAATGATTGCCGGGAAAGCCCCACTTGGCTCTTTAATGTCCTTTAGGGAAGGAAACTGCCATCTTTACCTGGTCTGACCTACATGTGACTCAAGACCCCTCTGGGCAATTAGGAAAGGGCAATAAATCTGGCCTACCCAGTGACGCCCTCCTCCCCTGAATGAATGAAAAAAAATCCTCAAATGATGGCAGAAGGTCACTGAATCGTAGAATTATAGAATCCCTACAATGAAGATAGAAGCCATTTGGCCCATTGAGTCTACATCGACCCTCCGAAGAGCATCCCACCCAGACTCACTCCTCCACCCTCTCACTGTAACCTAGCAGTACCCATGGTTAATCCACCAAATCCTGCCATTCCTATGCTTCCTTTTCACAGGACCCTCTCTGTCCTCCAATCAACTGGTCTTTGAAAGATTCCCACGTCAGATACGGATTCACGCTCAAACAGCCACCCTCAATCCACATTTTCCAATTCTTGCCTAAGTCGGTTATAGTTAGCCTTCCTTCATTTGAGGTCCACTCTTGTCCCTATCCATAAGTAACCAAAAACTTACAGAATTATGATCACTATTCCCAAAATGCTCCCCCACTGAAACTTTGATCATTGAACATTTCCCAAAACCAGGTCTAGTATGGTCCCATCCCTCATTAGACTATCGACATACTGTTTTAAAAAACCCTCCTAGAATCCTAACAAATTGTTCTCCATCCAAACCCCTGTCACTAAGGGAGTCCCAGTCAATATGGGGGAAGTTACCCACTTCAACAATCCTGTTATTTTCATATCTTTCCAGAATCTGACTACATACCTTCTCCTCTATCTCCCGTTGGCAGCTGGGAGGTCTGTAATCCAATCCCACCTTTGTGACTGCACTCCTCTTATTCCTGAAGTCCACCCATAATGCCTCACTGCAAGATCCCTCTAGGTGTCCACCCTCAACAGTCATGCAACTCCCCTACCTCTTTTGCCTCCTCCTTTGTCTTGTCTAAAACATCAACATAACAGAATGTTAAGCTGTCAATCCTGTCCCTCTTTCAACCATGTCTCTGTGATAGCAACATCATAATTGCATGCCTTAATCCAGGCTCTAAGTTCTTCCATCTAACCTGTTATACTTGTTGCATGGAAGCAAATACAGTCCAAGCCTTCAGGTTCACTGAGCTCAGCAACCTCTCTCTGACTGCTTTTCCTCTTAGCTAGATTTGACTTGGTCTCAAGCTCTTCCCCAGTGTCTGTACTTACTGACCTGCTGCTCTGGCTCCAGCTCCCGCCGTCCACAATGGTTTAAACCGCCCCAAGTGGTACTATCAAACCACCCTGCCAGGATATTGGTGGTGCTCCAGTTTAGGTGCAACTCGCCCTTTGTGTACAGGTCCCACCTGTCCTGGAACACATCAGGTCCACACATCTGAAGGCCTCCCCCCTACACCAACTCTTTAGCCACGTGTTCAAATGTCTCTGTTCCTAGCCTCAGTAGCCTCATCCTTCCTATAGGAGGGAGACCAGAATTGTACACATTATTCCAAAAGTGGCCTAACCAATGGCCTGTACAGCTGCGACATGACCTCCCTAATAAAGGCAAGCATACCAAATGCCTTCCTCACTATCCTGTCTACTGGGACTCTACTTTCAAGGAACTATGAACCTGCACTCCAAGGTCTCTTTGTTCAGAAACACTCCCAAGGACCTTACCAGCACCTCACTTTTATCTAAATTAAACTGCCACTCCTCGGCCCGTCTGATCAAAATTCTGTTGTACTCTGAGGTAACCTTCTTCATTGTCCACTACACTTCCAACTGTGGTGTCATCTGGGAGTAATCCTGAGATTATTCCCAAGAGATCCTGCTTTTTAGTTTATTACTTAACTCCCTGAATTGTCATTGCAGAACCTTGTCGCTCTTCCTAACTATGTTATTTGTGCCAATCTGAAGATTGTCAGTCTAGGAATGGGCTTCGCAAATATTTTGGAGGAGAACTGGTTAGGATCAAGAACTAAACACTCTTGCAGCTGAAACAGATGCTCAGTTTGGTATATGCAAGTTTCTTGCCCCACGTCCTGGGGAATTAAGGAAAGGACTCAGCAAGTTATGTCTGTCCTCCTGACCAGGGACAGTGATGGATTTTTCTTTTATTAATCTTTCATAAAATGTGGCCATTGCCTAAGCGTAGTGATCTGGTGAGCTGCCTTGTTGAACTGCTGCAGTCTATGTGCTGTAGGAACACCCATAGTGCTGTCAGTAAGGCAGTTCCAGCATTTTATTCAGTCCTGTCATCCAATGAAGCAAATCACTTCACCCACGCACACGGTCATTGAGACGAAAATGACACCAGGCTCTTTCACCAACTTCACTGACTGTGACATCAACTTCTTCATGACAAAGATTTCCAGCAGTGAATTATTAGCATCAATTCTCCACTGCACTCTCCACTGGGTGCAAATGTACCTTGCATGTTGCCATGGTGTTACTATGTTTTTTAAAATCAAAAAGAAAGTCAAGGAATTGTGCGTGTCTCCCTTGAAATAAAATTTCTGGATAAAACAATGTAATGATTACCACACAACATTGTATGGTAATTCGTTTTACTGCATTTTAGTTTTCTGAGATCATTTCATACAGGAAGCGTTGTGATGTGGCTACTCAGCTAACAATGCAGAAAATGTAAGATCACGTTATGCCAGAAAAACCTGAGGGTTTGAAGACACATTAATTCAAAGATGCAACCCTCTTGTAATGTCTTCGGCCCTGAAACTGCTTCTCCTCTATCCATCTTCTATCCGCCTCCCCCTCTCTCCCTATCTATTTCAGAATCCCCTTCCCCTCCCCCATTTCTGAAATAGGGTCGAGACTCAAAATGTCAGCTTTCCTGCTCCTCTGATGCTGCTAGGCCTGCTGTGTTCATCCAGCTCTACACCTTGTTATCTCAGATTCTCCATGCATCGGCAGTTCCCACTATCTCTAATTCAAAGATGGTATCTTTTTGAAATGGTTGTAAAATTTTAATTGATGCATTAATATCCTTTAGTGAAGGTAACCTGCCATTCTTATTAATTCTGGCCTATTCGTGACTCCAGTCTCCCAAAAACATGGTTGGCTCCCCTGATGTGACCCATATGCCACTCAGCTTTATCAAAATCAAGATAATAAATGCTAGCCTTGGTGGTGACTCGCACATCCGAAACAAACATTACCTTTAAAATGTAGATTTTTAATTGTGGCCATAGTTTCGGGGTCTGGCCAGTTCTCTCCACCTCAGGCATCCTCAAGCCCCGAGGACAGCTAATGGTTGGTGACAGCTTTTCTCTTGACGGCTTAGCCTTCTCTGACAAGAGAGCCCCACCAATCCGTTGATGGCGTACAAAAAGGGACTAGTTCACTCTCTGAATGAGAGATAACAAAGTGTAGAGCTGGATGAACACAGCAGGCCAAGCAGCATCAGAGGAGCAGGAAAGCTGACATTTTGGGCCTAGACCCTTCTTCAGAAAAAAATCTCTGCATGTCCTGCTTACATTGCTGATAAAGAACAATGTCGTTGGAAAACAGGCCAGTGCTTCGTTTGTTGGCTTCCATGTTTCCTACATTATATCAGTGACTTCAAATTATACATGTTTGGCTTTAAACTGCTTTTGGAAGTTCCTGAGGTCATGTAGGATATTGTACAAATTCAAATTCTCTCCTCCTTTCATAAATTGAACATATCTGCTGCTGATCGATATTGACCTATCCCCTCGCCTATCTAGATTGTCAATTCACTTTAGCTAGTGCTGCTTCATGCCCTCACACTTGTTCCTTATTCAAGTATCAAATACTTGTGTTGCTTCCAAGCTTCTCTCTGTCAAATAGAATGTAAAATTTAATTCCTACTATCTCTGATTAAATTATAATTGCTGCTTCACCATGATTCCTTAATTAATTCTATCTCATTGTACAACACCAGGTGTAAGATAACTTGCTCCCCAGTTAGCTCCAGAATGTGCTGTTCTACAAAACTGCCAAGAAAACATTCTATGAACTCTTCTTTTAGTACACGTTTGGCCATCTAATATCCTCAGTCTATATATAGATTAACATCTCCCACAATTACTGCCATACTTTCTGACAAACTATCATTATTTCTTCCGTTGTGCTGTTTACAATTAAGGGCCTAGATATCACTCCCAGTAGTGACTTCTTGCCTTTATCATTTCTCATTCTTAAGCAAACTGTTTTCACATTCTGGTTTCCTGAATGCAGTCCATCCTTCTCTATTTGTTAATACAGTAAACATTTTATTGTCTGGCATTCATGAAACGAGGAGTGGGCCAATTGATCAAATATTCCTGTTGATCAAGACATAGTCAATGTCAAAATGCACACTAAGTAATAGAAATGTAATGCAGGGAGTATGCACATCACTGTTATACTGTATTTACAGCATAAATCAGTTAAGTAATGCAACTTTGCCTTAAATAAAACTTACCAGCAGACAGCCTTCTCACTTGCACCTTCAACTGACTACTCAGACATCATGGTATTTTAAGTACATAATTTTTGCCAGTGCTGGTCCATAAGGTGCCATTAAAACAAAGCTTGCTGGACCATCATTAACTAACAGAGCCACCTCTCCATCTTTTCCTTATCCCTGTCCTTCCTAGTTGTCATGTGCCCTTCAAGATTCATTCTGCAGTCAAGTGGCTACCAGATTGTACTTTTCATTTTTATTTGCATTTGTTTTGTTTTGGATGCTATATTCACTCCAATAGAGAGTCTTTAGTTATATCCTTTGATTCTTTTTGTAAATTCTAATCTTATCTGTTAGTTTACTCTTTGATTTGTATACCTTCCTGTCACAATCTGTTTATTATTCCCCACATTCCCTTGACGCTACTCTTTGATTTTCCACATGTTCCTAAATTTGTTTAAAATCTTCTCCACATCTCTAGCCAAGCAGTTGGTAAGAACACTGTCCCAAGCACGGTTCAGGTGGAAACTATCCCATCAGTCCGTATTCCATTTTCCCCAGTGCCTCACAAACTGGAAACCACTTCTCCCACACCAGTATTAGTGAGCTACATATTCATCTCTCTCTAGTCTGATTTTTCCCTATTCCCAATTTGCACACGGCTCAGGTAATATTCGAGACATTATGGCCTCCCTGCCCCTTGAATGGTTTCCTGTGCCATGGTGCCACATTCAATACAGTTATCCACCCTGCAGTCCTCACTGTCACCCAGACAAGCTGAACAAACCTCAAACGTGCTTGACGATTGCAAAGTCTGTGGCTCTTGTGTTCTTGCCCTCTGGGTCCACTTACCTGCTTCGCTCACAATCATACTCTCCCGCTGACCTCTGATTAAGCCCGAAACCAAATGTAAGAGGCGAGACTGCCCATGAAAATTCCAGTTACCTTTCCCTCTCCTGTTCCATCACAGCTTCTGCACTTCAGCATCCAGCTCATAAATACTGAGCTAAAACTGTTTGCAATTCAAATGATTCAGAGATAGTGGGGACTGCCAATGCTGGAGAATCTGAGATATATCCGCAATTCAAATATTTGTTGCAGACCCTGTTTGCTCTGAACCACACTGCCACTCATGAACTCCTAGATGCTGTCACTGTGACACACCAGCTATCCTGCCATTCTTAGTGTGCATAATAAATCACTTAATGTTTTTATTCAATTATAACTCCACTTAAGTTTTCATACATTTCATTAACATTACCACAAATGCTATAGATTGAACCTTAGAAATGGGATACATCCTAGTCACTTACCAGATACTGTCCAAATAACTAACTTCTTGTCATGTAGCAGAGTAGGAACCAATTCTTGGAGACTGAAAAAGTTACAGAAAACAAAGTACACCTCCTTCTTTGATAACAGGGTGTAGAGCTGGATGAACACAGCAGGCCAAGCAGCATCAGAGGAGCAAGAAAGCTGACGTTTCAGGC
>NC_063332.1:19232037-19242906 GCF_021869965.1 Rhincodon typus | reverse complement strand
GGGAGATTTTGAAACTTGTGAAATCCACATTGATACCATTGGGCTGCAGGGTTCCCAAGCGGAATATGAGTTGCTGTTCCTGCAACCTTCGGGTGGCATCGTTGTGGCACTGCAGGAGGCCCAGGATGGACATGTCGTCTGAGGAATGGGAGGGGGAGTTGAAATGGTTCGCGACTGGGAGGTGCAGTTGTTTGTTGCGAACCGAGCGTAAGTGTTCTGCAAAGCGGTCCCCGAGTCTCCGCTTGGTTTCCCCGATGTAGAGGAAGCCACACCGGGTACAGAGGATGCAGTATACCACATTGGCAGATGTGCAGGTGAACATCTGCTTGATGTGGAAAGTCTTCTTGGGGCCTGGGATGGGGGTGAGGGAGGAGGTATGGGGGCAGGTGTAGCACTTCCTGCGGTTGCAGGGAAAAGTGCCGGGTGTGGTGGAGCTGGAGGGGAGTGTGGAGCGGACAAGGGAGTCACGGAGAGAGTTGTCCCTCCGGAAAGCAGATAAAGGTGGGGAGGGAAAGATGTCTTTGGTGGTGGGGTCGGATTGCAGATGGCGAAAGTGTCGGAGGATGATGCGTTGGATCCGGAGGTTGGTGGGGTGGTACGTGAGGATGAGGGGGATTCTTTTTTGGTTCTTATTGCGTGGACGGGGGTGAGGGATGAGTTGCGGGAGATGTGGGAGACACGGTTGAGGGCGTTCTCGACCACCGAGGAGGGGAAGTTACGGTCCTTGAAAAACGAGGACAACTGAGATGTACGGGAGTGGAATGCCTCATCCTGGGAGCAGATGCGGCGGAGGCGAAGGAATTGGGAATGGGGATAGCATTTTTGCAGGAAGGTGGGTGGGAGGAGGAGTATTCTAGGTAGCTGTGGGAGTCGGTGGGCTTGAAATGAATATCGGTTTCTAGGTGGTTGCCCGATATGGAGACAGAGAGGTCCAGGAAGGGGAGAGAGGTGTTAGAGATGGTCCAGGTAAACTTAAGGTTGGGGTGGAAGGTGTTAGTGAAGTGTATGAACTGTTCGAGCTCCTCGTGGGAGCACGAGGCGGCGCCGATACAGTCATCAATGTAACGGAGGAAGAGGTGGGGTTTAGGGCCGGTGTAGGTACGGAAGAGGGATTGTTCCACGTAACCTACAAAGAGGCAGGCGTAGCTTGGGCCCATGCGGGTACCCATGGCTACCCCCTTTGTCTGTAGGAAGTGGGAGGAATTGAAAGAGAAGTTGTTGAGTGTGAGGACGAGTTCGGCTAAGCGGATGAGGGTATCAGTGGAGGGGGACTGGTCGGGCCTGCGGGACAGGAAGAAGCGGAGGGCCTTAAGGCCATCTGCACGGGGAATGCAGGTGTAGAGGGACTGGACGTCCATGGTAAAGATGAGGTGTTGGGGACCGGGGAATTGGAAGTTCTGGAGGAGGTGGAGGGCGTGGGTGGTGTCACGGACATAGGTAGGGAGTTCCTGGACCAAGGGGGAGAAAATGGAGTCGAGATAGTTGGAGATCAGTTCGGTGGGGCAGGAGCAGGCGGAGACAATGGGTCGACCAGGGCATTCAGGTTTGTGGATTTTGGGAAGGAGATAGAAGCGGGCAGTGCGAGGTTGGGGAACGATGAGGTTGGAGGCCGTGGGTGGGAGGTCACCTGACGTGATGAGGTTGTGGATGGTTTGCGAGATGATGGTGTGGTGCTCAGGGGTGGGGTCATGATCAAGGGGGCGGTAGGAGGAGGTGTCGGAGAGTTGGCGTCCGGCCTCGGCGATGTAGAGGTCAGTGCGCCATACTACAACTGCACCTCCCTTGTCCGCGGGTTTTATGGTGAGGTTGGGATTGGAGCGGAGGGAGCGGAGGGCTGCACGTTCTGCGGGGGAGAGGTTGGAGTGGGTGAGAGGGGTGGAGAGGTTGAGGCGATTGATGTCTCGACGGCAGTTGGAGATGAAGAGGTCGAGGGAGGGTAGGAGGCCTTGGGGTGGTGTCCAGGAGGAGGGGGTGTGTTGGAAGCGGGAGAAGGGGTCAGTAGAGGGAGGGTTAGGTTCACGGTTAAAGAAGTAAGCGTGGAGGCGGAGGCGGCGGAAAAACTGCTCTATGTCCAAGCGTGAGCGGTATTCGTTGATCTGTGGGTGGAGGGGGACAAAGGTGAGCCCTTTACTGAGGACTGACCGTTCGTCCTCAGTAAGGAATACTTTCTGCTTGGCCAAGAATAACAAGAGATATGCAACAATGGATCAGTTGCTGGCACCTCAACATTTTACAATTTATACAAATGACTCGGATGAAGGGAAGGAATGTCTCGTTGCTACATTTGTGGATGACACAACAATATATAGGAAAGTAAGCTGTAAAGAGAATATAGGGAACTGCATTGGAATTTAGATAGATTAAGGGAAAGAGAAAGATCTGGCAAATGGAGTATAATGTGGGAAAATGTAAAATTGTCCCTTTGTCCAATTCACTGGAGGACATTGTTGCATAAATTATCCCCATCCTCGATGGTGGGGATATTTGCACATCAGTGCAAATGACAAGGTCAAAGCATTTACAGCCATCTTCAGCCAGAAGTGCCGAGTGGACAATCTATCCCAGCCGCCTCTAATTGTCCCCAACGTCACGCATGGTAATCTTCAGCCAATTCAATTCACTCCATATGATATCAAAGAAACAGCTAAAGGCACTGGATACTGCAAAGTCTATGGGTCCTTACAATATTCCAGCAATTGTACTGAAGGCTCGTGGTCCAGAATTTGCTGTTCTCCTAACCAAGCTCTTCTAGTACTGGCATCTACCCAGGTATCACCTGGAGAGCAAAAGTATCACTTGGAACAAAAATAGAAGTTACTGGAAAAGGTCAGCAAGTCTGACAGCATCTGTGAGGAAAAAAATCAGAGTTAACGTTTTGGGTCCGGTGATCCTTCCTCAGAGCTGTTCTGAGGAAGGGTCACCGGACCCGAAACGTTAACTTTGATTTTTTCTTCACAGATGCTGTCAGACCTGCTGAGCTTTTCTAGCAACTTCAGCTTTTGTTCCTGATTTACAGCATCCCGCAGTTCTTTCGGTTTTTATAGGTGGTGCTGGGGTGTGCTATGTGAGCAAGACCAGGAAGCCTATAGCTGCTATCCACTCATGTCCATTTACATTTAAGGTGAAAGGCTACTCACTTATGCATTTCTATTTGCTGTCAAATTTTAGAGATTGTGCTGGCATTGAAGAGGACAAATGAGGTGACAAGATGGTGCTGGCCGGGAAGCCAGAGTAGCCGCAATGAATAAGTGAAGTCCCTGCCAGAGTCTGTGTGCTGGTGGAGTTACTGGATGCTGAGTGGATATAAGTAGGTCAAGTCATTTGCTGGCAATTTCACTGCTTCAGGGAGTTCGTCATCAAAACTGTAACAACCAAGCAGTAAACAGCCAGAAACATGTCAACAATGATACACAGAGCCCTCTGTGATAGATCACAGAGACACAGAGAAGAGAGTGATTTAAGGTCACAGTCACGTCAACTATGACCTTAACAAATGGTCAAACAGGCTTGAGAGTCCAAAGGGCCAAATCCTGCTCCTAATTTGTATGATTGTATATATGTATGAGATCCTCGAATAAAATTGGGTGCCTTTACCATATGTTTGAACCTTAATGCTGTCATCTCTAGTTGGACCTATTCCAGGAGATTTCAGTTTATCATCAATCTCTCCAACCATTGAAACGCCATTTTCTTCAACCCTAATGCTTCTTTGATGAATAAACCAAAGTGTTCAAATAAGATAATGTTACCACTGATGTTCAAGGGCAGAACTGATTCCCACAGAGAATGACTAGTCATAAAAAGGTATTCATTTAACTAGGAGAATGATGTGGCCAATTTGATAGGTTTTAGACTGTATTTGTTAAGTATTAGAAAGAGTGGAACCCGATGTTTTAGTCAACGAAGAATAACTATTTTATGGCAAAATCATTTTTAACTTAAACTCAAACAAAAATTATTGGCAATAAAAGGTTTAGACTAGGCAAAGATAGATACGATTTATATTCTAACATCACAAACTTAATATGAGGCAAATATGGGTAACCAACAAGCTCCCCCTGACATTCAGCAAAACAATCATTGCTGAATCTCCCACTATACACACCCTGGGGGCTACCATTGACCAGAAACTTGATTAGACCAGCCTCTCAGTGTGGAGTTTGCACGTTCTCCCCATATCTGCATGGGTTTCCTCTGGTGCTCCAGTTTCGTCCCACAGTCCAAAGATGGTTAAGTGGATTGGCCATGCTAAATTGGTTATTTAGGCTGATTAGCTACGGGAAAAGCAAGGTTGCAGGGATAGGATAGGGAGTGGATCTGCGTGAGATGCTCAGTATGGACTCAAAGGGCCAATTGGTCTGTTTTCACACTATATGGATTCTATATAAATGCTGGAGCTATAACAGCAGATCAGAGACTGACAATTCTGCAGCAAGCAACTCACCTCCCGACTCCCCAATGTCTGTCCATCATTTACAAGGCACGAGTCAGGAGTGTGATGGCATATTCCCCATTTGCCTGGATGAACGCAGCTCCAACAACACTCGAGAAGCTCAACATTATCGAGGGAAAAAGCAGCCCATTTGATTGGCACGTTACCCACCAGCTTTCACACCTACTTCTTCCACAATAGACACAGAGTCACATCTACAGGATGCGTTGCAACAACTCCCCAAGGCTCTTTTGACAGCACCTCCCAAACCTATGACCTCAAGCACAACAGGCACATGGGAATACTACTATTTGCAAGTTCCTTTCCAAGGCACACACCATCCAGACTTGGAACTACATCACTGTTCCTTTCATATCGACATCCCAAAAGTGTGTGACTACATTCAGCCAGACAGCGAGATAACCTGGGTGGCCATGCCCACGAACCTTGAAGGTAACACATCAGTCGATAAGAATGGTTAAAAGGTGTATAGCTTACTTGGATTTATAAAAAGAGAAACCCTCTATAAAAACAAAAACAAAACCACATTCAGTACTAGATGTAAAATCAAAATACTTTGGATGCTGGAATTTAAAACAAAAAAAATGCTGGAGATACTCAGCAGGTCCAGCAGTAACTGTAGTGAGTGAAACAAAGTTAATGCTCTAGGTCACTTGTTGATCATCAGAACTTTAGGCTTTCAGTCCTGCCATTGTTCTAAAATGGTTGTAATCAAAGTGACATACGGTCAATGATTCCTCCCTGTGTGTCTCAACCTGTCTGCAGGCTTTGTAATGACCATACCAAAGAATTCAAAGTCCTGAACTGTAAGACGTACAGTGTTCACAATACACCCACATGAGGCAGTGAGCCAATCCTCCACCAAAAGCCCTGAAGTCAGCCTGGAAAATTCAATCATGGGGGTGACCAATCAGAGAAACGTCACCCCCATCCTTGGAACAGTCAGAAACCCTGAAGAACTGTTCCTCCAATCATAAGCTGGTCCTCTCTGGTGCTTGCAGCTGATAGGCTCGAGGTGAACCTATCAGCAGCAGAAGTGGTAGAGAAGCAGCCTGTGAATGGGAAACAATGGGCAGGTCAGGGAGGGAGTCAGTGATAACAGTGAGGAAATGGCAGCAGTGACTAAAGCTGGGGCGAGCAGAGCTGGAGAAAGCAGGGCCAGAGCAAACAGCTTTGAATTGGACTTCTGACTCCTGAAGTAATGGGACCAGAATATAAATGGAAACTGAAGGGCTCCAGAAAAGTGATTCTGGAAAAGTTGTTAGGGGAGCAGCAAAAGCAGTGGGGAAAGGATATGCAAGGGGAGTGAAAGGCATTGTGTTACATCAGAATATTAATATACTTTTTAGAGACATGCTGATGATATATTCACCATATGATGACATGTGGCCTGATGGTAAGAAGCTCTTGGACTCCACCTTACGTAGGAGATCACTTGAAGCTTGAAGATATCCTAGGAGCATGCTTCTTTTTGTAACCTAACATTTTCTGATGAAGGGTCTAGGCCCGAAACGTCAGCCTCTCTGCTCCTATGATGCTGCTTGGCCTGCTGTGTTCATCCAGCCCTGCACCTTGTTGACTTGTACGCTAATGTTAGTCCAGACACTGATGTCCCAGTCAACGTAGCATTTTCATATAATAGCGAGCAGCAATAAATGTCTGTAGGATTCTTCAATACCAGAATATCCACATCCAGTTCTTATATTATGGGAGATAATATAAGCATTGCCACATAAGATAAAATATCCCACCAGAATCAAAATCACAACAAGGTTAGCAGCAGTTGTTTCAGAGATAGTAGGAACTGCAGATGCTGGAGAATCTGAGATAACAAGGTGCAGAGCTGGATGAACACAGCAGGCCAAGCAGCAACAGAGGAGCAGGAAATTTCTGAAGAAGGGTCTAGGCCCAAAACGTCAGCCTTCCTGCTCCTCTGATGCTGCTTGGCCTGCTGTGTTCATCCAGCTCTACACCTTGTTATCTCAGATTCTCCAGCATCTGCAGTTCCTACTATTTCCTCACATCACATTTGATCCTTTTCAAATGGTCAGCCAGCATCAGAGGAGTCGGAAAGTTGATGTTTCGAGTCAGGACCCCTCTTCAGAAAGATATGTAATCATCCTAATGCCTGGTTGATATCTCACTTTAAAGTCTGAGACTCAGAGATTGCCGACTGATTCAATGGTATCACGTGGTCAGTTGCACCTTAGTTTTGGGTCTAGACCCTTCTTCAGAAATGGGGGAGGGGAAGGGGATGCTGAAATAAATAGGGAGAGAGGGGGAGGCGGGTAGAAGATGGATAAAGGAGAAGATAGGTGGAGAGGAGACAGACAGGTCAAAGAGGCGGGGATGGAGCCAGTAAAGGTGAGTGTAGGTGGGGAGTTAGGGAGGGGATAGGTCAGTCCAGGGAGGACGGACAGGTCAAGGGGGCGGGATGAGGCTAGTAGGTAGGAGATGGGGGTGGGGCTTGAGGTGGGAGGAGGGGATAGGTGGGAGGAAGGACAGGTTAGGGAGGCAGGGACGAGCTGGGCTGGTTTTGGGATGCGGTTGTGGGAGGGGAGATTTTGAAGATGTGAGATACAGTGAATGGGTGTGGGTCCAGAACACACAGCCTAGAGGCATGGTGGAGGCAGCTTCAAGGCACCCAAGAGAGCATTGGATGATTATTTAAATAGAAACAATCGGCAAGGTTTTGAGAAAACTTTTCAGCTGATGCAGACAACCTATCTAGCCACTCCATCAACTTGTCAATGGCCCCAGACTGTCCAACCCAGCTCCTTTAAGAGATCTTGCATGTTAGTTTCCAACCTAGCTCATTAACTTCTGGTTGAAGGATGCACATGACATGGAGCATGACCTCTGGCTGTTCATCCACCCCCAAAACAATGTCCTGCAGTCACTCTGTGACATTGCTGACCCTAGAACCAGGAGGCAACATACCGTCCTGGAGTCATATTGACAGCAATGACAAGTGCCTGTCTGTGTCGCTCACAGAAGAATCCCGTACCAGTGCTGCCCTTCCAGTCTTCTTCCTGCCCTAATGTACAGCTGGGCCACGCTCAGTGCCATAGACTCGGATCTTGTTACACCCCTTCGAGGATCCAGCACTTTCACCCATATTCAGAACAGAAAAGCAGTGAGTGAATGGGAACCTCTGGAGTTCCTGCACTACCTGCCTGCTTCTCTTGGACTGTCCGAGTGATCACCCATTCCCTATCTGCCTGCTTGCCTCGATCTTGCGGTGTGACCACCTCTCTGAATGTGCTCTCTGCCTCAAGGATACACCTCGATGACTCAAGCCACTGCTCTAGGTCAGAAACCCAGAGTCAGGCTTCATCAGCTGCTTACACTCACAGCCATAGGGATCTATAGCACAGAAAAAGGCCCTTCAGCCCATTATGTTCATGCCAGTCAAAAGCAACCACATGACTAATCCCAGGCAGCAGAGTGGCTCAGTGGTTAGCACTGCTGATTCACAGCACCAGGGACCCGGGTTCAATTCTAGCTATGGGCGACTGGCTGTGTAGAGTTTGCACATTCACCCTGTGTCTGTAAGGGTTTCCTCCGGATGCTCTGGTTTCCAAAGATGTGCAGGTTAGGTGGATTGGCCATGCTAAATTTCCCATGGTGTCCAGGGATATGCAGGCTAGGTGGATTAGCCATGGGAAAAGGCAGGGTTATGGGAATAGGGTAGGGTGGTTGGGTCTGGGTGGGGTGCTGTTCAGAGCATCGGTGTGAACTCATTGGGCCAAAAGGCACACTGTAGGGATCCTATGAGTCTAATCCCATGCTCTGTTCCTTAGAATAGAACCTATCCTGCACTTGCTGCACATTGGCTCATCTGGGTCACAAGAAGTTGCCACGACTCCACATCTCCCACACCATGGTTCCACTTAGCTGAACCAAAGCTGCTCAGACCAATGGACGGCTGACCAATCGCACTGTGAAGAAGAACACACTGATGACAGATGACTGTGCAGTGATGTTAAGTGACAACAACCAGCAGAAGCACAACCAAGTTGTCAAACAAATGCACAGTGGTGAGCACATACCTCTCCAGGCAGACATGTAATCATCAAATTATGGTGAGTCATCAAACCTCCAAATGTGACACTCGGGTTTGAAATGCTAGTTCTGTAAAGTCTGTTTTACTGGTTTGTATAAAGATCAAGTTGACAACACATGCCAATGCACATCCATCAATATCTGTTTGGGATCAGCTTTAATTTCCAAAGAAGAAAAATGGTGTGTAATGTCCCACAGACCACACATCGCCTACTTTTAAGAGACATGCTCATGGTATCATCACTGTATCACAGCATGATCTGAGGCTATAAAGGTCTCAGACACCTTCTTACCCTGGAAAACACTTGAAGTATGGCACAACCTCTCAAAAGTATGCTGTTCTTTGTAGTCTAATAGCTTCAAGTGCATAGTTCCTTCAAAGTGGCATCATAGGTAGACAGGACGTTGAAGAAGGTGTTTGGCAAGTTCGCCTTCAGTGGTTACAGCATTGAGCATAGGAGTTAGGACATAATGTTGCAGTTGTACAGGATGTTGCCGAGGCCATTTTTGGAGTTCTGTGTACAGTTCTGGTTGCCCTGCTACAGGAAGGATATTATTAAATTGGACAATATTAAATTAATATTATTAAAAGACCCTCCAGGGAAAATAGCCCCAGCCTATCCAGCCTCTCCCTGTAGCTCAAACCCTCCAACCCGAGCGCAGAGCGAGTGAGTGTGAGGTAACAGAGAGAACATGGTGGCACCTACACTGGTGGAGAGCAGAAAGTTAATGGCCATCTTTCTGTAGCGCTGCACATTCCCCCAGAATGTGTGAGATTGCACTGGCTTGGGTGTAACATCAGACCAGGCTGGTCTGGTATCCTGGCCTCCACTGTTGGTCTTGAGGGATGAGGAAATCTCATGTCTGCACCATCTCTTCTAGCACAGTGAGCTAACAATTCCCACCACCCCACCACCCACCCGTCTGCCATGTATGGTGCAAATGTCAGCAATCACATAGGACAGATCTGGACTGATAATGTTTGTCCCAGTGCACAACTGTAGAGGTGATGGCCTGGTGGTATTATTGCTGGACTGTTAATCTAGAGACCCAGGTAATGTTCTGGGGGCCCAAGTTTAAATCTTGCCCTGGCAGATGGTGGAATTCAAATTCAATAAAAATCTGGAATAAAGAGTCCAATAATGAACGTGAATCCGTTGTCGGTTGTCAGGCAAAAGCTGGTTCACCAATGTCCTTTTGGGAAGGAAACTGTCATCCCCACCTTGTCTGTAATTCCCATGCCACAGCAATGTGGTTGTTTCTTAACGGGCTTTTGGACAATTCGGGATGGGCAATAAACGTGGCCGAGCCAGCGATACCCACATCCCATGTACAAAGCTTTTAAAACTGTCTTTTAAAGAAGGTGAGGTGCAGGAGACATCAGTCTTTTAGCAGATACTTGCTGAGTGTTTCTTAATTTAGTTATTATGGAAATATAAATTTACCAAGTGACTGTTTTTACCAAATCCAAGACTGTGAGATGAACCATTTCATTTCAAACTGAATCTTGTCCCAGTTTAACGGACCGCCTTAACAGATTAATTCCTGACAATGTGAATATTTTGTCCATAGGGGGCTGTAACCCCTTCAAATAGAGATGGGCAGGATGAGGCAACTTCAACCATTGACGTGAGATATTCAAACCAACTAAGGGTACAAATAGAGTCATAGAGCTGTACAGCAGGGAAACAGACTCTTTGGTCCAACTCATCTGCACCGACCAGATATCCTAAATTAATCTAGAGACAACAAGGTTCAGGGCTGGATGAACACAGCAGGCCAAGCAGCATCATAGGAGCAGAGAGGCTGACGTTTCGGGCCTAGACCCTTCATCAGAAAAGGGGGAGGGGAAGGGGGTTTTGAAATAAATAAGGAGAGAGTGGGAGGCGGATAGAAGAGGGATAGAGGAGAGGACAGGTGGAGAGGAAACAAACAGGTCGAAGAGGCGGGGATGGAGCCAGTAAAGGTGAGTGTAGGTAGGGAGTTAGGAAGGGGATAGGTCAGTCCAGGGAGGACGGACAGGTCAAGGGGGCGGGATGAGGTTGGTCGGTAGGAGATGGAGGTGCGGCTTGAGGTGAGAGGAGGGGATAGGTGGGAGGAAGAACAGGTTAGGGAGGCAGGGACGAGCTGGACTGGTTTTGGGATGCGGTAGGGGGAAGGGAGATTTTGAAACTTGTGAAATCCACATTGATACCATTGGGCTGCAGGGTTCCCAAGCGGAATATGAGTTGCTGTTCCTGCAACCTTCGGGTGGCATCGTTGTGGCACTGCAGGAGGCCCAGGATGGACATGTCGTCTGAGGAATGGGAGGGGGAGTTGAAATGGTTCGCGACTGGGAGGTGCAGTTGTTT
>NC_063332.1:19221788-19231537 GCF_021869965.1 Rhincodon typus | reverse complement strand
AGTATTCCATTTGTGCCTACTCCGTTTCCTGTTAGCCAGCCAATATGTTACCCTCTACACAATGACCTTTTATTTTCTGTGATAAGCTTTGCTATATCACCTTATCAAATGCCTTCTGGAAATCTAGGTACAGTACATTGACCGGTTCCCCTTTATCCACAGCAAGTGTTAGTTCTTCAAAGAGCTCCAATACATTGTTTAAATGTGATTACCCTTTTAAAAAACCAAATTTGTCTGCCTGATTAGCTAGAACTTATCTAAATGCCCTGCTATAATGTCCTTAAAAAGAGCTTCAAACTTTTCCCTATGATAGAAATTAAGCTAACCAGCCTATCCTTTCCTGTTTTCTGTCTGCTTCCTTATTTGTAGAAGTGAGTTAGACTTCTTATTTTCCACCTAATGGTGCCTTCCTGAATTCTGGGGATCTATGGAAAATTGAGACCAATGCATCATCTATCTAAGTAGCCATTACTTTTAAGTCCCTAGGATGAAATTCGTCAGGACTAGTCTTCCCAATTTTCTCTTCTCCCAGGAGAACAGTCCCAGCTTCTCCAGGCTATCTATGTCACTGAATTTCCTAATTCCTGGAATAGCAGGATTGAAGTATGAAGAGAGACTGGATTGGCTAGGACAATGTTCACTGGGGTTTAGAAGAGGGAGCAAAGATGTCATAGAAGCCTATAAAAATTCTAACAGGACTAGGCAGGGTAAATGCAGAAAGGAAGTTCCCAATGACTGGAGTGTCCAGAACCAGGGGTTACAGTTTAGAAATACCGCGTTGGCCATTTAGGACTGAAATGAGGAGACATTTCTTCACCTAGAGAGTAATGAGCTGGGGAATTCTCTGTCACAAAAAGTGGTAGAGGCCAAAATATTGAATGTTTTCAAAAAGGAGTTAGATATAATTCTTAGGGCTAAAGTGATCAAAGGGTATTGGGTACTGAGTTGGATGATTAGCTATGCACATATTGAATGGTGGAGTGGGCTTAAAGGATGAAATGGCCTGCTTCTGCTCCTATTTTCCATGTTTCCAGGTTTCTCAAGGACCTGGGGACTTGTCAGCTGCCACTCCGATAATTAGTCCCACTTCCCTAGTGATTGTAATTTTCTCGAGTTGCTCCCTCCCTTGCACTTCCTGCTGTATAATAATTTCTGGAATTTTAATAGTATCGTCTATAGTGAAGTCCTTTGTAGAATATCTATTCAATTCATCTGCCGTCTCCTTATTTTCCGTTATTACTGTTATTAATTCCACAGACTCACCTTCTACAGGACCAACACTCACTTTGTTAACTTTCTTCTTTTATAAACTTTCTATTGAACTTTTACAATTGGATTTTATATTTCTAGTTAAAATTCTTTCTTTTTTTCTTTAAAAAGATTTGCTTTGTTTCATGTTCTGTCCAATTTTCTAACCTGCCATGCATTTTTACATAAATATTAGATTCTTTAAAAAAATGGTATTTTTAACATTTTTACTTCACCACAGATGATGGGTCCTCTTGAAATTTCTCTTTCTTGTTGGAATGTATCTACTCTGAGTACTCTGAAATATCTCCTTTAATGTAGGCCACTGTATCTTATTTTATGTATCCCACAACTTAATTTACCAGTTCACTTTACCTATCTCTGCTTTCATGCCCTCATAATTGCCCTTATCTAAATTTAAAACACTAAACATGGGCCCATTTTTCTCCCCCTCGAACTGAACAAAAATGCAATTGTATTATGGTCATTCTACTTGTGTGTTCCTTCACTGTGGGGTCATTAATTAATCCTATTCCATTGCACAACGTCAAGTCTAGCTGCTCTAACATTGGCTCCAAAATGAACTGTTCTAAGAAACTATCCTGAAAACATTCTCTGAGACCTTGCAGCCTTCAGGTCTCCATAAGACCATAAGACATAGGAGCAGAAGTTAGGCCATTCAGCCCACTGAGTCTGCTCTGCCATTCAATTATAGCTGATAAGTTCCTCAACCCCATTCTCCTGCTTTCTCCCCGTAACCCTTGATCTCCTTGATAATCAAGAACCTATCTATCTCAGTCTTGAATGTACTCAATGACCTGGCCTCCACAGCCTTCTGTGGCAGCGAATTCCATAGATTCACCACTCTCTGGCTGAAGTTGTTTCTCCTTATCTCCGTTCTAAAAGGTCTTCCCTTTACTCTAAGGCTGTGCCCTTGGGTCCTAGACTCTCCTAGCAATGGAAGCATCTTCCCAACATCCACTCTGTCCAGGACATTCAGTATTCTGTAAGTTTCAATTAGATCCCCCCCTCATCCATCTAAACTCCAATGAGTATAGTTTCAGAGTCCTCAAACGTTCCTCATATGTTAAGCTTTCCATTCCTGGACCGTTCTCATGAACCTCCTCTGAACCCGCTCCAGGGCCAGTACGTCCTTCCTGAGATATGGGGCCCAAAACTGCATGCAATACTCTAAATGTGGCCTGACCAGAGCCTTATAAAGCCTCAGTAGTACATCCCTGATATTTCACAGTGTCTGCAGTTCAGCATGCAACTCAAAACCTCAAGTTGTTCAAGCTGTAACCATTTTCAAGCTGTAACCATTTACTGCAGATGTGTTTTTCCTGGATCATACAGACACACTTAAGCTCCCTTATTCTGAAATTGCAATGCATCACTTGCCCTGCCAACTTTATTGTGCCTTAATTAAATATCTAAGTGTGTGATTAATTAATTAATTGTTAAATAATCTCACTTCTGACTCCCGCTTACTGTACTACCTTAAGCATTAGGAACCATGAAATTTACCAATTGAGAATAAGATGGTTCAAAGGGGCCCCTTCTGTACTCTGTGGCTCTATGATTCGGAAATAAATTATCATATTATTAGCTTCTTACTTCCCTTCTGCAGGAGTCTCTTAAATAATTATAAGCTAGGTAATGTAGATGGTTAAAATAATTACTTTTTTTTTCTCAATTTCATCGGTTTAAACAGAATTCCGATCAGAAGTTACTCACAAATCAATTGTCACATGATTTTCCTGTGGTGTCAGTGTTTGATTGTCTTTTCAAATGTGGCATATTTATCCTCCTGCCCTATCTGTGCACTTTCCACAGACCTGGTCCTTACATCTTACAACTTTTCTTGGATGTCTCTGGCCTTCTCTCATGGTTCCCCTCCTGCCCTCTGCTCTAGGTGCTGCTGACTGACTACCTTGGAGTCCACTGGTGGAAATGAGGAATGGAAAGCCTGTACTCCTAAATCTTATTTATAAAGAAATGGATTATGGATATAATGGTCCTTCGCATGTGTCTTGGATGATAATATGGGTTAGGTTAATAGCCTTTCATTTCTGAGACCTAGGTTTGCAACAAGTTTGGACAAGTTTGGACTGTTGGGTTAATAATTTCTTTCTCCCTTACTTGTGTCTCTCATGAATGAATTTAGACATGATAAATCTAGTTGGCACTACCTTTTTGTCTGATAGCTTTCAATGAAAAGGTGTTGGAGCATTTATAGCTCCCCTCCAAGCTGCTCACCATCTTGACTTGGAAATATATCAGCATTCCTTCAGTGGAACTCCAAACCTAATGGTATTGTCTGTCTATCTACACTAAATTGACTGTCAAGGATCAAAAAGGCAATTCACTACTGCCTTCTCAAGGGCAACTAGGAATGGGTAATAAATGTTGGCTCAGCCAGCAAGGCCTACATGAATTAAAAGGAAAGAGTCTTTTCCTAATTACAAAGGGTCTTGGGAAGGTCACATATCATAGAGTCCCTACAGTGTGGAAACAGCCCTTTGGCCCAACAAGTTCACACTGACCCTCAGAGCATCCCACCCAGACCCATATCCCTCTCACCCACCTAATCTACACATCCCTGAACACTGTGGGCAATTTAGCATGGCCAATCCACCTACCCTGCACATCTTTGGACTGTGGGAGGAAACTGGAGCATCTGGAGGAAACCCACACAGACACGGGGAGAACATGCAAACTTCACACAGACAGTCACCCGAGGCTGGAATTGAACTGGGGTGCTTGGTGCTGTGAGGCAGCAATGCTAACCACTGAGCCACCGTGCCTGCTGTCTTAGAGCACTGTATGCAGTTGTGGTTTCCTTACCTAAGGAAGGACAGATGGCCTTAAAAGGGGTTCATGAAAGGATTGCTGGTCTAATTCCTGCAATGGGGAAATTATCCTGTTGTGAGTTTACAATAATTAGATGTGACTTGATTGCAGCAGGTAAGAGAGGAGATAAAAACTGAAAGAACTGTCGATGCTGTAAATCAGAAACAAGAACAGAAATTGCTGGAAAAGCCCAGCAGGTCTGGCAGCATTTGTGGAAAGAAATCAGAGGTCATGTTTTGGGTCAAGTGACTTTTCCTGAGGTAGGTGCATGGGAGGGGATAGGGTGCTAGCTGGATAATGGATGATCAGGTTTATAGTTAGTCAGGAGTTAGAGCAGGTTTTAGTTCCTCTATCTTATCCTACCTAACCAGTCAGTTGGAACTATCTGAAGTCTCCAACTCTAACTCAGAATCGCAGGGTTCTAGACACTGGCTAACTGCCCATTGGAAGTTTCCATTTCCCAGGTAATTGCCATGGAGTCAGCTTCCTCTGGGATTCACATTGGAGTAGATCTTATCAGATCCTATCAGAAGATCTCATTCAATTAAATTCTCTTAATTGTTAATAAAAACCAAAAGAACAGCGGATGCTGTAAATCAGGAACAAAACCAAAGTTGCTGGAAAAGCTGAGCAGGTCTGGCAGCATCTATGAAGGAAAAAAGAGTTAACATTTCGGGTCTGGAGTTCTGAGGAAGGGGCACCGGACCTGAATGGTTAACTCTGTTTACCTTCACAGATGCTGCCAGACCTGCTCAGCTTTTCCAGCGACTTTGTCTTTGCTCTTAACTGTTAAGTTTTCTTTGCACTACTATTCAGATCTGCAAGTCTTCTGGTGCAAAGCAAACTGAACGCAGAATGGAGCAGTAATGTGATAATTCTGCAATGCCTACATTCTTTCCAGTAACAGCTTGGAAGATTATTTGACAGGAAAATTGTTCTGGCCAGCTGTACTCCACAATTTGCATGAGATGTTAAAAAAAATTGCGCTGTGACTAAGGCGGGACTGTGGATTTAACTGCAACTGGAGCAAATCAAGTTTTAGTGAAAAGGTCTCATGCAGGCCCATGAACTACTAAGAAAGCTTGGCAATCTTGCTTTGTGCCTTTCTCATTCAGGCACTCATTGACTGTTCTAATGCAGCCTGGTAATACTTCTGCTGTGTACAGATTCCTTCAAGCCCACAATGATCCATTGTGAATTAGGATATCTGCATTTCTAACCGAACTAGAAGAGTCTAGTTTTGACCTGGGTTTAAATCCTGCCATGGCAGGTGGAAAAATTTGAATTCAATTTGAATTCAATCAGGAAATAAGAGTTTAATGACGACCATGAAATCATTGTTGATTGTCAAGGGAAAAAAAACCATCTGGTTCACTAATGTGCTTTCGAGAAGAAAATCTGCCATCCTCACCTGGTCTGGCCTACATGGGACTCCAGCCCCACAGCAATGTGGTTGATTCTTAACTACCCTCTGGGCAATTAGGGACAGGGAATACAATGTTGGTCCAGCCAGTGACATCCACATCCTATGAATGAATAAAAAAAAGCTTCATTTCTCTTGCTATAAAGGCCAACACTCCATTTGTCTACCTAATTGTTTGCTTCCTAACATTCATATACAATGTCACCCAGGTACCTTTGTACTGCAGTATCTCCTTCCATAAAATCCCTAGAGTGTGGAAACAGGCTATTCAGTCCAACAAGTCCACACTGACCCCTGAAGAGCATGCCACCCAGACCCATCCCGCTATATTTCCCATGGCTAAACCACCTAACCTACACATCCCTGAACACTATAGGTAGTTTAGCATGGCTAATCCACCTAACCTGCACATCTTTGGACTGTGGGAGGAAACTGGAGCACCCGGAGGAAATCCACACAGACACGGGGAGAACATGCAAACTCCACACAGACAGTCATCCGAGGGTGGAATCAAACCTGGGTCCCTGGCGCTGTGAGGCAGCAGTGCTAACCACTGAACCATTGTGCCACTTCTTATGTAAATAATATTCTGCTTTTCAATTTCTCTTGCCAAAGTGAACTTCACTCTTTCCCACATTAAACCGCACCTACTAAATTTTTGCCCACTTATTTAACCCCAGCTCACTTTCCCACCTCACCTCATATCATCAGCTACTTTGGCTACAAAACAGTCGTTTCATAAATCTGTGTGCTTTGGTACATTTTACAATGAAAGAATTTTGCAGTGAATCATAGGTGTCATTTTACGCCTTTTCCTACTCAGCTTAGTCAATTCAGCCTTCAGTAGGCTTGGGACCTAGTGGTGTGAATGGTCTTTGTGTTGTCAATTATAATTTAAGCCAGGCACAAATCAACATCATTTAACAATTTGGAAGTTTCTTGAAAATATGCGTATTGCTAAAGCATGTGGCTGACAGAAGGTTCTGTGGATATCAGTTGAAACAGAGAAATCAAAGCAGAGCATTGTGCAATGCAAAGAACACTAGAACCCAGATCAGACCTATACACAGCAGGAACTAGGATAGGAATGCTACTGTATTACTGTGTAATGTCTTCCTTTTATTTCAAAAAATTACTATACAGTCGACTTGTGAATTTATTTTCCTTCAGCAAAACAAGACTTGCCCCTCATTGAAAAAGGAGCCAATGGATAATATTCCATGTGAGCCCCATACTGTTAATCCAATTATTGAGGAAACAGCTCACCATCTCTCTGAATAGTGGGCAAATGGCTGAGATTCCCACTCAAGGCCAATGTTATGTCACAAGGCAGTTGCCTATATTATGTCAATTATACCCCTAAAGAAGCAATTCAGGTTTCTATGGAAGAACGATATAGCTGGGTCAAACAGCATCCTTCATTTCAATCAAACGTTTGTAATCATTGTGGATGGGAAGTTACTGCTATAGATTAAACTGATCAAATGCTTCATTGGACGCAGTGTTTGTGTTGAGAAACAAGCAAGGGTTAGTGGTCCATGTTTGAACAGTAGAGGTTTGAGAATATAGGTATTGGATAAAATGGATTGTTGCATTCTGCTTTGATTTCTTTTAAATTGTAACAATGATCTATTTGGTTCATAAGGCTTATTGTTTCAACTTTGTGCTTTCAGTGCGGAATCTTGTTCACTGACTGGACATACTGGAAAATCATTAAAACTGCTAAAGGGAAAACTGTTAGCTTTCTAATATACAGCCATCAGATTTAGCCCTTCGGTGTTCTACTGAGTACATTGTGATAAAAAAAATGAAAATATTGGCCATGCCAAGTAGCTCAATCAGAGAGTTAACATCTGATTAATTAGTTCATCAGCATTCAGTTCATCAAGTATCTCCTCTGATTTCCTTTTCACTTGCTGTGTCAAGAAATACTTGCATTTATATAGCACATTTAATAACCTTTCGTCATACCAAAGCACTTCATAATCTTTTAAGTATATCTGTTGAACAAAGGTCTGTTCATCACAGTGTTGAAAGCGACGGTTTCTCATCCCCTGAGATGTTTTCTAGTACCTAGAGTTATAACAAGAAACTATCAAAACCACTGAAGAATATTTACTCTGATGTAGTTTTAAAAGATACAAGAAATTGATAGTGGTAGAAATCTGGAATGCATTAACTTTTCATTCTTTTAAATTATGGGTTATATTTTCTGCTGATTAATAGGTGTTGTGGATTTTGGCAGATGATCCAATCTGTCCAGGTAGAAGGATCCTTTCCACTGTAATTAATTGGGATCTCAACCATCTATTAAATGTTTGTCCAGCATTGAAACTGCACATAAAACAAAACTTTTACACTGTGGTTAAATTGCCATTTGACTGTTTTAATGAATAGGCCCATGATCACATCTGGCAGAAAGCAGCAAAAGGGAGTATTATTGCAGCACATTTAATGGAAAGTCTGACTGCCTTCCAAACACAGTATTTGGCCATAGCTGTGGAACAGTCTCTACTGTTTTCTTGCCACAATGTGTTGTATTACAATCTCCTTCCATTGTCCTAACATCACCCTGCTTCATCATTGCATTGGATCTTTAAAGAAATGCCCAAGATAATAATCATGTGTTTATATATTATGTATCGCAAAATGTACAGAATACTTTATTCAATATCTGTATTACATAGGCTCAAATTTATAACCTAATGGATACCATTGGATAGCATAGCAATCTAATTGTGTTTAAGTTTATTGATTTTCAAGTAACTCTTTGTTGAAATTGATCAATTTTAATGTGGAGCCTCTCAGTTTTGGACACTGATGTGTGTGTTGCAGAAGACAGTGGAGAGGGAATCAATTCTTTATAAACACCACAGTGACACAGGGTTTTGGAGTAGTGTGAGTTTAGGAAATGTTCGATCAGCTGAAGCCCTATGGCCTAATCCACGTACTTATCAACAACTCCCAACCATTTCCTCAGGTTGAAACAGACTGTTTGCTACTTTAATGTCGAACTTAAGCTGTGAGTTAAACTGCAGATCCAGAGGACTGAGCAGAAAAACTTCGCCTGACCTTCCAGTGCAGCCCTGAGGGAGGAGGTGTATTGATTCAGGTATCATCCTGTGAATGAGACATTAAACCTTGACCGTGCCCACATCAGTCAGATGGACATTATTGCAAAGAGCAGCAGGACAGATCTTCCTGGTGACTCAGCCAATGTTTATCTTTTTAGGCAAAATCATTACGATGGTTTATCTGGCCAACGTCACATTGCGTGTGAAAATTGGCTGCTGTGTTTCCTGCATTACAACAATGACAATTCTGATGAAGGGTCTAGGCCTGAAACGTCAGCCTCTCTGCTCCTATGATGCTGCTTGGCCTGCTGTGTTCATCCAGCCCTGCACCTTGTTGTCTCAGATTCTCCAGCATCTGCAGTTCCTACTATCTCTCACTTTCAAAGTATTCTTTTGGCTTTGTGTCATGCTGCGTCATTCTTGGGTTATGAAAAGGTTCTATAGAAATGCAAGTCTTCAATAGCCTTTTCTTTTACACTGCTTATCCGTTATCAAAAACTTCCACCTTTAAAGGAATGTTGACTTCACATTACTTCAGCCTCTCCGTTGCTGAAACACTTGGTCACTTCAATGGGAGCAGTTAATGCAATAGTGTTGAATCAGCAAAGCAGGAGGAAATTGAGAGTGATGGACAACATCCCTCTAAGTTACATGGATGCATTACTGTATGGCACTGCAGAACTTACAGGGGACATACAGGGGGCATAGACTATCAAATGCAAGAAGTAGTCCCTTTAAGATGTGTGGCTTGTTACACAGTTGATACTCCCTCCAAGATTCTAGCATACTCCTTGCTGGCACCAACCCTCTATTAACTGCAGCTTTAACATTGCTGAAAAAAGAGATAATTTGCTGAAATGTTTTGACTTGCACTCACCTGGCCAAATTTCAAATGATCACAACAATGTATACTACAGGAGAAAAGGGTGTTGTTGGTGAGTCAACTCTGATTAGCATATGCATTAGCATAGACAAAGCAATGGAGAACTATTGGCTCCCATAGTCCTGGGTAATTCAAGAAAGGGGCAAGTCTGGAGCATTTTGTTTGCAGACAATGTGCCTTCAATGTTCATCCAGCCTTGCACCTTGTTGTCTCGGAATGCTGCTTGGCCTGCTGTGTTCATCCAGCCTTGCACCTTGTTGTCTCGGAA
>NC_063332.1:19221440-19221778 GCF_021869965.1 Rhincodon typus | reverse complement strand
GCTTGGCCTGCTGTGTTCATCCAGCCTTGCACCTTGTTGTCTCGGAAGCCTCTCTGCTCCTATGATGCTGCTTGGCCTGCTGTGTTCATCCAGCCTTGCACCTTGTTGTCTCGGATTCTCCAGCATCTGCAGTTCCTACTATCTCCAATGTGCCTTCAATGTTTGTCACTCCTGGCGAACATAAGTGAGCCATGCTGTTTGCTTGTCTAATTATCTTAACTTGTCACTTTCTTTGTTATCACACTGAGAATTGTTCAGAAAGTTCTTACTGATCATAGAATCATACTGGATAACAAGGTGCAGGGCTGGATGAACACAGCAGGCCAAGCAGCATCATA
>NC_063332.1:19221109-19221430 GCF_021869965.1 Rhincodon typus | reverse complement strand
GCTGGATGAACACAGCAGGCCAAGCAGCATCATAGGAGCAGAGAGGCGGACGTTTCAGGCCTAGACCCTTCATCAGAAAAGGGGGAGGGGAAGGGGGTTCTGAAATAAATAGGGAGAGAGTGGGAGGCGGATAGAAGATGGATAGAGGAGAGGATAGGTGGAGAGGAAACAAACAGGTCGAAGAGGCGGGGATGGGGCCAGTAAAGGTGAGTGTAGGTGGGGAGTTAGGGAGGGGATTGGTCAGTCCAGGGAGGACGGACAGGTCAAGGGGGCAGGATGAGGTTAGTCGGTAGGAGATGGAGGTGCGGCTTGAGGTGGGAG
>NC_063332.1:19210415-19220609 GCF_021869965.1 Rhincodon typus | reverse complement strand
CACATTTTAATTTCTGCAAAACAAATACTGCGAACAGGAACGATTTATTTCGCTTTCGGGATACTGACGAGTTGTCATTTTGGTGAGTTTTCAATTATGTCTTCTCATAAATTATCTCAGTTTGCTGGAATATAATTTTGAAGAATTGCTTTGTTTAGTTATCATATTTTACTTTTTTTTTGATACTTTTATGATGTAGCTGTAAGGTTAACTTAGCCCCTTCCCACCTTGTGCAAGATTATTCCGATGATGCGTTGATTTTTATTTAAAAAATGAATAATTGTCTTTTTAAGCTTTGAACGTTTAACTCACTCTTAGACATTGATCTTCAGTTGCGTGTTCTTTCATATTCATATGCGTTTGTTTTGTTTTTGCGAAAACTTTTTGCAAAGAGGGGATAGTGGCAAGCCCCTGAAGGCCGGTGCTGAGAAGATGCATTAAAGCATGGGGCACCTCCTGGAGTAATGCTTCTGTCCCACTCACTGAAGCTGGGGGCTGTGCAGTGCTCTCTAAATCGGGAAGGGATGCGGTTCCTCGTGCTTCCAGATTTATACGTGCCCTCTGTATGGAGTAGAGTTATTTTACTCTGGTTTCTAGAGAGAGAGAGCAGACTGTGTGCAGACAGGAGAGAAACTCCGCTTCATTGCTGGGTTGAGTCCCTGAGCCAATCAATGGCTGGAGTTCTGCAAACCTGAACGCTTTTCCCCCTGCGCAACCTCTCCTCTTCTCTCCAGCCCTTCAACGCTTTGGCAAACTGAAGACATTCCAGACGCAATTGCAAAATCAGAGACTAGAGTGATGCCGGTGGTAGACTTGTGTTTTACTCAGGCTGGTTTCTGTTTCTGTTCCATTCACTGACTAACGGGGTTTTTCCTTTATATGTGTATGTTTTGTGTGTTGGTGAGGGCATTGGCATTTTCAACAAGCTGGCAGCCAGTCAAACAGAATCCCTCACCAACCCCTGCTGACAGATTGAAGCACATCTCAAGAGGGTGCAGAAGGTCACACTGGCCCCTCCTTTAGAGTGTTTGGAACTGCATCCGCACAGCACATCCGCCCGAAACCCCTCTGTAGCTGGGGTCCACTCTATACGGTGTCCACTCCAAGTTTATCCTCATAGCCCTCTCCCTATGGGCCTCCCCCACACTGACACACCAAAACTGTAATCCTCTGACACATCTCTGCAGCCAGCAGTGGTGTTGAGTTCTACTGTCCCAACGCAATAAATACAGAGAATTCAGGAGAATAAAAACCAAAAGAACTGCGGATGCTGTAAATCAGGACCAAAAACAAAGTTGCTGGAAAAGCTCAGCAGGTCTGGCAGCATCTGTGGACGAGAAAACAGAGTTAACGTTTCGGGTCCGGTGACCCTTCCTCAGTTCTGAGAAGGGTCATGGGACCTGAAATGTTAACTCTGTTTTCTCCCCCACAGACGCTGCCAGAATTCAGGAGAATGCTGTTCAATTTGAAGAACAGTCGTGCTAAGGCCCAAAACATTAAATCTGTTTCAGATTTGCAGCATCTGCAGTATTTTGCTGGTAGCCCTAAGGAGATGTCTGTCGGATGCGGGGAGGGTGTTGTGGATCTCAGTAGGTTATGTGTTTGATGGATCTCTCAGACAGGGGTAGAGTACTGGGGTTCCGGTGTGTTATGGTGTTTGGTGGATCTCTCAGACACAGATAGAATATTGTGAATCTGGTCTGTTATGTTGTTTGGATCAGTAGGGGAGATTTGTAGCTCTGGAGATTCTCGAAATTTCACATGCCCTTGCATTTGAGCCTACGGTTGGTACTTTAGCTGTGCTTCACTGTCAAGATGTGTCATTTAGCAGCTTTTAAACCAAGGCCTTAGCTTCCCTTGTTCCTCAGGGTGGTTAAGATCATGAGCCCAATTTCTTTTTTCCAGCTAATTTTCTTATTCTCAAGCTCATGGGCCTGGAGCTGGAACATGGGACTGGTGTAGATTTAGTACATTTTTAGTGGTACAGACTCGATGGGCCAAAGGGTCTCTTCTGTACTCTATGATTTTCTGTATTGATTCCTGCGATTTATATCCATGGATGGTGGGCCCCTCTAATATTTTTGATCCATCCTATTCCTGTAAGCTGAACTATGTGGGAACATCAGAAAAGCTTTGACTCCAAATTTACCCCTCTCCTATCTTACGGCTGATGTCAATGTAAATTACTAACAGTCTTAACACTGCACTTATCAATGAACAAGGAGAGGGCCATTCAGCCACTCTGAGCCTGCTCTGAGAGGTTGTTGATTTGGATAACTGTGTCAGAAGTGTATAACTGTGACGTCTCCTGTATATTTGTGGAGCAGATGTTGAGTCGTTCTGTGTTCTATTGGCATGTTTGGGTTAAGATGCACACTGGAGAGACTTGTCTTTTGCACTTGTGCAGCAGGTTTGAGCATCAGTCAGTGTTTGTGTAGGTACCATTAGCATAACTCACAGAGCTTCACAGAAGATCAAAGCCATGTGAGATCCTCTGCATCCTGTCTTTAAGAAGTTGTCTGTGGTTTCCTGTAATTTCCATTCAACCCTCCCAGTTTTATCAGAATCGCAGCTGCATTTCAAGTGTTAAATACCTTGGTCCAATCACTGCATTTCAGGAGTGGGTCCAAACGCTCTGCAACATGGGCTCCCTGTCTGCTGTCATTGGCAATGCAGTTCCAGTCTTGTAATAGGAAGCAAATAAGAGGTTATCTCCTTGGTACAGTTGAGTTGCTGAGTGAAATAGTAAAGACTGTCTTTGTTTCATGTTAACCACAAGGTGGTACATGACGTTCAGAGTGGTCAGGGACAGTTTTAGAATTCAATTATGTAAGATTTTTTAGGAACAGAAAGATAGTAAAAATGTAAATACACAGTGGTTGCTGTATTCTCCAATACCGACACCAGTCGCCTGCGGCTTTTGGTCTGGGTAGTTTTTTTATTACCAATTCTACCTTCTCTATACTGAGTCTAACTTCAGTGGTAGAGGATAGACCACTGCTGAATCTAAACAAAAGAAACACTTGTCTTAGATAAGAAGCTGGTTTATTAGAAACATAGAAACTAGGAGCAAGATTGGCCATTCAGCCCTTTGAACTTTCTCCACCATTCAGTAGGGTCTGGGGATATGCAATGCCATGTCCTCACTTTCTCCCCAAATCCCTTGATCTCTTTAAAATCTAAAATTTACCTATCCCATTCTTGAATGTGTTCAGTGACTTGGCCTCCATAGCCTTCTGTGGCAGGGAATTTCACAGGTTCACTACACTTTGAGTGAAGAAATTTTACCTGATCTCTGTCCTAAATGGTCCACCTGTGCCCTGAGAATGTGTCCCCTGCTTGGAGCATCCCCAAGCAAAGCAGATTCCCTCTCATTCTTCTAAGTTCTAGTGAATACGGGCCCAGTCAAACCAATTCCTCCACATTGGACAGTCCTGCCATCTCCGGTATCAATCTGATGAACCTTAGCTGCACTGCCTCTATGGCAGTGTATCCTTTCTTAGGTAAGGAGACCAAAACTGCATGCATTACTCCCAGGTGTGGTCTCACTAAGATCCTGTACAATTGCAGTAAGACATCCCTGCTGCTGAACTTAAATTCATGCAATGAAGGCCGACATACCATTTGCTTGTTGCACCTGCCTGTTTACCTCAGAGCCGTTTGTACGTACACATTTCCCAATATATCACCATTTAAACAATACTCTTTCTTTCTGCTCTTCATACCGAAGTGTATAACTTCACATTTCATCACATTGCATTGCATCTGCCTTGTCTTTACTCACTCCCTCAACTCATCTAAACCATTTTGAAGCCTCCTTGTATCTTCCTCACAGCTCACAATCCCACTCAGTTTTGTGTCATCAGTAAACTTGGAAATGTTGCAGTTGGTTCCCTCAACCAAGTCATTTATATAGCTGGGGCTAAGCACTGATGCCTGCGACACCCACTAGTCATTGCCTGCCCATCAGAAAAAGAAACATTTATTCCAATTCTCAGCTATATGTCTATGTCAACTAATTCTCAATCTTTGCCACCATTCCAGTTGCTTTAGCTCTGACCCACTAAACTCTCATGTGAGGTCTTATCAAAAGCCTTCTGAAAATCCAAATACACCACGTTCAATGACTCTCACTTAAATATTTTAGTAGTTACGTCCTCAAAAAAAACTGCTGTAGATTGGTGAAGCATGATTTGCATTTCATAAATCCTTGCTGGCTTTTCCCAATCCCATTAATGTTTTCCTAATGTTTTGATATCACATCTTTGATTGCATGATTGCAGTGGATTCAGTTTACATTATTAGTCAGGCATCATTACCAAGGATGGTCAGGAGGTTTACGAAATACATCTGCTCCCTTCAGGTGCTTGCACAGAACTAAACTGTATCCACCCAGAGACTGAATGATATCAGTTCATTGGGTGCTGCTCAATATAAGATAAACATTAATTCTTTAAGAACCATTACCTTAAAGAACAAAGGTTGCATGAAGAGAGGTTTGTGATTTGTTGCACTGCCTCTCCCAATTCACGAGGCTGCTATGTAAACACAGACATGAAGAACGATCACTTGGGTGGACCTGTCCCTTAGCATGAGTGTACACCTTCAGAAGGGAGAAATAATAATCTATATATTTACATACAACACATAAAGCCCAAAGATTGAAAGTAAGTGTGGCCACTGTTGTTTTGTACACAAATTCTGAAGCTAATTTACTACACCAGATTCCATCAAAAATAAATAAATGGCTGGAATTCTTTTGAATTATGATGCATTGAAGGAAGCTTGTTGGCCAAGTCACTGGGACAGCTCTGCAAAAAGCAGACAAAGTCTCAGATTGAAATAGATGCTCCAGGGTCCAATATAGCACATGGTATGTACACATGTCCCCTGCAGTTTTGGTGCAGCTACTTTTTAGCTGTGCACAGTCTGTGCCTGAAACAACTTGTCTGTGTAAATCAGGGGTTGAACACTCCTTTCAGGTCCTTTGGCAAACTGAGTGGTGTCTGCAATGCGGTATCCTCTAGATTATTTGGACTCTGAATTTTGATTCATAACCACCGTAACCAAGTTCAGAGTCAGGTGATGAAGCATCCATCAAAGCAGATATTAGAATCATTGAATCCCTACTGTGCAGGAAGAGGCCATTCAGCCCGTTGAACTGCATCAACCCTGCAAACTTCATCACACTCAAACCCGGCCTCCCACACTATCCCTGTAACCAGCATTTCCCCATGGCCAATCCACCTAGCCTACACATCTTTGGACTGTGAGAGGAAACCAGGGCACCTGGAAGAAACCTGCACAGACATAGGGAGAATGTGCAAACTCCACACAGTCACCCAAAGATGGAATCAAACCCAGGTCCCTAGCCCTATGAGGTAGCAGTGCTAACCACTGAGTCGCTGTGCTGCCCATCAAGATCAAATTTATGGATCAAATTGGCACTAACATAGGATTTGATTCCCATTTCAGCTGGAATGGACTAGGGGCCTGATTCCTCACTTGACTCAAGGTTAAACAAAAATCTGATTGCTCCTTGACTTAGGAGAAAGTTAAGGTAAAAATGCCTGTGCAGTGGCAGAGAGGAAACCGGACTAAGATGTGATCATTGAGGATGCCGACAGAACCACACTCCCCTCTCTGCTCAACCCAATTAATTAATTTGGTTTTGATAGCAGCAACCTGCAGGGGGTGATTCGCTCAATTAGTTGGATCGCCAGAATGTGGATCAAATTCACACTAACATAGGATTTGATTCCCATTCCAGCTGAGATGGACTGGTGGCCTGATTCCTCACTTGACCCGTAGTTAAACAAAAATCTGATTGCTCCTTCAATGATTGGCAAATAACGACTAGGGACAGATAACTGTGGAAGAATGTTTTCGATGCTCCACACTGTGGCCTGTATTCTCACAGAGTGATTCGGGTCCAGAGCCGGTACTCCTGACCTGGACAGTTCCTTGTAGAGACAGGTATGTGTGAGTCCTCTGCTACTTTTGTGGAATCAGTTCAGTTCTTTTAAAAGAGCAGTGGTTCACCTGCCTTCAGAGCCCCATCATATATTGTTGGCTAATCTCCAGACATCCATTCTTTGGAAGCAGGTGGGCCCCAGGGAAAACATTGCTTGTTTGACAGCTCTGGCTCTCTGATCCCTACTGCTGATTGAGCAACAATTATTGACACAAGATAAAGAGATATCAAGTGTTTGAAGTTTCTATTGTTGTCATTTTAAAGGCTCTGGATGATCGACAGGGTAGTTGCCCTGTAGCGAAAGGTGTTTTTTTCAAAGGGGAAAGTTATGAATTAATGATTGTTTTCTTTAAGGCTTTGTTAAACAGTGAAACATATTGTCACTTGAGCTTTATTGTGCTTCTATCCTGTGTATAATGGGTCAGTAGGTATCATTAGACAGCAGTCCCTCGCAGATGAGGATGACTCTGTTCCACTGTCAGGGTGAGTCCATAGGGGCTGGACAGTGCGATATGGCTACTGTAGCATTTGTTACACTTGGGGCAGGTGGTGGTCACGGGAAGGGATGGGTGAGGCGTTGATGTGGCAGTGCACTCCTTTCCCTGTTCTCGCCTGGCTTCCATTTCTTCCCAGCCGCAAGTCTTGAGGTGCTCAGTGCCTTCCCGGATGCTCCCCTTCCACTTCAGATAGTCTCAGGCCAGTGATTCCCAGGTGTGAGTCCTTGAGAGTATCACTGAAGTGCTTTCTGTGTCCACCTGGGGCTCCCCTGCCACTTCAAAGCTGGGAGTAGAGCACCTGCTTGGGGTGGCTCATGCCAGTCATGCAGATGATGTGCCCAGCCTGTCGTAGCTGATTGAGGGTGGGGCGGGGGGGTGGGGTGGTGGTCAGTGCCTCGATGCTGGAGGTGTTGGCTTGGCCGAGGATGCTGGTGTCGGTGCGTCTTTCTTAGAACATTGTTAGTGGGTATAGAAAGGCCATAACTCAGCATGAGGACATGAGGGACATGAAGGGGGATTCATAGTGGGACATGAGGTGGCATTCATGAGGCATGGGGAGCATGGGAGTGAGGGAATGTAAAAGATGAGGTTTTTTCATTATATTTGGGACAAATCACACAGCACTGAGGCAGGCCTTTTAAACAGCTTAACAGCAAATGCTAATCATAGAATCCCTACAGTGGGGAAACAGGCCCTTTGGCCCAATAAGTCCACACTGACCCTCAGAGCATCCCACCCAGACCCACTCCCCTTATCTTCACATCCCTAAACACTACAGGCAATTTAGCATGGTCAATCCACCAAGCCTACACATCTTTGGACTATGGGAGGAAACTGGAGAACCCAGAGAAAACCCACACAGACATGGGGAGAACATGCAAACTCCACACAGACAGTTGCCTGAGGGTGGAATTGAACCTGGGACTCTGGGGCCATGAGGCAGTAGTGCTGACCACTATGCCACCCCAAATCTTGTGATTCTGTATGTGATACAGCCAGGATTGGCACTTAGCAGCCCCTGTGGACATCTTTTGTGGGCACACTCTCCCACAGCAGATGGACGAAAGCACAAATTGGCTCAATCCTGCTACCTGCCTGGAGGATGACCATCCAGGCCCATATTTCCCATGACACTCTCTCCCCTGACACTTGGGTTTGATGTCTGGCTCTGGGTGGAGAGGGCTCGAGAGCTGCAGCTACTTGCTCTCTCTCTCTCGCTCTCTCTCTCTCTCTCTCTCTCTCTCACTCTCTCTCTCTGTCTCACTCTCTCCCTCTGTCTCAAGCATTTAGCTCAGAGGGCTGGAAACCTAGACCTGCACCAGATACAGTATCACAAGATTAGCACTTTCTGTTTGTTCAACAAACAAGGCTGTTGACATTTTATTACCTTTGCTTTCTGTTTGTCTAGAGATTTCATCTTAGAAATATGACTTCTTTTTGAGCTCTGTTGGTACCTACATTTTGTTGAGTGTGCAGGATTAAGCTTGTAACTTGCTGCCTTTGCTTTAGAAGCCTTTGTTATTACTTCATTTTTCTCTACTGTTTGGGAGTTATGTGAATGAAAATATTATCAAGAATGTTGCAGTTAATATCACAGGGAAGCAGTTTCCATTTCCCTCCTTATGGCAGACTGACATAGTCTTTATTTTAATTGAAAGGTTCTCGTAACAGAAAGGATGTGTGTCTAGCTGGCTAAGCCACTTCAGAGGGCAGTTGATAAAGAACTGGATTGAGTCACATGTATCCCACACTGGGAAAACATTGGCATTCCCCCCATCCTCATAAAGGACAGTAATGGAGCAGCTGAGAAGTTCCCACAATCGAAAATGATTTGTGCTAACATTTCCTGTCAGCCCTCTGGTTTTGCATGTCAAGTTCTATCAACATATCCAGAGGTGGGAAATAGAAAGAGGTGATGAAGCAATGAGCAAAGATGTCAAGGTGGACTGCTCACTATTGCATGAAGGAAGTGAGATGACATTGTTAACCACTTTCGCAGTGGTCTCCCATCCAAATATTAACCAGACATGAATTTTCTTAGCTTCTGAGTTGAGGCATTTTCATGATCTCACCTTGACTGGACGACCATCAGTTGTACTGCAGTTCCCTTATTAAAAGGAACAAGCAAGTCTCCTCCATAACACAGAATCCAACAGTCTGAAATCCAGAAATGTTACTTTGTCCATTTGCAATTGTCATATTCTCTGCAAAACCTAGGCACAGAGCCAGCTGATGATGGTGGTGTCCTCCAAAAGTGAGCAGGTCAGTGCAAACTACCAATATTGAGTCAGAGAGTGGTGCAGCACAGAAACGGACCCTTCAACCCAACTTGCCCAAGCCAACCAAGTTTCCTAAACCGAACTAGTCCTATTGGCTTGTATTTAGCCGATGGCCCTCCAAACCTTTCCTATTCATGTACCTGTCTAAATGTCTTTTAAATGTGTAATGGTACCGGCCTCTACCACTTCCTCTGGCAACTCATTCCATATACACCCCACCCTCTGTGTGAAAAAGTTGCCTGTTCGGTCCTTTTAAACCTTTCCCCTCACCTTAAACCAATGTCCTCGAGTTTTGGATTCCCCCAGACTGGGAAAAAGACCTTCGCTTTTCACTATTTCTGTGCCTCTCATGAAACATCTGTAACGTCAGCCCTCAGCCTCCAACACCCCAGGGAAAAAAGTCCCAGCCTATACAGCCTCTATATCCAATGAAAAGATCACCCTTCACAACAGTAGCTTTACTGTTCTTCATGGGTTGTGACGCATAGTTTGTAAGAGCAGTCGTGGAAACAGCTTTCACTGTGCCAGTGTAGAACAGTCAGAAACCAGCAGCCTCACGAACTGGGAGGAACACAGCAGCCAAGCATCATCTTCTCTTCATTCAACCACGATTGTGTGAGTTAACAGCTCTGAAAGAGTTCATGTGGTCACAAGGAAGCACACTCAGGCAGCGAAGAGTGTGTAACTTGCAAAACATCTCAAAGGACTCATGATAATTTTGGAACATTGCAAGTTAAAAAAAAACAGGAAGAAGTGTTTAAGGTGAGAATGGTGGAAAAAGGGCTGATGGAAATTCAAGCCAACAGTGTTCACTAGCCTATGACTCCCAGCCCAGCTAGATTCAAAAGTAATGTTGTCGTAACCAAAGCTACAATCAACCCTTTGATAACTCCTAATGAGCTACATAGTGAGGGAAGCAGCAGTTGTGTTGTATGAAGGAATCAGTTGTTTTGTGTTCTGGATGTGCTATGTGTTTCTGCTGCACTCTGTGACATATGCCTTGTAATTTTTGAGATGTACCATTGTGGTCGATAAAAAGTTTAAATTATTGTTGAAAATGACTTTTGTTACAGAAAAACTATTTGCATTTTTAGACTGCCGATGCTGGAGAATCTGAGATAACAAGGTGTAGAGCTGGATGAACACAGCAGGCCAAGCAGCATCAGAGGAACAGGAAAGCTGACGTTTCGGGTCTAGACCCTTCTTCAGAAATGGGAGAGGGGAAGGGGATTCTGAAATAAATAGGGAGAGAGGTGGAGGCGGATAGAAGATGGATAGAGGAGAAGATAGGTGGAGAGAGGACAGACAGGTCAAAGAGGCGGGGTTGGAGCCAGTAAAGGTGAGTGTAGGTGGGGAGTTAGGGAGGGGATAGGTCGGTCCAGGGAGGATGGACAGGTCAAGGGGGTGGGATGAGGCTAGTAGGTAGGAGATGGGGGTGGGGCTT
>NC_063332.1:19175490-19210015 GCF_021869965.1 Rhincodon typus | reverse complement strand
GCAGGTTTGGCAGCATCTGTGGAGGAGAAAACAGAGTTAACGTTTCAGGCCCGATGACCCTTCCTCAGAACCGGACCCGAAACGTTAACTCTGTTTTCTCCACCACAGATGCTGCCAGACCTGCTGAGCTTTTCCAGCAACTTTGTTTTTGTTCCTGATTTACAGCATCCGCAGTTCTTTTGGTTTTTAGAAGCTAAATAGTACTGTTTTGAAGTGGGAGTAATAGTAACTAAAGGTACATATTCACAAATATATTCGTGGGGTAAAATGGTGGCCTATGCCCCAAGGACAGAGTTCAAATTCTACCACTGTAGCTAGTGGAATTTAAATTCAATTGGCAAAATCTGGAATAGAAAGCTAGCTACGATAGTGGTGACCACAAACCTATCCATCAATTGCAACGAAAATTAATTTGGTTCACTAATGTCCTTTAAGGAAGGAAATCTGCTGTCCTTACTTGATCTGAGACTCCAAATCTACTAACACCTCTGACTCAGAATTGGCTAAGCAGGATAATTAGGGATGGGCAACAGCTGCTGGCCCTGTCAGTAATGTTCACATCCTATGAAAGAATAAGCGAACAAGCAGAAAATCTATGAGTGTGACATGGCAAATTGATGTAATAGTTGGGAAAGCATGAAGGATACTTAGCTTTGGAAACAAGGATTGATTACAAACAAAAGAACAAATCACTAGCTAAGCCTTGGGTAGAATATTGTGAACAATTGCACTCTGCACTTCAGGGAGGATGTTGAGACCGCAGAGAATGCAGGGAAGATTTATCACGGTGATACGGGAATTGGGTTCGTTAGTCAAATCAACAGATTTTCCTTGAGGCAAAGAAGATTAAGAGGTGAGCTAATAGAGGCATTCACCATTGCAAAGAGTTTTAATTAGGGAGGCAACTGCCTAGTGGTTTTATTGCTAGACTGTTAATTCAGAGAGCCAGGTAATGTTCTAGGGCCTAGGTTGAATCCTGCCGTATTGAATTTGAATTCAATAAAAATCTGGAATTAAGAGTCTAATGAGGACTGCCATGCCATTGTTGATTGTCAGAAAAACCCATCTGGTTTACTAATGTCCTTGAGGGAAGGAAACTGCCATCCTTACCTGGTCTGGCCTACATGTGACTCCAGACCCACAGCAACGTGGTTGACTCTGGCCTAGTCAGTGACACCCACATCCCATGAATGAATGAAAAAAAACCAGTCAGCAGAATCTGGTTCCTGTGGCTGGTGAGTCAGTAACCAGGGGTCATAGGTCTAAAATAATAGTCAAAGGAACTGGAGGAGAAATGAGGGGAAATTTCTTCAAACCATTGTTATTGTCTCTAAGACAATGCCCGAGAGAGTCGTGGAAGCCTGCACAGCAGCTTTCCAAATAATGTGGATGGTACTGATCCGCACGGTGACGTGGAAAATCCTGGAGTGTGGCACTAAATCAGGCTGCTCTTTTAAGATGCTGACGCAAGCATGAAATGTTGAATGGCCTCCTTCTGCACCAAAGCTTTCTACAATCCAAACACTTTGTCCGTTGTTATTGATCAGTGGAAATCATTGTTCACCACTTTCAGCCTCAAAATGCAATAACTTTGCACTTAGATTCCCGTCAAAAAGGTCCTGTTTTTGACCCTGTCATCATAAACATAAACTCCCATGCCTGATATCATTCTAGTCTTTGGTCAACTTTTATTCTTCAGCATCACCACAACAAATTAGCTGCTCACTTATCTTGTTTGTTGCTTGTATTATCTTCTGAGAATACAGGGTAAGGAGGTTATGTTGGAGCTGTATATCATGTTAGTTAGATTGTAGCGGGAGTAGTAGGTGCAGTTCTGGTCATCACATTATAAGAAGAAATAATTGCACCAGGGAGGGTGCAGAGGGGATTCACCAGGAAGTTGTGTAGCCTGGAGTGACTCAGCTATGAGGAGAGATGAGAAAGGCTGGGTTTGTTTTCCTTAGAGCAAAGAAGACTGAGGGCAGATCTGATTGCGGCAATCTGAGAAACATAGACAAGGTAGATAGAAAGAAACATTTCCTCTTTGTGGAACTGGCACTAACTAGGAAGCACAGTTTCAAGGTCAGGAGCAAGAGATTTAGAGGGTCTTTGAGGGAATATTTCCACCCAGATACGTGAGGATACCTGGAACTCACTGCCTGAAAGATTGGTAGAGGCAGGAACCCTCAAAACATTTAAGGTGTATTTAGATGAACACTTGAAATACCATAGCACACAAGGCTATGGGCCAAGGGTTGTGCTTCTGTGATTTCGCTGGAAAATAGGATCAGAATAAATTGATACAAGTGGACCAGCACAGGCATGATGGGTGAAAGGGCCTCTTCCCATGCTGTAAGATCTCTGTAGCTCCAACTTGTGACCTAACCCAAAGATTTGATTCGAGACTTGTAACCTTCTTGTTTATATCTCACTGACCATTTCATTCTATTCTAAAATATTGGCTAATTGTGGATTTTGTTTTGGACTTTCAGAGGATAAGTTGTGAGTGCACAGTACATATCACTCATACTTTGTCACTATGAAGTAAAATTTTTCTTGCTAAAAGAAAAATTAGATAGTTTCCTTTTCTGCCACAATAAATTAAGTCCATGAACAAAGTAATTTGAAGGATGCAGTTTGGTTCATGCTCATTAAATAGAGGAGAAAGCAGGAATTCTCCTGGTATTGATTAAACTTCCATCTCCCCATACAGTTTCTTCTTTCCCAATGCATGTATTTATGCGGATATGGATATATATCTGTATTTATGCGATAAAACACAGGAATGGGTTATAATTCATGTGTTTCTGACTTTGATTTAATCGACAACAGGATGCTGATTTGAAAAAAGCAATGATTTCCCTCCCCAGCAATGTATTTTTATATGAGTTATTACAGCAAAATCTGTACTAAGTAATGTAGGCTGCAGGTTGAGATGCCTTACTTGTGTTGTGATTCTAACTGATAGTAATATTGGATAAGTCAAATATCAGAATGAAACCAGCTCAATAGATCATAAGTTTTATTTTGTCAATTGTTTTATCATGGTGGTTAGTCACCAAACATATTTACTCGGGCTGCCAATGTTTCTTTAACACAAGAACCCAGTGTGTTACAGCAAAGAAACAAACAAACCTCCATGTATTCACTTAGTAATTACATAACTTGAGAAATTCTGAAACGTGCATAATTCTTGATTAATTATGCTTGTGTTGATTATGTCAATCATTAATTGATGCATCCTTTACCAGCTCGAGTCCAGTTGCCAACCAAGCTGTTCTCTTATGCAGTATAAATGCCAGCTTTCTCCTTGAATTGATACACTTGTGAACTGTCCTGATGAAAGCAAGATTAAAAGCTTTGACAAAATGTGAATTACTGGAAAAAAAGCAGGTCTGGCAGCACCTGTAGAGAGAAATGAGAGTTGATGTTTCAGGTCCAGTGACCCTTCAGAACCCTTCTAAATTTCTGTTTTTGTTTCTGATTTCCAGTGTCCACAGTTCTTTCGGTTTTGTTTTGACAAAGTGTGCCTTGTTTTCTGCAAAGCTACACGCAGGTCAGTTTGAAAAAGTCAACACGAACAGCAAACAAAAAACTCTTCCCAGTGATCTCCTTCTCAGATACTCAATCCTGGAGAAATATCGTTCCTGTCTTAATAAGAACCAAAAGAACTGCGGATGCTGTAAATCAGGAACAAAAACAAAGTTGCTGGAAAAGCTCAGCAGGTCCGGCAGCATCTGTGGAGGAGAAAACAGAGTTAACGTTTCGGGTCCAGTGACCCTTCCTCAGAACTGGTTCCTCGTTCTTATCTTCACTCTTCAATTTCTTACTGAACTGGCTTTTGCCAGTTTTCCTTCTTGGTGTGTTGCAACTGTCTTAAAATTTCTTTCTAGTCCTGATGGCCTAAATCTCCATTTGGTACTGAGAGCCTGGACTGCTTTTCAGTTTTGAAAAGCCAAGAGATTCCTACAAACTTTCACAACCTGGAGATTTTACCATGCCGCTAGATCAAAGACCCATTCGTGAACTGAAAGACCTGATTCTTCTGCTGAGATGGAACTGTTTTCTGCTGTCATGAAACTGAAACCTGATCCTACTGAACTGAAATCAAACAAAACTACCAGTGTGCCTTGATCATTTATTTTCCTACATGTCATCAACCCAGCAATGTAAACACTTCATCAGTTAAGGATATCTGGCTAAGCACTTACTATGTCACATGCTTTCTTCGAAATATGTATTTCGGTGACTTTTTCAAATGACTTCCTGGTCTCTTAATAAAGCAAGTCACCTTCACAGAACTGAAACAAAAGTGATCTGTCTGTATTTTGAAAATGCAAACTTCCAAATGATAATATTATATATCCAAATGGTACATATGATACACCTTTATCACGCTTGGTAAAGCCCACTGTTCTTTAAATAAGCTCCTTCAGTTCCTCTTCCCATTAGACGGACAGCAGCCTTGTAAGTTCAGATTTTGTCAAATAACTTGTGAAATTGAATTGAATAATCTTTATGATTTCTGACGTGGCACCAAGAAAAGAAACTGCAAAAGCAGACAAATTGCCAATACGACCCCAATGGTTGCTAAGGCCATTCAGGGAAGGGAACTTGTCAGTTTTATTGTCATGGTTCGTGCTTCCAGTTACATTCTAGATGTCTGGGTCGTAATATCCAGTAAACGTAGTCAAATAAACAAGCAAGCGGCTCATTACCAATGTATCTGGCACTGATGACCAATGAAAGTAGCCAAACTAATGGTCTTACAATCAAATGAATAAATAAAATTTCAATGTGCCTTGTCTGAGAAGTGGAAAGGTTTTGGCTGCTGTGCAATTTTTCAGAGTCATTTATCAATCTTAGGACGGTGGTGGGGAGAGTGCGTAGAGGAATGGGAGCTGAGCTCGGTGTTGGAGGAAGGGTGTCAGTAAACTGTGCTATAAACAGAATACTGGTTTAGTTGACCTAATCTCATCAACGGCTTCCTCACATTTGACGTGGGTGTAGTAATGTCTGATTCCTGTGATAAAGAACCAGTTTTTCAGTATTATGGGGAAGGGGGTAGGGGTGGGGGGTGGAGGGTGGTGTGCGGCATAGTAATAGCCTAAGGTCATGAGTAAAAATTTCACTTTGGTTAATTGTAGGATCAGATACAGTACACCTGAAAATAATTAGGAAAAGCTGTTTCATTGGAGCCCCCCTCCAAGCTGATACATTAATGTCCCTCAGTTTAAGATAATCTATCACCCTTATTTAGTTTGTCTTGCATTTGGCTCAAGTCCCACTTTATGGTTAACTCTTAACAAATAAATGCTGCCAGTGCCTGGCACAAAGAGAGAGCAATTATAGAAAAAAAATTGCTTCCTTCTGTGCTGCAACCATTTTTATAAGCTCTCTCTTACTTATTTCATTCCCTTCTCTATACCTTTAAATTGTACCAGTATTCCCTTCGTTTCTCCCCTCACGCAGCCTGTTCTCCCTTTCTGGAAACGGTTGTGCTGCCACGTTTTACGAGTAGATCAGTTTGGCTTTACTTCCCATGGTGTTTGTTTTCCCACATTCCTGACCAGTCTGTGCCTTGGCTGGGTTTTACAGCTTTGTCAGTAAGGCATAATGACTCATGTTTAGTGAGGACCCTCCTAGCCTCATTTTGACACAATTTGATAATGCCTCCCTCAAAAGACTCCATGCTGTTCATCACTAATCAATCTGGTCTGTAACCACTGCTTCTGGTTTGTTTAATTCCAGGTTTGGAATCTGTTAGCAGATTAGTGTTAATTAATTGAGTTTGACCCAGAATCCTTGTTGAAAACTTTTAAATAAACAATATCAAAGAAATGCCTGCCTGAAACGAGTTTTCAAATGACACCAGTAAAATGGAGACCAGTAAAAGGGGAGGTGATGGCCGAGTGGTATGATCGCTGAACTGTTAATCCAGAGACCCAGATAATGTTCTGGGGACCCGGGTTCGAATCACACCATGGCAGATGATGGAGTTTGAATTCAATAGAATATCTGGAATTAAGAATCTAATGATGACCATGAATCCATTGCCGCTTGTAGGAAAAACCCATCTGGTTCACTAATGTCCTTCAGGGAAGGAAACTGCCATCCTTACCTGGTCTGGCCTACATGTGACTCCACACCCATAGCAATGTGGTTGACTCTCAACTGCCCTCTGGGCAATTAGGGATGGGCAATAAATGCTGCCTGGCCAGTGATGCTGTCATCCAGTTAATACATAAAAGAAAAAAAGCATTACTAGGTATCAGAAACCTGAGCTTGTTTTCTTTCAAAGAAACCATTAAGGGAACAGAATTTACCATAGTTGGCAATTAGCCTTTAAATTCTATGACTCATCGGTCGTGGGGTTTCTCGTGGTAGTGTCCCTACCTCTGAGCCATGAGTCCTGGGTTAAGGTCCCACCTACCCCAGCGTTTTGTAATAACAACTCAGAATGAATGGTTTATAAAGTGTCAGCAGGCAGGTTACTGCCAGTGTGAGGGGGAATGGGTTATCTGCGGGCAGTGACATGTTTCCTCTGTGAGCTGAATTGAACAGTACAGTGTCTGAATGCAGCATCACATGTTAGATTCGGTGTCAGGTCAGGTACAAGAAGTGAGAGAGCAAGAGAAATAAAGGTGGGTTGAGGAGAGAGAGTGAAGATGTATTTGCACTTAAAAGCAAAATCTCCAACATCAATTAAAAGCTGAAGAAATGAGATCCCACACTTCTAACGGTTTTCATTGTCAGAGAGATTATTCCGTAGTACTTGAGATTTGTCAATCCATGAGGAAGAATGATGGAATGTCCCAACTTTCTACAGCAAGTCTAATACATACTCACCATGTGAGTCCAGGAGTTTCACACCATTTAGTACACATTAATGATTAATCAGGTCGTGAGCCACTGGTTTCAGAACTCTTAACAGTGGAGTGATAACCCTCAGAGAACAGCAATAAGCTCTGTTCACCTCACCATGACATTGGTAGTAAACGTGAACTTATTATTTTGAAACGATCTCATTGAACCTCTGAAAATTATTTGGAGTCAACTGAGGAACACCAATAGTTGACTGCCAGTTGACTGATGAAGGATTCAAACACCAGGAACAACACAAGGAAGCAGAAGAGGAAGTCAGCTGGCCAACATGGAAACTATATTTTGAGCTTTGTTACTGGGGAAATACATTGAGCTAGACAGAATGTCAGTTCAAGTGATAATTGGTATGTGTTTCTGGAGAAAGGGAAGCATGCGCTCCGAGATTCATAGAAGCTTAAAGCACAGAAAGAGCCCTGTGCTAGCTGTCAGAAAGACCTACCACAATATTCTTATTCTTTTCCCATAGTAGTGAAATGTACTTCTCTCCAACTGTGTGTGTACCTATAATATTCAGTTTTAAAAGCTGTTATAAAATGAGTCTATGTTTAAAAAAATGGCTGGAATGCATGAGCTTAATGTATTTTCCTTATCTATGCTCAAGGAAGAATCATAGAATCCCTACAGTGTGAAAGCAGTCCTTTCAACCCATGGAGTCCACACTGACCCTCCAAAGAGCATTCCACCCAGACCCACCCCATCCCTGTAAGTCTGCATTTCCCATGGCTAATCTACACAGCTTTGACATCCCTAGACACTATGAGAAATTTAGCATGGCCAATCTACCCAACATGCATATCTTTGGACTGTGGGAGGAAACTGGAACAAACCCACGCAGATATGGGGTAGAATGTGCAAACTCCACACAGACAGTCACCTGAGGGTGGAATTGAACCCAGGTCCCTGATGCTGTGAGGTAGCAGTGCTAACCACCACGCCACCCATGTAAACAGGTGAACCACTTGAGGGGTAAGGGGGTGTTGCTGTTAGTGATTGAGAATAGTAGGATTATGTTGCCATTTCAAATGGCAACATTTCAGTACAGCTTGGTCAATTGTCATACATTAATTCTGCATTTGAGTCTAAATCAAGTGGACAACCCAAGATAAATTGACTAATAGATTGGACATTTGCCAAACGGAGCTTCACAAGGGAAACATTGTTGAAAGAATATCATCGTATTAACTTGCGCGTGAGTCTGTTGTCCTGGGCTAGGGTGGGACTTGGGGGAACAGAGTGGTTTCAAAGCCGCTTCCTACAGCCCTCAGGGTAAGCTGTTTCAGAACTTTTAAATATAAAATGATAAGCCTTTCAACAGTTGTGTGTCACACTTGATTCCAGTACAATAACTGTTTTGTCTCACGTGCTTGCTAACAACAGCCGCTGCACAGCTATTCTTTCAGCCATGAATATTGGTTGCATTTTGTAAAATGTTGGGACCAGGGGCCACATTTTCTTGAATTGAGTACAAATTAAATCTATTTGTTTAGGATAGACACGAACCCTACAAACAGGGTGTGAGACATGGTGAAACTCCAGGAGTTGGAGGGTTTGAGCTATCGGGAGAGGCTGAATAGGCTGGGGCTATTTTCCCTGGAAATCCGAGGTTGAGGGGTGACCCTGTAGAGGTTTATAAAATCATAAGGGGCATGGATAAGGTGAATAGCCAAGGTCTTTGTCCTGAGATAGGGAAGTCCAAAACTAGAGAGCATAGGTTTAATGGGAGAGGGAAAAGATTTAAAAGGGACCTAAGGGGGCAACTTCTTCCCACATAGGGTGGTGCGTGTATGGAATGAGCTGCCAGAGGAAGTGGTGGAGACTGGTACAATTATAACATTTAAAAGGCCAAATATTGGCAAATGGGACTAGATTTATTTAGGATATCTGGTCAGCACGGACGAGTTGGACCAAAGGGTCTGTTCCGGTGCTGCACAACTTTATGACACTATGTCTATGGCTCTAAATAGGGAAAAGAAACTTTACACTGCTTTTTCAACTCCAAGACATCCCTGAAGCTCCTCTGTCTAATCACTATGGCAACATACAAAACAGAGCTGTCAATCTGTACACAGCAAGATGCCACAAACAAGAATGTGATAATGACCAGATAATCTATTTTCAGTGACGTTGATTGAAGAATAAGTATTGTTCAGGACATGAGGCAAAACTCCGTAATGTCCCTGGACCTTTACAGTAACCTCAGAATACCTCAATTTAATGTTTCATTGGAAAGATAGCACTCTGACACTTCAGTCTCCACTTATAATTTACGTTCAAGCCTGAGGAGTGGGAATTCTGACCCATAAGTGAAGAGTCCTGACATTGTACCATTGATCACTAACATGCAAGATGCTGACACTGTCAGGAACTGTCGAAAGAGCAATTTACGGTTAGATAACTTCAGGACTTTGTAAAGTGCTTAACAGCCAATGATCTTTTAAAGTGATCGCTGTTGTAATGTGGCATGTGCAGCAGCCCATTTGTACACAGCAGGTTGCCACAAACAGCAAACTGAAGCTGTTATACTGATTTTGCTAACAATAGGCTACGTCAGTGCTTCTCAGATATTTTCCTATTGTGGCCTGATTTTGACCCGCGAAAGTTACTGGGACCTTAGATCTGTCAGAGTGGACAATGGGGAATGAGGGGGCGAGAGAGCAGAGGAGGGAGCGAGAGGCCGCTGAAAGCGAGTGGCAGCAAGAAAACACTTTCAGTGAAAAGCATCGGTCTTGCCATTAGGTTTTTTAGAACACAATATCAGGCAGTAAGGCCACGCTCACTATTTAAAATACTGCAGGGGTTTAAAGGGGCCTCACAACTACTCACACTGCATCAGGGCTGCATGTCAGAGCTCGCAACACCAAATATTTGGTGACCCACCCCACTGGGGTCACAGCCCACAGTTTGCAAAGCCCTGGGCAAGGTCACCAAGGATCATAGCCTTTTTTTTTGAAATAATGTCATGGGATCTTTTAAATCTGCCTAAGAGACCAGGATCTAGGTTTAAGGTCACATCTGTAGGCTGGAGTGCCAATCTAGAGTTGTATGCTTTAATATCTGAGTGGGACTCAAATCCACAAATTTTTGACGGCAAGGCGAGAGTGTTGCTAACTGAGCTATGTCTCGCATTGGGTAAGTGGGATCAGTTTATTGCCTTGATGAGACTGACCACATTGGAAGGCCAACCGGCATAAAGAACTGATATAATGTATCTTTCCTCTGAGAACTGAAGGCAATGAAAATAATTCCAGAGGACTGTGGCATAACATGTGTGGCACCAGCCAGAAGTAAATAAACATCATGAAGTTCGAGAATTATTGGGAGAAATAATGAGTAAAACTGTGTACATAACATAGGGCATTATAAATTATATCAAGTTAACAACCTTTGATTTGTTTAGGCTTTTATGTGCAATGCAGTTTGATTTTATTTAAAAACATGAAATAATGTGGCACAGTTCAGTTAATTACAACAATGTGTTTGGATTTCTTCTTCAATGTCAATGGTTGCAAACAGGATCCTAACTTTCTGCTGTTACCCAGAAAAAGTTGAATGTATAATTTGCAAGCGATTAAAGGGTTTATTGCAGGCTACCTCATACTTGGAATGAAAATGTTCCCAAATGCTGGAGTGCAAAAGTTTTCCATCACAGGTTTCCACTCAGAGGGTTCATTTCAGAACAGCAGTGTGAGTTTCCAAATTGCATTCCCTGTAAAATCACTCCCATTGTGTTCAGTTTTGGTCAATACACCACCCCATTCCCTACCTTCACCCTGTCCTACACAATCCCAGTCTCCTGCTTGCTCCACCGCACCACTTAACTTTATAGCAATCTTGAATTAAGTCAGGTTATGCTTCATGAGGACGATATTTGAAAGAAAAGGGCTGAATTATACTTCAGTTGGTCGAACCCAGATTATATTCCCTTTAGATAAGGACTTTAAAGGGTTGATCTTGTAGAGTATTTAACATGCTGGAAGAAATCTATTGGATAGGTGGGGTGGATGTTGCTATCTTGGTAGTTAATTCCAAAGCAGAACCTACGCAGAAGAGGAATATACACCTAATAACAGAATTAGAATTAAATTCATCTAAAGCAATCTCTGAATATTCTTTTTCACATGAAAGGTGAGAATGTGAAATTCATTGCATCAGAAAGAGCTAAATGGGGAATGATTTGAATGATTTTCCAACTGGGGTCTCACCTCTCCTTTATACCTTTAATCTCCTCCAGTACTGCAGCTCCTCCTGAGATCTCTGGGAGAGATGAACCCATGTCTCCACAGCTTTAGCATTGGGCTCTATCTTGCTATTGCAGTGCTATCACCACGACACTACCATCTTCCCCCATTGCCATCATTTGTTCCACCATTGACAGCCACGCCTTCAGTTATCAATGAACTAATCTCTGGAACTTACAAAACAGCTCCGGTTCCTTTCAAAATGTTCTATAAGATCTACCTTGCTGATCAAGCTTTTGTTGACCTTCCGTGGTATCCCTTTATATCCTCGTCTTTATATTACCTTCTCAAGGGCAATTAGTGATAGGCAATAAATGCTGTCCACATCCCAGGAAATAATACTTTAAAAAATGTGGCTTGGTGCCAGTTACCTTCTGATTGCCTTCTGTGGAGCATCCTGGGATGCCTTGCAGTGTCAAAGGTACTATATAAATGCAAGTTATTGTTAAAAAAGAGGCAGATACACTCAACCTGAAAGGATTCAGACATACCAGCTGCCCTCCACATTACATTCCCCCTTCTTCCTCTCATTCCCTCCACATTCCCCCTCCCACACGTTACCACTCCCCCATATCTCCAGGCCTGCCAGGATTCCGCCTAGAGATACCACAGCAAATACAATGATCAAGCAGTTTCGGTGAATGTGGCTACTCTCATCCAAATCCACTGTCAGATGCAGTATATAGAAGTCACTTTACACCAGTCTTCAGAACAGAATATTCCACACAGCTGCAGTATGTTAGCAGAGTCAAAGCAGCAAGTAGCAGCTGCTTTGGGTTTGTGTGACACTATCTGAGTGATACTGGGATGAAAGCCTTCTCTGTGCTGGTTGGCGAGGGGAGCAGAATTGTTCAGAGTGCATGGCACTGAGGCCCTATGATCTGTTTGTCATGGGACATGGGACCCAGGAGAGAGTCAGTGATCGCCTGGATACCCACCAGGAATGAAGCAAGGGAGCAGCCATTTCAGAGAGGCACATCTGTAAATGGAAACTCTCAATCCCTCTGAGAACTCTGTGCTCTTCCAATTCTGCTACTTGAGCATCCCTGATTGACATTGCTTCTCCTTTCCTGGCTGTGCCTTCAGCAGCTTGGGACTTCATCTCCCCACCTTTCTACATCACCCTTTTCCTTTAAGACACTCCCTTAAAACCCATTTATTATCCTCTCACAGGGCTCCTTGCAAATCTTTGCGTGACGTTTCGGTGGAACATCTTGCAATGTTCTACAGTGGTCAGCCAGCTGGACCTCAGAGAATAGGAGTTCCCTGATTGGGGCTGTTAATCTGGTCCAATCAGGGAGCCCTGGCAGGCAGACAGAAAAGGGCAGTGTCAGTCATACTGACACTCTGGGAGTTGGCTCTGAATGAGGCAGTACTAAAGTCATAGTTCATGTGTAAATAAAGGGTGACTTGGTGACGGGATACTGGCCTCTGTGGAGTTATTCCCACTCTCACTGTGTTATAAGTGCTACTTAAATGCAATTGTTGATGAGTCATACAAGAACTAGCAAAACTTGAGTTGGTAGGAATCGGGGAAAAACTCTAAGCTGACTGGATTTCCTGACGCATTGGCTCTCGATAAGAAAGGTGGAGAGATAAAGAAGGGCCGTCTTGCCATTACCAAAGTGGTTACAAGGGAATATACAGTAAATGTCCACAAGTTTATCAATGGCGTGGGTTTTAAGAGACGTGCTCCACACGCCATTAAGGAAATCTGTAAATTTGCAGTGAAGGAAATGGGTATTTCTGATGTCGGTATTGACACTTATTTGAACAAGACAGTTGGGCTAAAGATGCAATAAATGGTCCACGTGACATTTGTGTGCATTCATCCTGAAAGCACGATGAGGATGAGCATTGTCTGAACAAATCTACGTTGGTAACCTCTGTCCCTGTCACATCCTACAAACGTCTGCAACCAGTCAATGTTGATGAAAATTATGCAAATGCTTGGTTAAAAATAAACCTAAAAAAAAACTGCAAAATAAAATGTAAAGTAACATAGGCAGAAAAATGTAGGAGAAAAGAGTTGACCAGAAAGGGGAGAATCTGCGCAGATGTTATATATTTGAAGATGAAGGATAAAAGGATAAAAGGCTAAAGGATAAAAATGTGATGATTATTTTTCAGGTGGCGCTGAGCACCCTGGACCTGTTTGTGTCAGGAGTCAGTAACTTTTCTCCCTTTTTCTATCTGTGGAGCCGATACTGCAAGATCCAACAATTGTGGGCTGGTGTGTAGGGTCTTTGCGCGATTGTGTAAAGTAGGCTGCTGTGAATCAGGAGGTCTCTTTTGAAGTCTCACTCGGTTGTTCTCAGTGAGAGCGAAAACCAACAGAGAGGGTAAAATAGGGCCCACCAGCTCAGGTTGTCTCACATCCCACGCCAATGCATTAGCTTTATAAAGCAGTCCTTTCATCCTGAGCCCAGAGCCTGGAGGCATGCTGATTCGCTGCCCCCACTTTTGTCACAACAGCCCATTGCTGGAGTTCCTGAGCTTCAGATCCCAGCCTTTGACTGCGTGACTGGTGGGGCACTTAAAATCAGGCTCACTCAGGAAGTCAGAGTTGGATGAGTGTAGATAACTTCGGGGCTGGAGGAGGTTACATCGAGCACGAAGCATTTCGAAAACATGGATGAATAATTTAAAATCAAGGAGTATCACTTAACCAGCCACCAGTGTAGGTTAAGAAAGCACAGCTGTCATGGTTGTAAAATGGTTTTCCTCTGCTACTTCTGTGTTGCAATAGATAAAACTCCCTCACCAGTCCCTGCTACATACCTTCCGTCTCCTGTCACACTGAACCGCAATGTAAGTAAAATGGAAACAAACATTTGATCAAATATTTATACAGCTCTTACCCGATTTCCAAACGCGTTTCACTAACTGTCTTTTACGTGGTATACTTTACTATCCAATTATCAGTATAAGGCTCTGTAAAATCTTTGTAAGCTGGCAAGGTGTGAAATATTCAGCTTTTCTACCATACTGTTAGAAAATAATAGTGTAAAAGTATTGTGTAAAATACACTTGCTTGTATAGTGTGTGAAATTGCACCAGTTGCCTTTCATAGGTTTTAGAACTGTGTCTGTTCTTTTTAGTGAAGTCAAGTTTGAGAGGAGATTCAACAGAGGGAAACAATACTCATTGGCAGAATGGTCTCAAAGTAGAGAGCACCAGTTGGAGCTGATTGGCTAAAGAAATAAGGCAACATGAGGAAAATATTTTTGTGCAGTGAGTAGTTTGCACCTGGAATGTTCTACCTGAGAGGGTGGTGGAGGCAGGTCCAATTGTGACTATAAAAAAGGACATGGATAGGTACTTGAAGGGTAAATAAACAAGAAGAAATGTCCAGGCCTGCAGGGATAGGGTAGTGTGGTGGGAGCAGCTGGATTGGATATTCAAAACTTCCAATTCAGCTCCAAATCCCAATCGACTCTGGAGCTCTTCCTACAGATTGGAGGGTGGCAAATATAACCTCACTATTCAAAAAAGGAGGGAGAGAAAAAAAATCAGAATTTCGTACCAGTTAGTCTAACATTTAATAGGGGAAATTTCATCCATGGATGGGGTTAATATATCAGCATTGATTGAGAATTAGCTGAAGGACAGGAAATAGAGATTGGCAATAAATGGGGCATTTTTTCTGGATGCCAGGCAATGAGAGGAGGGGTACCACAGGTTTAGTACTTGGGCCTCAGTTATTCACAATAAATGTGAAATGACCTGGATGAAGGAACCAAATGCAATATTTTGCAAGTCTGCTGATGGACCCAAGACTGTGGGATTGTGAGTTGTGAGGAGGATGTGTGGGAGGCTTCAAAGTGATTTAGACAAGTTGAGTTAGTAGGTAAAGACATGATACAGTACAACTTGGCGAAATGTGAAGTTATACACTTCAGTGTGAAGAGCAGAAAGGAAGAGTATTATTTACATGCTGATATATTAGGAAGTGTGGATATATAAAGCGATCTGGGTGTCCTCGTACACTAGTCATTGTAAGTAAACAAGCAGGTGCAGCAAGTAATAAGTGGTAAGTTGACCTTCATTGCAAGAAGATTTGAGTTCAGAAGTAGGGATGTCTTACTGCAGTTATACAGGGCTTTGGTAAGATTACAAACAGAGTACTACATGCAGTTTTGTTCTCCCTGCCTAATAACATTTAGTATGCTATAGAGGGAGACCAGTGAAGATTCACTAGGCTGATGCCGGGCTTGACAAAACTAGCCTGTGAGGAAAGATTGGATTGACTGGACCTGTCATTAGTGGAGTTTAGAAGGGTGAGAGGGAATCTGATTAGAATATATAAAGTGCTAACAGGTCCAGACAGACCAGATGCAGGAAGGATGTTTCCCTGGTTGGAGAGTCTAGAAACAGGGGTCTCAGGGTACAGGGTAAGCCAAATAGGCTTGAGATGAGGAAACATTTTTTCACTCAGGGTGGTCAACCTGTGGAATTCTCTATCACAGAAGGCTGTGGAGGCCATGGCACTGAATAGATTTAAGAACAAGACAGACTGTTTGCACATCCTCCCTGTGTCTGTGTTGGTTTCCTATGGGTGCCTGGTTTCCTCCCAGTCCCAAGATGTGCAGGTTAGGTAGATTAGCCATGGGAAATGCAGGGTTACAAGGATAGGGCGGGGGGGTGTGGGTGTGTGGGGGTCTGGGTGGGATGCTTTTCAGAAGGTCGGTGTGGACTCGATGGGCCGAATGGCCTGCTTCCACACTGCAGGGTTTCTATGATTCTATATAGATATTATAGGCATCAATGGGTACGGAGTTGGAATTTGGCATTGAGATAGGGGATCAGCCATACAACCAGACAGATTAGGAGAAGGATTGGACTACTCCGCCTTGTCTAATTCCCCTGCCTTAAACATGTTCAAAAACTCTGCTTCCACTATCTTTTGAGGATCAGAGTTCCAAAGACTCCTGACCCTCTGTGAGAAAGTATTTCTCATCATGGACAACTTGTTTATTTTAAGCAGTGACAACTAGTTCTAGATTCTACCACAAAAGGAAGTATTCTGTCCACATCCACCTTGCCAGGACCCCTCAGGATCTTAGATGTTTCAATCAGGCCGCCTTCCGGTATGGTAGAAGCATAGTCTGTTCAACCTTTCCCCGAAAGACAACATGTCCATTTCAGATATTAGTCCAATAAATCTCTGAACCGCCTCCAACATATTTACAACTTTCCTTCAATGAGGAGACCAACACTTTGCACATTCCTAATGCTGTAACCATTCTATGATTTTCCAGTTTTAAAATTTTGTCATTTATAGTTTGAGGAGAAGCCGCCATTTACTCACGATCCACCTTTGAAACTAGGATGAAATATGTAATCTCATTCATACACTAGGACTAAACAGGACTGTGTGGGATGATCTTCGTTTCATGCAGTGTTTTGGTTCAGTAAAGGCCTTTAATCCAGTCCTGAAATCTCCATTGTTCCCCACCCCTTCACATAATGAAATTCTCCAAAGTAGAATTGGAGGTGGAAACCTCGACCTTTTCTGTTTCGTTTCTCAGACTATGAATCATTTGTTGGTATGGCTGCCAAATAATTGTCAAACTTGTGCCAAATTCAAAACGATTTCATGCTGCTTGTAGTTTGAGGTTGTTAGCTACGGAAGGAGGGGATGCATCTGCTTTGCTTCTTTCCTGTTCACTGTGCCTTCTCTTGGTGACAGAGATGGCAAATGTTTCTCAACCAAGAAACCCAGCATCATAGATGTTTGCAATCCATAGACCAAAAAGCAGATTTTACAGCAAGCAGCACATAATATCTTATAAAAACCGAAAGAACTGCGGATGCTGTAAATCAGGAATAAGAACAAAGTTGCTGGAAAAGCTCAGCAGGTCTGACAGCATCTATGAAGGAAAAAACAGAGTTAACGTTTCGGGTCGGTGACCCTTCCTCAGAGGTTCTGAGGAAGGGTCACTGGACCCGAAACGTTAACATAATATCTTATATTGTATTTCCAGCAGAGAAACAGCACAACTGGATAATTCCCAGGTTTATACTTCACATGAGTGTCTTTCCAACCATTCACCTGATTCTGTCAACATATCCTTTTATTCTTTTCTGCCTTGTTTCTGTGCTGCTTGTGTCTCAGATAATGCTGAATAGAAATTAATTCCACATTCTAGCCACTCTGTAGGAAGAGATGCTCCTCCTTTATTAAGACTACCCTAGATTTATGACACTGAATGCTTATTCACTCGATAACTATCGAATCTGAAAACTCCTCAGCCTGCTAGATGAGGAAGGTTAGATATTTTGGGAATCTTTGTTACTTCCAGACTCGATCACCCCCACTGCGCTTCTGCTCCTACCTTTCACCATTTGTAAATCTGAGTTTATACAAATCTCTGCTGCACAAATCCTAATTTACACCAAGTCCCATTCACCCCTCATTAGTGTGTTTGTTGCCTTACATTGGCTCCCTGTCTCACTGATTTCTGATAGGCAAGGGAATCAAGGGCGCCACACAGGAAGGCGGAGTTGAGACCACAACGAAACCAGCCATGCTGTTATTGAATAGCAGAATCAGCTTGAGGGCTGAATGGCCTGCACATGCTTTAAGTCCAATGTTGATATGAGCAAAGAACAAGAACAAAGAAAATTACACCGCAGGAACAGGCCCTTTGGCCCTCCAAGCCTGCGCCAATCCAGATCCTCTATCTAAACCTGTCGCCTATTTTCCAAGGATCTGTATCTCTCTGCTCCCTGCCCATTCATGTATCTGTCTAGATACATCTTAAATGACGCTATCGTGCCCGCCTCTACCACCTCCGCTGGCAACACGTTCCAGGAACCCACCACCGTCTGCGTATAGAACTTTCCACGCATATCTCCCTTAAACTTTTCCCCTCTCACCTTGAAATCGTGACCCCTAGTAATTGAGTCCCCCACTCTGGGAAAAAGCTTCTTGCTATCCACCCTGTCTATACCTCTCATGATTTTGTAGACCTCAATCAAGTCCCCCCTCAATCTCCGTCTTTCTAATGTAAATAATCCTAATCTACTCAACCTCTCTTCATAGCTAGCGCCCTCCATACCAGGCAACATCCTGGTGAACCTCCTCTGCACCCTCTCCAAAGCATCCACATCCTTTTGGTAATGTGGTGACCAGAAATGTACGCAGTATTCCAAATGTGGTCGAATCAAAGTCCTATACAACTGTAACATGACCTGCCAACTCTTGTACTCAGTAGCCCGTCCGATGAATGAAGGCATGCCGTATGCCTTCTTGACCACTCTATCGACCTGCGTAGTGACCTTCAGGGTACAATGGACCTGAACACCCAGATCTCTCTGTGCATCAATTTTCCCCAGGGCTTTTTTTTGTTCCCAGGGGAGTGCCTGTTCTAAAATTCTATCCCTTATAACCAAATCTCTCTGCATCCTCTTCCCCATCACTTCTAGCCAGCTCTACAATCCTCCAAGAACCCTCAACTCCCTCCCTGCACATTTCTGCCCCACCAGTGTTGGTTGTGCCTGGAGCTGTCTGTGTCCAAGGTGCTGTGTTGGGTCTCAAAGTCAGTTTGTCAGAATTCCTTTAAAAGAAACACTCATGTTACCATCACTGCATTGTAGTATGTGATGCGTGGGTATGACGATCTTGTACTCCATTGCTAGATCACTATGTGTAATTAAGGAAGAGGTCGATAGATTTTTGAGATAGTGGGGAGTTGACAGCTGTGCTGAGCTGGCATGAAAGAGGAGTGAAGGCCTGAGGCAGATCAGCCTGAACTTGTTGAATGTGAACGGCAGGGCAGGCTTGAGGGGCTGAACGATCTACTCCTGTTACTGTTTCCCATAGTAACGGCCTCTCTCTCATTCCTGGAAGAAACAGCCCGAAATAGGGCAGAAAGACAAGTAGTGATCTGCCCTACATTTGGCTCCTCATCCATTACTTGGAGAGTATCCTGCCTCTGACCACCCTGAAGTGGCTGACTAACCATATCCAAGTCCCTTGTTTGACTGACTGTGCTGGGACCCCGGGTGAAGGCTAACCACCTTGACCTGATGACTAAGGACTGCTAATAACTATGGCAAGCCTCCTAACTATGTGTCTGGGCTAAACAGCACGAAATTAGAGCTGTGAGCCTAGTATGTCTGGCTAAAGAGGCAACGTACCAAAAAGGCAGCACAATGCAAGGCAGAGATACTGTGAGTATCCAGGTAGGTTCAAAGTCAGATATTGTTAAGAGAGCAACTGAAGAGCCCAGAGATGCCATCTGGTCCAGTCTAGGAGCTGTGTCCCTGAGCACACAATGTCCTTACTACAGTGTTACAATGAGATTTGGTGGTACAGCTCAAGGTATTGCATTGAAGTTCAGAAGCAATGTGGAAGTTGATCAGAGATGTGCCATGAAGGTTCTTTGAGGTTGGCACATGTCAGATGCCAGTGTCCATGGATGTGGGATGTGTGTTGCCAGTGCCTATGGAATGTGCCCTGAGATGTTGTTGCTCCCGTCCAACATGGAGGTCCTTTAGAACAAGTGGTGAGCTGAAGTAGTTACTTTCATTTGGAGAATTTATTCACCTTGGCCATACAGAGATTAACTGGTTGTATCACGACAAGTAATTTTCAAGGGAAAACACTAAAGCATTACACCATGATACCGTGTCCTTGTTACACCAGGACATTGAACACCCAGGAAGCAAGTATGTGAAGCGGTCTATTGGCCAGGGATGAATCGGGAGATTCAATGACTTGTGAATGCAAGTGAGACACAACAAATATGTCAGCCCCAGCAGCAGAGGGAGCCTCTGCATCCACACGATATCCCATCCACTCCTTGAACAAACGTAACAACAGACCAATTGAATGTGCACAGGAGAAACAGATTACTTCTGTAACTTTCCCGTTGTTAGACAACTTGGCAACAGAATGAGCATGACTGTCAGTGACATGAGGAGCACTGTTTTTAATTTATTTGGCATCTTGACAGATAGTGTTTGACAACAGACCCCAGTGAACTGGCACACTATTTCAAGACATGTGTAGTGAGTGGGGAGAGTGACCCTCTCACATCATCAACCCTCAAATGATCCAGCCGAATATATGGTACGCATTATCAAATCCATGATTGTTAGATGTTAAGCAACAAAACGAGATTTTTGCACACACTGCTGCATTTTTGTGCAATACCAATGGAGAAGGAATTACCATCCCCAGCACAGCCTGTGCTCAGAAGGCAAGTGCGAGTGACCTTACCCTTCAAACAATGATCTGACCATTCTGAGAGACAGGACATTCTTGCTTAAGGAGGAGAATGAAAGAGATACATGACAAGTGAGCAGGTAGAGAACTACAAAAGCCGCCCACTGGGCAGAGAGCACAGTTTACAATACAAATACTTAGATAACAGCAAAGTTGTTCGAAGATACACAAACAGCTCAGATCAAATAAAGTCATTGTTGATCATGGCGTTAACATTATAAAGAGACAGAAGCCAGCTCAGACCACTACATGGCACACCAATCATGTGTGAAGGAGTGAGGAAGAACAGTCCAATTATTATTGTTGGTGATGCTGAGGAGCAACATGCAGGAAGACAACCAAGTGGTGACACAAATGCAACAGAGACCAACACATTCCTCTTCAGGCAAATATACAAGATCTTGATAAGTTGTCAAACCTATAAATGTTATATTGATTTTTGAAATGTTAGTGTTGTAAACTCTGTTTAACTATATGTACAGTTATTGAATTGACAACATGTGCCTATGTACATATCTTCTTAAGATATGCTTTCATTTTTGGATAAAAAGAATGCTATGTTATGTCTCAAAGTATATAAGTCTATCTTTAAGAGATTTGCTTATATTTTCACAGCATGTGATCTGAGTCTATAAAGATTGCGTACTCCATCTTAATTTGGATGACTTAAAGCATGAATCTCCATTGGAAGCATACTCTCTCTCATTGTAACTCAATGGCTTACTATTAGGATAGCTGTAATAAATATCTGTTGGATTCTTCATTACCACAACATCCATGCCCAGTTTGCTATGTTATGGGAGATAACATAAGCATTGCCACAACAAGTAAAACACTCTGATGGAGCCAGACTCATACCACAAAGCTCTGGCGTTTCCCTGTGATACTTCCACGTCTCTCTTTTGTACTCTTAAAACACTTCGTAAAACTATCTTTTTGACCTAGCTTCTGGTCACCTGCCTTACTATGTCTGTACATGGCTCAGTGATAAATACATAGCTGATTGCACTGTTTTTAATGTGTCTCACGATAGTTTTAGCCAATGTTAAAGTTACTATATAAATGTATGATCTTGAGGATCTGGGAAGGGTGACTTAAAATGGAGACAGGTTAATAAGTATTGATTGTGCCCATAAAGAACTGTGGAAGGAGATGAAAAGTGACAGAGTGCCTTGGTGTTTGGGAGGAAAAAATCCAGGATAGCACTGAGCATGATACAAAACCTGAACAGAAAGTCAATGAAGGATGCAGTATCTTTCAGATGAGACTTTAAACCAAAGCCCTGTCTCTGTGTTCCAGTGGAATGTAAAAGATCCCATGGTATTATTTCAAGGAAGATGAGTCATCTCTGGTATCCAGGTCCCTCAGTCAACATCACTGAGAAAGCTGGTCATTGTCACATTGCACTACATGGGAATTTACTGCATGCAAACTGGCTACTACACTTCCCACTTTATATCAGTGACTACTCTTCATGAAGCACTTTATTGATTGTAAAATGTTTTGTGTTGCATGGTGGTGGTGGAAGGTGCTATATAAATGCAAGTGTTTGTTTTCAGTGGAGGCGAGAGGGAAGAGTTACTGCAATATAAGATTGCAAAATGCATGTGTTGCTGCAATCGATTAATTCATTTTGCAGCTCTCCTTGTTTTGTGGAGGGGAACTTACCCTTGACATGTCTGTGTTTTTAATAATTGCGAAAATTGAGGGAAAGTTAACCAGTCTCAGAATAACTTGTACCATGCACAAATAAACCAGTTAGGAGCAGGAGAAGGGCTCTCATCCCTTCAAGTCTCCTCCACTTTCTGATAAGATGACGGTTGATCTGATTGTGGTCTCTACTTTCCTGTCCACCACTTTGACTCCTTTATAAATCCATAGTCTATCTAAAAAAGTCTTCAAACTATTCAAAGCTGCAGCCTCCACTGCCCATTGACATTCAATGGTATTATCATCACTGATTCCTCACTATCGACATCCTTGGAGTTACCACTGACCAGAAAACCAATTGGACTTAATGGGACAGTAGCCACAAGAGCACCTCGGAGGCTAGGAATACTGCATCGAGTGACTCACTTCCTGATTCCCTAAAGCCTGTCCGTCATGTGTAGGGCACCAGTCAGGAGTGTGATGGAATACTCCCCACTTGCCTGGATGGGTTCAGCTCCAACAACACTCAAGAAGCTTGACACCATCCAGGACAAAGCAGCCCACTTGATTGGCACCACATCCCCAAGCATCCACTCCCTCCACCACCGACGCTCAGTAGCAGCAGTGTGTACTATCTACAAGATGCACTGCAGAAATTCACCAGAGATCCTCAGACAGCACCTTCCAAACACAGGACCATTTCCATCTAGAAGGACATGGGCAGCAATTACATGGGAACGCCACCATCCTGACTTGGAAATATATCGCTGCTCCTTCACTGTTGCTGGGTCTAAATCCTGGAATTCCCTCCCTAAGTGCATTGTGGGTCAACCCACAGCAGGAGAACTGCAGCAGTTCAAGAATGCAGCTCACCACCACCTTCTCAAGGGCAACTAGGGACAGGCAACAAATGCTGGCCAGCCAGCTATGCCCACATCCCACGAATGAATAAATAAAAGAAAAACATATTAAGTGTTAGTATGTATTCTCATACACAGGACTTAAAAGGGGCAATAATTATTGTTTAATTAAATAGAGCATTGTTTTAATGATGACCAATGAATAACGTCAGCAAAATGATGTGCATTTGTTTTGTTTATTAGGAAATAGCAGTAAATAATAAGATGTTAACTAATTACTGCCCTATTTTTACCAAACTCTCATGTTTTAATGTTATCAAAATGAGGACGTTGCAGCTGCACATTCCCACGCCCCATACACTTTGACCTTGTTTCCACAGCAACACCATTGTACCACCCAAGTACTGTATTCATCTCTGAATTGGAGTAGAGGAGAGCTGAAGGAACAGGCAACAAGGGGTGAGAATTGAAATAACTATATTTTGTGAAAATAAGTGTTTGGGTTCTAGATTGCAGGAGGAGACAGTTGACTAATTTATATTATTTGTCTGGTAACGATCACAAGCAGATCAACATAAATTCCAGCTAAGATCTACGTGTATTAGTTTAATAAATCCCAGATTAATAGTCTGAAGTCTGCCAGTCCTTGATTTCTAAAAGTGTTTCTTGTTTGTGCTTATAGGTGAAAGCACATGAACCTAGTGAATGATGAAGGCATTAGGTAGTCCGTGAGACACTCCAGCTTTGATTCCCCACCCAGCCTGGTGCACTGTAAAAGCGCCTTTTTGAAATGGCTACACAGTTGTCAGACTCTCAGTTCAAGGAGTTGGGCAGTATTATGTCAGGTCGAGCAACCCTGAGCTTAAAGTGCATGCTACCAGGGTTGAAACTGGCGTGCGCGAAAAGCCGGCTTTGGTGCACTGGCACCGTGTTGAAGTATCGAAAGCAAAGATAAAACAGCCCTCCACCTCTCACCCCCGACTTCCCCTCACCTCACCCCACCCCACACTCACCATACTTCATCCATGTCAACCCGTACCACCTTCATGCCCTGAACCCCCACTAACCCCTGATCCCTTCCATCCCAATGTAAGCCCCTGTATTTACTCCTATACCCCCCATTCCTTCCATACCAATCTATGCCCCTACATCCACTCCTTTAACTCTCACATCCTACATGTTCATCTGTGTTCCCTCTATACCAACCCCATTTGCCCTACATGCTGCCATATGTGATGAGATTATATTGAAAAAAAAATTCATTTATTACATTTACATTCCTTCACCTGCACAATGATTAGAACAAATATAAGAATTATAAGAAATATAAGAATAAATATTTAAGTGCACAATCCCTTGAAGCAAAAAACCTTGGAATTCATTTCTAATCCCACTTCAAAGAGTCTGTAACCACTTGGAGCTGCCAAACCCTGAATTAGCTTATATCCTACTCTAATAGTGGAAATGAAATCAATCATGCAGAATTAACCCAGTAATGGTAACCTGCAGGCTTATGTCAACAGAGAGTTCAACAGCAAACAGTGGTTATTTTTAACACTCTAGACATAATTTTCAAAGACTTAGTGGGTAGGATGTTTAAATGCTTTGACAGCTTGATAGCTCCCCTTGTTGATTGCTTTTGACAGGGCATCTTAACATTTTTATGATGGATCCTCTTGATGCTCCTGGCAGGTCCCCTTGGCAGGTCCTCGTGAAAGTTGCTTTTCATACTTATGATTATTGATTTGTACATGTCTGTTGACAGTTCCAAGACATCTATGTACTTTAAAAGTCTATCAGTAACTGGATGATGCAAATTTGGTTTTATCAAAACTGAAATTAATCATGCAAAGGAAATGAAAATGAAATAAAATAAACCAGTAAAAAGTGTAAATATTTCGAAACAAATAGTAAGATACAATCACATTAATATCAACAATATACCGCTACAGAATTCACACCAGAGAGAATTTCCTTCACATCTGGAGGATTCAATTCCTGGTCCTCAGAATGTGGTAGCATCTTTTTTGAGTCTTCATACAACTGATTCTGGACTTCGAGATAGCAAGAACTGCAGATGCTAGAGTCGGAGGTAACACAGTGTGGAGCTGAAGAAACAGAGCAGGCCAGGCAGCATCAGAGGAGCAGGAAAGTTGATGTTTTGGGCCGGGACCCTTCTTCAGAAATGGGAAGGAGGAAGGAAGCTCAGAAAAAAATAAAGAGAGGATGGGTGGGGCTGGGGAAGGTAGGTGTGATGGTGATAGGTGAGTACCAGTAGGGAATAGAATCCCTCATCCACCTACACTCCCACTAACCTCACCACACCCAACACCAGGAAATGCTACGCCTGCCCCTGTACCTTCCCCCTTACCTCCATTCAAGGCAAAAAACAAATCTTCCACATTAGACAGGTGTTCACCTGCACATCTGTCAACTTGGTCTACTGTATCCGCTGCTCCTGATGCGGCCTCCCCTACATCGGTGAGACCAAGCGGGGACTCGGAGACCATTTTGTAGAGCACCTGCGCTCAGTACATGACAATCGACAACACCTTCTGGTCACAAGCCATTTTAACTCCCCCTCCCACTCCCTGGGTGACATGTCCATCCTGGGCCTCCTCCAGTGTCACAGTGACACCACCCACAAACTGGAGGAGCAGCACCTCATATTCTGCCTTGGGAGCCTCCAGCCCAATGGCCTAAACATGAAATTCACCAGGTTTAAAATCTCCCTACCCTCGGCCTCATCCCATGTCCAACCCTCCCTAAAAATTCCTGCCTTCTTGACCTGACACAACCTGTCCGTTCTCTCTCCCACCTATCCGCCCCTCCCACCTCACTGACCAATCTCCACCACTGCCTACCTGCACTCACCTATCACCATCCCATCTACCTTCCCCAGCACCCCCCTCTCTGTTTATTTCGGAGCTCCCTTCCCCCTCCCCATTTCTGAAGAAGGGTCCCAACCTGAAACGTCAACTTTCCTGCTCCTCTGACGCTTCCTGGCCTGCTGTGTTTCTCCAGCTCCACACTGTGTTATCTCTGATTCTTTTTTATCAGCTTTAAATAACCCCTTCAGCTTTTTAACAAGCCACTTCTGCACTGGAACTTTCAAGCTAAACTCTATACACTGAGGTAACCTATTTCTTAAAAGTTCCAGAACTTCTTCAGGAGAAAATGCCTTATACATCCAGATCCCGCCAAGACCTCTGCAATTTGTAAATCAAAAGGGCTTTCTTTAAGTTAAGGGCATTTCCCCTAAGCTAAATATCGTTCCATTCCAGAACCTTCCAACTGAAACCTAATGCACAACTGTTTATTTCATAATACTTGCTCCATGAAAACAAAATCCATTCCCCTCCAAGAAGTCTCTCTTTTACTGTGTCTGAAAAGGAATCACCACGGCTACAGAAATACTTTTGTTAATCAATAGTTCCCTTCACAGACATAAAAGAAACCCGCATGCCACTTGTTCAAAACCTAAACTCTAAATTAAATGATATTAAAATGGATATAAACAACATGCCTTACGTTACAGAGTTAAGTGGCCAGCTGCTTCCATGAGTGGTAAATCCCAACGTGATCCCTGTCACACCAACACAAAAATGGAAAGTGCCATGTTGAGTAGGATTTCCAATTTCTGGGTCCATCAGCCATTTTCGCCAGAGCAGGGAAGCTCTCTGTCATGGCAAAAATGCAGGGCCCAAACTCGTGTGTCCCATATTAAATCACACTTAGTTTCTATGGTTCCTAGGTCACTGTCAGTGTGATACTGTCACTGATCATTCTGGGCAGAGTTGTTAATGTGACTGTGCACGGAGGTCCACCTCCTCCTCACTGCCACCCACAACTCAGATTATATTACAGATCATGTTGTATCATTTTGGGGCCAGTGGTCAGTGTATCATGTGGGATAGCAGTGAAAAAGGACAAAGAATAACCAAGAGTAACAATAATTAACTAAAGGAACTATTGATTAACAAAAGTATTTCTGTAGCCATGGTGATAGACTGGAACTGATGGGAAAAACCATAGCTGAATAATGGACCATCTTCAACAAGGTGATGGTTTGATCACAGTTGAGATATATTCCCATAAAAGGGAAAGATAGGGCAAACAAACCCAGAACTTCCTGATAAGGAAGGAAAGATAGTGAATAAGATGAAGAAGAAAGAATGTGCCTCCAACAGTGTCATATCGAAAATACAACTGAGAACGAAGCTGAAAACCGAAGTTGAAGAGGGAGTTAATAAATAAGCATAACCAAGAGGGTTTATGAGAAAAGACTTGCAGTTAGCATAAATGGCGATTAAAAAGAGAAGCAATTAAATTTAAATTTTATGCATTTGTTCGAGAGATGTCAGCATCACTGAGAAATACAGCATTTATGACTGAGTCCTCGTTGCCTTTTGGAAGGTAATGGTGAGGATCCCTCTTGAACTGTAGCTGTCGGGATAGCCTTAGTCCTGTCAGATAGGGAATTCCAGGATTTTGACCTGGTGGCAGTGAAACAAAGAGTGATTTAGTTCCAACTCAAAGGGTCAACTCACCTAGGAGTAAAAAAAGAGAGCGCAGCTTAAAATGATGCAACTAATTTTAGAGATACTGACAAACAGAATGCATTTGTTTTCTTTTCTACGTTATGCAGGGAACATTCTGTATTCTCGTACTTCCAGTGGCCATGTTCTTGATGGCTCACTGTTACTCAGCTAATGAGTATTAGATTGCTTCAAACTCCCAATTCAGTCATCTTATAGCTGCATTGAGTTTCATTCCCTTTGCTGTTCAGAGAGAGCTTGCTTTCCCAGGCTGTGTTTAAATCCCAACTCCTTTTCCTTTATGAAACACCTCTGACTCCTTCACACTCCTTTGAAGTGTTTCAGTAAATCTGCAAAACCCTTCCCCTGTTGACTGCTTAGAATTTGTTTAAGTTGTTGAGATTTTCCCACATTCTCACCTTCCAAGACGGAAATTGCAACCTGTGCTCCACTTCAAGCCTTTAACAACAGCTATGTATGTGGTGCCCTGCTCATAACTGTCCGGGCTGTTTGCCAGCGTAGCCTGTGTTGACAATTCAACTGTTGCAAATAGTTATCAGTTTAGTATGACATTCATTCAAGCGAGGATATCAACAATTCACTATCATTATTGTCAATGTCAGGGACTATTACAATTCCCTCATTGACCATTACCAGACTGACTAAATATTAATCAACTTGAAGAGGAGCAATTTGCTTAACTACTGTAAAACCTTTCTTCCCGCACTGTTTCTGAGAAAAAGGGAAGACTTCATTGGAATGCTTAATCATTGGAATTATCTATTTATTTTGTAGTAGTTTTCTAAAAAAAGGAACAAGCACAGATGTTATTGGGGCGTGAGGATAGAATTAAAATATTCAGCTGCAGTGAAGAGGCCAGTTTATCTGGGGCATGAATTTAACAGCAGCATAATCCTGTCAATAAAGAGAGAATGATCGGACACACACACTCTCCCTCTCACACACACAGGCGCACACACTCTGACACACACACTCACACCCATATATACAGGCACGCACACACAGACACACACTCTGACATGCACACACATTCTCACACTGACACACACAAGCATGCACACACACACCCATACATACAGGCATGCACACACAGAGACACACACACTGACACATACTGACATGCACACACACAGGCACGCGCACTCTCACACATACAGACACACACTTTCACACATACAGATGTACACAGACATGCACAGTCAGACAGACACCCTATCAAATATACAGATGCACATGGACATGCACAGACACAACACTCTCATGTGTACAGATACACACAGACACAAACTGTCTCTCACACACACACACACACACACACACACACACACACACACAAACAGACCACATATTCACATCCACAAAGGCACATACAGCCAGAAACGAAGTTTGTTTTCCGGTAGCAGACGTACTGTTTTATTGGTGATCCTCCTTTGGGACTTTTTGGGGGAAATTTGCTTCTAAAATGAGGCCGAGTGGGTCTTCCTGTACTGCAGTTGATGATTTAGTGGATATCTCCTACACAGAAGGGTTGTAAGGAATAGGTAAGTCCCAGGACTTCCCACAAATGCTACACCAAAGTTTCCCCGAGAAAATTCTAATAATGGCCACCCTCCGGCCCCTCCCCCACACTAGAATAGTCACAGCCCAAAGGGAGGCCATTTTGGCCAATCATGTCTACACCAGCCCTCTTTTTGAATAAATCACCAACACCCAGGATGTAGTTGCAGGGGGGATAATAACATGTCACTTCTTATAGGCCTACAAATCCTTTATCACCAGATAATGATCTAATTCCTTTTGGAAGTCACAATTGAACCTGCTGCCTCCACCTCAGTCTCAGTGTGTGAGGAGGTTGTGCCCACCTGAGGCCTACCTCCCACAGGAAGCTGATGGGAAGAACAAGCATAGACAATCATTGACTTATTTTAGGGCACAGAGGCTGTAGTGAACATGATTGGAGAGAAAGTGAAGAATACAAGTTGCCTTCCATCTCCTCCCATTTCTCTGGCCATTCTTTAAGATAGTGTTACTTCGAAAACCATGCAAATATTTCACACAGGCATAGTGAAGATCTGACTCCATCACCCAGAATCTCTCCAACATTTTCTGACTAGGGCAGCAGTGGCTCGGTGGTTCGCACTGCGACCTCACGTGCTGGGGACCCGGGTTTGATTCCAGCCTTGGGTTTCCTCCCACAGTCCAAAGATATACAGCTCAGGTGAATTGGCCATGTTAAATTGCCCCTAGTGTCCAGGGATGTGCAAGCTAGATGGCTTAGCTAAGGGAAATGCAGGGTTATAGGGTAGAACATAGAACAGTACAGGCCCTTCGGCCCACAATGTTGTGCCGAACTTTTACCCAAAACCTAAGGTCTATCTAACCTCCACCGCTACCTTATACTATCATCCATATGCCTATCTAATAGTCGCTTAAATGCCCCTAATGAGGCCGACTCCACTACCCTCTCCGGCAATGCATTCGACGCCCCTCCCACTCTCTGAGTAAAGAACCTACCTCTGACGTCTCCCCGATACCTACCTCCTTTCACTTTAAAACTATGTCCTCCACCCGAGGAAAAAGTCTCTGGCTGCCTATTCTATTTATACCTCTAAACATTTTGTACACCTCTACCAAGTCACCTCTCATCCTTCGTCGTTCTAAAGAGAAAAGCCCTAGCTCTCTCAACCTTTCCTTGTAAGTCTTTCCCTCCATTCCAGGTAACATCCTGGTAAATCTCCTCTGCACCTTTTCCAACGCTTCCACATCTTTCCTGTAATGAGGTGACCAGAACTGGACACAATACTCCAGATGTGGCCGAACCAGCCTTTTGTATAGCTGGAGCATAACTTCATGGCTCTTGAACTCAATCCCTCTATTAATGAAAGCTAACACACCATACGCCTTCTTAACAAGTCTATCTACCTGGGTGGCAGCTCTCAGGGAACTGTGAACATGAACCCCAAGATCCCTCTGCTCCTCCACACTGCCAAGAATCTTTCCGTTAACCCTGTATTCTGCTTTCAAGTTTGTCCTTCCAAAATGAATCACCTCACACTTTTCAGGGTTAAACTCCATCTGCCACTTCTCAGCCCAGCTCTGCATTCTATCAATGTCCCTTTGTAACCTAGAACAGCCCTCCGCACTGTCCACAACGCGACCCACCTTCGTATCGTCCGCGAACTTGCTAATCCACCCTTCCACGCCTTCATCCAAATCATTTACAAAAATCACAAATAGAAGAGGACCCAAAACAGATCCTTGTGGTACACCACTCATAACTGAGCACCATGTTGAATATTTTCCGTCCACTACCACCCTTTGTCTTCTAAGGGTCAGCCAATTCTGAATCCAATCTGCCACATTTCCCCCCATCCCATGCCTCCTTACCTTCTGCATGAGCCTACCATGAGGAACCTTATCAAACGCCTTACTTAAATCCATGTCTACCACATCCACTGCTCTACCTTCATCCATGTGTTTGGTCACCTCTTCAAAGAATTCAATAAGGTTTGTGAGGCATGATCTACCTCTCACAAATCCATGCTGACTATCACGAATCAAACTGTGCCTTTCCAAGTGATCATAAATCCTGTCTCTCAGAGCCCTTTCCAATAATTTGCCCACCACTGACGTAAGACTAACTGGCCTGTAATTTCCGGGGTTATCCCTGTTCCCTTTTTTGAACAAGCGAGTGACATTTGCCTCTTTCCAGTCTTCCGGCACTATACCCGTGGACTGTGAGGACGAAAAGATCATCACCAAAGGCCCTCACTTCCCATAGAAACCTTGGATAAATCCCATCAGGCCCGGGGGACTTATCTGTCTTCAACTTCCTCAGAATTCCTAGCACATCTTCTTTAGTAACATCAACCTCCTCTAGCCTACCTGCCTGTTTCACAACGTCCTCCTCTACAACTAGGTCCCTCTCAGTTGTGAATACTGAAGAAAAGTATTCATTAAGGACCTCTCCTATCTCTTTAGGCTCTGTGCACAAATTCCCTTTACAATCCTTGATCGGCCCTACCCTTTCTCTGGTCATTCTCTTATTCTGCACATACGTGTAAAAAGCCTTGGAGTTTTCCTTGATCCTATCCACCAAGGTTTTCTCATGCCCCCTTATAGCTCTCCTAAGCCCTTTCTTCAGCTCCTTCCTGGCTAACTTGTATCTCTCTAGAGCCTTTTCCGTTCCTCTTTTCCTAAACCTTACATAAGCCTCCTTCTTCCTCTTAACCAGTCGTTCGACCTCTCTCGAGAACCATGGCTCCCTCACTCGACCGTATCTTCTCTGCCTGCTAGGGACAAACATATCGAGCACATGCAGTATGCATTCCTTAAACAATCTCTACATTTCTGTGGTGCTCTTCCTTTACAGCATCTGTTCCCAATTCATGTTACCCAGTTCTTGCCTAACTGAATTGTAATTACCCTTCCCCCAATTATAAACTTTACCCTGTCGTATGTACCTATCCTTACCCATGACTATCATGAAAGAAACAGTTATGATCACTACCGCCAAAATGCTCTCCTACCAACAGGTCTAACACTTGGCCCAGTTCGTTGCCAAGCACCAAATCCAAAGTGGCCTCTCCTCGTGTTGGTCTATCTACATACTGTGTCAGGAAACCTTCCTGAACGCACTGGACAAAATCCGCTCCATCTAAACTATTACAACTAAAATGTTTCCAATCAATACTTGGAAAGTTGAAGTCACCCATGACTACAACCCTGTGACTTCTGCACCTTTCCAGTATTTGCCCCCAATCCACTCCTCTCCTTCTCTGCAACTATTAGGGGGTCTGTAGAAAACCCCCAACAAAGTGACTGCTCCTTTCTTGTTCCTGACCTCAACCCAAACTGACTCTCTGGACATATCATTCTCGAACTGCCTTTCAGGAGCTGCTATACTTGCCCTGACTAGCAATGCCATTCCCCCAACCTCTTTTTCCACCCTCCCTATTTCTTTTAAAGCATCTAAATCCCAGAACTTCCAACAACCATTCCTCTCCCTGAGTTACCCAAGTTTCTGTAATGGCCACAACATCGTAGTTCCAAGTACCGACCCATGCTCTAAGTTCATCCGCTTTATTTCTGATACTTCCAGCATTGAAATATACACACCTCAAACCATCTCAGTGTCCGCAATTACGCTCCATCGACCGCATTTCTTTATAAACCACCTCACTCCCTGTTGTGCCTGTTGGAAGGCCAAATACCTCATCCTCTGAATTACAAATCCGGTTCCCCACCCCCTGCCAAACTAGTTTAAACCATCCCGTACAGCTCTAGCCATCCTCCCTCCCAGGATATGTGTGCCCTTTTGGTCCAGGTGCAACCCGTCCTTACTGTACAGATCCCACCTTCCCCAGAATGTGCTCCAATTATCCACATAATGGAAGCCCTCCCTCCTACACCAGCCCTGTAGCCACATGTTTAGCTGCACTCTCTCCCTATTTCTTACCTCGTTATCACATGGCACTGGTAGTAATCCAGAGATAACTACCCTGTTTGTCCTGGACTTCAGCTTCCAACCTAACTCCCTGTACTCGTTTTTCACATTCTCTGTCCTTTTTCTACCCACGTCGTTGGTACCGATGTGTACCATGACTGCTGGTTGCTCACCCTCCCCCTTCAGGATCTTGAAGACACGATCCGAGACATCACGGACCCTGGCATCCGGGAGGCAACATACCATCCGTTCATCTCATTCGCGTCCACAGAACCGCCTGTCTGTGCCTCTTACTATCGAATCCCCCACTACAATTGCTCTCCTATTCTCCCTTCCCTTCTTTGCCACAGGGTCAGGCTCAGTGCCAGAGACCTGTCCACTATGGCCTCCCCCTGGTAGGTCCCCCCCCCAACAGTATCCAAAATGGTATACTTATTATTAAGGGGAACGGCCACAGGGGATCCCTGCACTGTCTGCCTATTCCCTTTCCCCTTCTGACAGTCACCCAGCTGCCTTATTCCTGTACCTTGGGTGTGACTACCTCCCTGTAACTCCTCTCTATCACCCCCTCAGCCTCCCAAATGATCTGGAGTTCATCCAGTTCCAGCTCCAGTTCCAGTTCCCTAACGCAGTTTGTGAGGAGCTGGAGTTGGGTGCACTTCTCGCAGGTGAAGTCAGAATGCCCGAATTTATCTGTTTCTTCCTGGCTCGCGTCCCCTCCACACACCCACCGCTGAAAACAAGAGGGCCGCTTGCTGCACGAGGTAAGTTTTTATACAGGGAGAAACAAGAACCGCCTTACCTTTCCCTTGGCACTCTGGCTCGCGCTGCTGCCGCTGAAAACAAGAGGCAAGAGGTAGGGGCTGGGTCTGGGTAGGATGCTGTTCAGAGGGACAGTGTGGACTGGATGGGCCAATTATCTTGCTTCCACACTGTAAGGATTCAATGACCACTCTGGCTGGAAAATCAAATAGTCTTAAATTCACACCCAGCGAGCAGTATATCTGACTAAGAGAGTGCAATGGAAGAATTATCTCTTACAAGTTAAAGACAAATATCAGATGAATATTAGGCAGGAAAACATTGATAAGGTGGCAGCACTTTGTGTTAGGTCATTGAAAGTGCTTAGATAAACTATCCAACAGGCAATCTGGATTAAAGATGTAGGTTCTTTGAGAGAGTGATCCAGTGCAGGGATCTGAGTTTTGTTTTATCTCCCTCCTGTGATCTGGAAAGGGAGGCCCCAGTTTAAGGAAATGCAATAAAAAAAGCCCAGTGATGGCTTGTCATTAAACACAACGCTTTCATTTAGTAGCAATAAGGAACCTTGTAGCATCCAGAGTTCTGACCTTTCATTGAACTCTCCAAAGGAAATAAGATATTAAATCTAACTTGGGTTCTGTGTCCTGTAATCGTCTTTTGAGAGAGGTTTGCACAGTGGTTAATCTTTTAAAAGGGCAGCACCTTTATGAAGAATATCCATCAAAACAATGACTCAAATCTGTGACAAATGTGCCTGAAAACTCCTCTATTGCCGGTAGATAAGCAGCAGATAAATTATTCCAAACACAAAGATAAGTCCCTTTTATTAAGTTAAAGCCTGGATGAAAATAAAGCTGTTTCAGAGATAGTAGAAACCGCAGATGCTGGAG
>NC_063332.1:19138085-19165490 GCF_021869965.1 Rhincodon typus | reverse complement strand
GTCCCTACCCCTGGACCAAGGGTGGGGTAGGGACACCACCACTGCACCACAGGATGGGTTTTTATGTTAATTGACAATAGATGTATGGTCACCATTACTGAGGATAGCTGAAATAGGTTCAAGTCCCACTTGCTCCAAAGATGTGTAATAACATCTCCAAACAGGTCGGTTAGGAGAATAAGTTTAAACAAAAATCTGATTCATTAGTGTCCTCAAGGGAAAGAAATTTGCCACCCTTATCAGGTCTGACTGGCATATGACTCTAGGTCTATGCCTATTTGAGCAAGGGGAGGTAATGGCCCAGTGGTATTATTGTGGACTGTTAATCCAGAGACCTGGATAATGTTCTGGGGTCCCAGGTTAGAGTCCCTCTGCAGCAGTTGGTGGAATTTGAATTCAATAAGTATCTGGAATAGGAATCTAATGATGTGGTTCACTTTAGGGAAGGAACCCGCCATCCTTACCTGGTCTGGCCTACATGTGACTCCAAACCCACTGCAATGTGGTTGACTCTTAACTGCCCTCTGGGCAATTTGGAATGGGCAATAGATGCTGCTCCAGCCAGTGATGGCCTTATCCTGTGAATGAATTAAAAAAATTTGATTGATTCTTGTAAAATGACTTAGCAAGCTACTCAGTGAAAGGGTGACCAGGAATGGGCAACAAATGTTGGCCTTAGCAATGATGCCTAAGCCATGGAACCGTTAAATAAAACTCATCCCATTTAATTTTTAAAGTACTGTGATTGGTTGAAAATGTACAGGACTAGCAAAGAACCTTTGATCGCATCTGACTGGGCCTTTGAATGTCAGTGACCTTTACACATGTTGCTCTGAATGTGTGTGTGTGTGTGTGTGTGTGTTAAAACTGTGCTAATTGCCTGTGCAGCTCACCCTCATCAATGCATTGCTGCCTGATGTTCTAAACTCCGGACTCCCTCCCCCAGCACATAATATATCCTTGGCAGACCCTGGAGGTCACAATTAGGCAACCTTGTCAAAAGCAACAAATCAATTCATCAGCATCTTAGTGGGAACCGAGAATCCAGCCTTTAAAGTAGATCAGTTGGCACACAGTCATCTCTGGGAAGGGTGGAAGGGTGTGAGTCTTGTCTCATTTTAGGCTTTCAGTGCAACAATGTACAGTAATACTCTGTAGTACTGAAGGAGTGTGACACTCATTCTTTCAGTTTAAACATTGAATCAGGGGCCAGTCTGTCCTCCCAGGCAGATACAAAATATCCTTTGATGCACTTTTGAAGAAGGTATCCACCCGACATGAGTGATTACACTTTGAAAGTATTTGATGGATTGGGCAGACAGTATTTGACATCTGATCATAAAGATGTTAGGACAGGAGACCAAAAGCTTACTCAAAGAATAAGATTTGTAAACATAGTATGTGGTGGAGAGAGGTGGAGGAAGCCAGGTTTAAGGAAAGAATTGAGGACCTAAGAAGCTGAAGGCCTTTAGTGGAGAGATTCAAAGCTGAAATGCTCAAGCAGCAGAAACTGGAGGGAGTTTGGGTACTGGAGTGAAGGAGGTTACAGAGCTTGGGAAAGGTGAAGCCTCGGAACAATCCATGGGAGTGTTTCTTCTCTCCATTCATGGCTGGCCAGCATTTATTATTTCCCTAGATAACACAGTGTGGAGCTGGAGGAACACAGCAGGCCAGGCAGCATTAGAGGAGCAGGAAAGTTGAAGTTTCGGGTTGGGACCTCTACCAGATGGTGTTGAGCTGCCTTCTTGACCTGCTGTAGGTTGATCCATAATGCCTTGAGGGAGGGAATTCCAGGATTTTGACTCAATGACAGTGAGGGAATGATGATATATTTCCAAGTCAGGATGGTGAGTAGCTTGGAGGGAAACTTGCAGCTGGTGGTGTTCCCACGTTTTAACAGATGGAGACCCAGTGTAGGTCTGAGGAACCATAGTTATGTCATTTACTTTTCCGATGACGAAAATCCACAGGAAATCAGCAGAGTTCAAGCCAAAGTTATACCGTTCCTCTCTAAACTTGGCAAAAACCTGCCAACTCTTAAGCAGCTGCATGATCTGCAGTTTGTTTACAAAATGCTTCACTGACATAGAGCCCTCTGAGATTGTTGGCCTCTGCTGTTAAAACGCTCATGTAGTGCACATTAATTGAAGTAGTTGGTATGTGCCGCAGCCAAATCTTCTTAACCTTTACTCAGTAAAAATTAATCATCAGAAAGTTGTCAAAGTGTTTTAATGAAATGTAAAGATAAAAAGAACAGCAGCCCAATGACCAATATGAAAGGGACACCTAGCTCTGTTTGAACATGGCATTGATCCAGCCTCTGGCCATGTGAAGTCCATGTCATACGCAAAAGATTTGACGGAGTGTGCAAGCTTAGACCACCCGTATGTTAATGCCACATATATTTCATTTAAGTACTGTGCCAGGCCTCTACCATCTAGTTATTTCAATGGAGCTGTCAGAAAAACATGGACTCAATTACAGTTTCTGAACGGGAATTACCTTAAGCTTTCTTCCGGAGGTTGCTAGGTGACCGGTAGGAATGAGCGTCATGAAATTTAATGAACTCAAAATTTTGCAGTTCCAGTTTGAACAGCAGTCATATAGGAAGGCTGAAATTGTGGTCTTCAAAAAGGGAAATGACACTCATTAATTTCTTTTTAATCACTCTTTCTCCACTCGCCTTTATTTATCATATGGTTATTCTCTTTGATTAAGTATTGATATTCCTGTGAGATATTACTCTTAATCCTTTGGCAATACAGAACTTGAGTATTACTGAACAAAGGCACGTTTTGTCAAAGCTTTTTGTCTTGCAACTCATCATCAGGACACTTGGCAAGAATATCAGTGTAAGTGGAAACAACATTTGTATTGCGTGGGAGGTGAGTGATGATTCGTTGTCGAGTGCAATCAGCACTCTTCACTCATGCAGTATAAATGCTTTTTTTCCCCCTATTTTTCTTTTTTTCAGGAATACTCATGTATAACTCCTCTGCAACATGTCACTGTTCAACCTGGAAGAAAGGAATAAAAACAAAATACCTTGGATATTGGGAATCTGGAACAATTCCTGAAAAAATGTCAAATTGGACTCAAGAATGTTCTTTATGTGCCTTGTGTCTCCAGAAATGGGAAGTCATCCAACTCTCTGTGCTAGGACAGGTGAAGGATTGAAGTAAAATTCTAATCTATGAATGCAAAGCCCAAGTAGCTCATAAACTAGGTTTGTTAATCTTTTTAAACATTTAACTGACTAACTCAAACTGGTTGCCTCTGGCAATGTCTGATTGGCAATCCAACAATGCAATATTATCACTTTCTTCAGAACAGAATAATCCAGACGTTGGATGTTTAAGGAGGCAATCAGCAGCTAATTGGTAAAATAAAGTTTTTGTTTGCACGATAGGTGAGTAGTAACTGAAAGGGTTTACCCAGTACCAGGATGTTCCATTAAACCTTGCATTTCGTTCCTTTTTCCATGTTGATTATTGCTGTAGCAAGGGGCGCTTCTTTTTACATATATTGTCTCAAGTCTTCAACAACATTTGGAAAATAGACAGCAAAAGGATATTGCCATTGTGAAAATTCTTGTAACTTGCTTCTCCATGCCTGTCACTTTTAATCATGCAGATTTTTCTGCTCACGGTAGTTTGTTGATCTTGTTTTCTCCAGCATTTTGTTCATAGCCTTTGTTTCTATGTAGAAATCCTTCTGTTCCATATTGCAAAGTGTGGTGTTCAAAATGTTTGAGAATTGATCCAGCAACTTAAGAACTCCAAGGTCTCCCCTCTATTGTAGAAACGGTATAGAGACACTAGGGATGGTGCAAGAGAGATTTACAGGGATGGTATCCGGATTCAGAAGTTATAAAACCCTGGGAAGACTGAATCCAGCTGAGACTCTTTTCTTAATAAAAGAGAATTCTAAGGACAGGGGAAGCCAATAGGGTCTTTAAAATTATGAAGGGATTTGATAAGACAGATGTAGATGGGTTTCCATTTGTGATAGGATTTCAAACGAGGGGTGATAAATATTAGGCATTCTAAGGCAGGGGGAGGTGATGGCCTAGCGGTATTATTGCTAGACTGTTAATCCAGAGACCCAGATAACATTCTGGGGACCCAGGTTCAAATCCCACCCAAGACAGATGGTGGAATTTGAATTCGATAAAATATCTGGAATTAAGAATCTAATGATGACCATGAATCCATTGTTGATTGTCAGGAAAAACTCATCTAGTTCACTAACGTCCTTTAGGGAAGGAAACTGCCATCCTTACCTGGTCTGGTCGACATGTGACTCCAGACCCACAGCAATGTGGTTGACTCCGAACTGCCCTCTGGGCAATTTGGGATGGGCAATAAATGCTACCTAGCTGCCTGCCTAGCCATGGGATGCCCCCATCCCACTAATGAATAAAAAAAACTCCAGTAAGGAGTTTGTGAGAAACTGCTTGATCCAGAATTTATTAGAATATGGATAAGGCTACTGCACTTAGATCCATTTAAGGAGTAGTTAAATACATGCAGACGAAAGGAATAGAAGGTTACACCGATCAGTACAAATGAAGTAAAATGGAATGCATCTTGTGTACAGCATAAACACCAGCATCATCTGAATTAACTGTTTGCAAAAGCCTAGGGTTGTTTTCTCTAAAGAAGGGCAGATGGAGGAGCTTTAAGATACTTAAAAATTAGTAACTTAAATCTTAATGCTATTGTTATGAAGCTGGAGGCAATTTTATTTAACATACATATGAGGCAGTTTTGTTTAAAAGTGCCTCTTCAACTTAAGGTAAAATTTAGAAATTCAGAAGCACATCAATTTAGAGATGTGCCCTTGTGAAACAAACACAAAGAACTCTGGAGAAGCTTACTAGGTCTAGCAGCATCAAGAGAGAGAGAGAAACAAGAGTTAATGTTTTAAATCCAATATGACTGTTCTTCAGAACTCATGTGATCTGACTACCACGGGGGAGAAGCAACTAACGGAAAACCTTTGAAATATCAAGCAAGTTTTCAGATTTTTACACAGTACCTCACAGGAAAGGGACAGCTGCTTTTCGAGACAGAAAGAGAGAGAGAGAGCGTGAGACGAAACAAGTACAGCTGTGGAGAAGCAGAAGGTTTTTTGTGTTAGCAGCTAAACAGGTTGATTGGGGAGTGTTTGTTTTCGAAAGAAAAGGGAAAGAAAATACAGGACTTCGAGATTTAAGGAACAAGGAGTTGTCTAGTTGGACCTTACCAGAGAAAATCAGAGATAACAAGGTGTAGAGCTGGATGGACACAGCAGGCCAAGCAGCATCAGAGGAGCAGGAAGGCTGATGTTTCGGGCCTAGACCCTTCTTCAGAAAATGGCCCAAAACGTCAGCCTTCCTGCTCCTCTGATGCTGCTTGGCTTGCTGTGTTCATCCAGCTCTACAATTTGTTATCTCAGATTCTCCAGCATCTGCAGTTCCTACTATCTCAGAGAAAATTAGATCTCGATGACTCAGGCAGTGTGCATCAGATTTTGAAGGACCCTGGAAATTTAAGCCTAAGCATGTCAGGAAGAAGTAAGGCTGGCAAAGAACTGGGAATCACAGAGGACATATCTGTATCATGTTATATGTATTTGTTGGACGTTCTGCTTACAGTTATTGGGTTTGTAAGATTTACCTCAGTTGTGTTAACTAGTTAATGTGAATCTTCCCTCTCAGTGTGTTATTTACCTGTTAAATAATGTTTGGTCTTTATTGAGTTTAGGTTGCTTGTTTGAGCATGAGTGTCAAAATGTGAAATCAAGACCTTTAACTTTACTGTCAGTCATTCAGAAACGCATATTTTTTGAAAAAATCTTGGTCTCACTGACAAGTATAACGATATGTTGGAGATTGTGATAAGATCTGTAAGTGGGGAATGAAAGACTCATGTTTTGACAATGGATATGGCGCACGGGTCAGATTTAATTGCTCACTGCATAACTCAGTGAATGTGTGTATGCAATGTATTACCCAGAGAGACAGTTAATATGGAAACATTTAACATTGAGGCAGAAAGATGCTGAGGACATGAACAATCGAGAAGTATTAATATTTGTGATTGGCCACGTACTTTCCTCTGATCCTTTGTAAGGATTTATTTTGTTTTGGTATTGTCCAATGATGGAGTCAGGTGCTTATGATTCAGTGTTAAATCAGGACAGGGGTTAGGGTTAAAATTGCACTGTTACATCACTCATGGATGTGACAGTACATTAATGATTTCCAAGCTCTATAATTTTAACAAAGGCGATACTGAGTTTGAAGTTAACTCATTCAGTACTTATTCATGATGATCTTATTGGAACTTATGGAATTCGAGGACGCTTTACGGTATAGAGGCTGATTTTCAATACCTTTAGTACCTGTCATTGAAAGTGATATAATATGAGGAGTTCAGGGATAACATTCTTCTTTCATTCTTTGTCTTTTTTTTCAATTTGGATTCTAAATACAATTCCCAATTTACAGCTCAGCATATCCTTGGGCCCTTCTCCCTACCACCCTCAACTGTCAAAGTTCGCCATCAGTTAGACACTGAAAATAAGAGGAGAAATTGGCCATTCACCCTGATCATGTCTGATTGTCCAACTTAGCGCCTTGCTCCCATGTTCTTCCTGCATCCATTTGATCCCTTTAGCGCTAAGAGCTATAACTGGCTCCTTCTTGAAAACTCTCAGAGGGTTGTTAATCTTTAGGGAAAGCAATGAAGGCTGGACATTGAATGTATTCAAGGCTGGGTTAGGCAAACCTTTGATCTGCAAGGGGTCAAAAATGTGGGAATAGACAAGAAATTAGTGTTAAGGCCGTTATCAATCTGCCACGATATTACTGAATGCCGAAGCTGATACCTGCTCCTAGTTCTGATGATCCTATTAATATTACACAATGCAATTTCACCCTTTTTGTCAATTTCCGCTCCTCTTTGGGCAGTACCTCTTCGATGAAAACATTAGGAGATGTATTGTTTGAACATTGTCCTAAACGTGTTGGAGTTTAGTTTGAGAAACTTGGTCGGCATGGACAAGTTGGACCCAAAGGGTCTATTTCCGTGCTGCATGACTCCCTCTGAATCTATGACTCTAAGTTTAAATTCTAGTCCCAAATCCAGAGAATTAAGCCAACACTTCAATGCAACATCTCTCACTCACTCACAGACCCAACATATGCCTTATAAAAGCCAATACTGCAGGTGTCGGAAATCTGAAATGAAAATGCTAGAGAAACTTCGCAGGGAAGGGAAACATAGTTAACAATTTGAGTCCGATATGTTTGTTCTGAGGAAGAAATGACTCTGTTTCTCTCTCTCCATAGTTGCTGGCAGAGCTGCTAAGTTTCTCCAGCACTTTCTGTTTTTATCTCAACATGTGTTAGTTTCTCCTTTTGAGTGTGCTCCACTGTCAGAGGTGCTGTCTTTGGGTTGGAATGTTAAATACTATTCACTCAGCTCTGTCAGGTTGATGTAAAAAATCGATTTGGTTAAGAGAAATGTGGCTCTCCAGGCCTTATGGGCAATATTTATTCTGCATTCTGTGACTCAGGGCCAAATTTTGTCTGAGCAATTCTCCGTGCAAATTCTGAGACCCTACTGGGCCTGGCACAGAATACATAACATGGACTGTGGTGTCACGCTGCACATCCTTAATTCACCCCTTGTACTGAGTGTCTTACCAGGCCATTTTTGAGAGTAGTAAAGAGTCAACCACATTGCTTTGGGTCTGCAGTCACACGTGGGCCAGAACAGATCAGGTTGCTTTCTCTGAAGGGCATTAATGAGCCAGGTGGGTTTATATGATAAACAATGATTGTTTCATGGCTCTGTTTCAAAGTGGACTTGTCCTTCAGCATAAGTCTGGGCCTGGATTATTACTGCAGCACATTGCCACTATGCCACCACTGCTGCATGTCGTTTGTAAGCATACTGGACAGTCCTATCCAAACCCTAGGTTTGTGTGTCATGGCTGTGCACAATACAGAGCTGAGCTAGATTAGCTTTTATTTGGTCTGTCCTACCACAGTCTCCATTAGACACCACTCCCAAAAGATAACACCCTTTGAAACCAGCCTTGCTATGCTGTCGGTCTGGCTGCAAGTCTTTTTCCAAGCCCACAGTGCGTCGGTGGAATCTGGAGTAGTGTCAGTCTCTGGGAGATGGCTAATGGATAGGATTCCTGGAGCTGCAGGAAATTAGAGATTCATTTCCCTGGCGAGGCTGTGGGAAAACCACGTTATGGCATTCAGAAATGATCGCAATTTGTCTGAACATTCTGGTTTATTAGTCAGGAAGCAACATGATGGCGCTGGGGAAGGAAGGCTGGGCCAGGCAATAGGAGACAAGAGGCCAAGTTGTAAAATATCCAGGAGTACGTCCAACCAAAATTGGCAATGTTGCTGCTGAAAACAACAAAAACCATTGTTCCTCTGACATGCAAAGCCCACACCGAGAGAGTTAAATGACACTGACATTCAAAGTTTGTGGCTGAGTTTGTGGCTGAAGAGGGCGGAGCCAAATCCAAATCGAATACATAGATCCGTTTCTAGTACTGAATTCCGGTGTTTGTACAATTCAGACTCTAAGCCATAACTTTGCCGATATTTGATCGAGTTCTCGGTAATCAAACTCCAAATGAGCAAGATGCACAGGTGAGTGTTGACAAGAACCTTCTTGTATCTCAGGCTGGGGAACCTAGGATTGCTGTACCAACCATTGCTTCATTTTCTTTTTGGGAGTCAGCAGCCGTGCCTCAGTTATCTGGTGTTGGCAGAGCCCTGACCTAACTTGTTCCTTGACTCCAGGAGAGGTCTCTGTCAAATGAGCAAGCAGGAAGTGTTGCTGATAGGAAGCGCGATCAGAAAATTTTTAATTTTGAAAGTGTCTGTGTATATTCCACAGATTTATCCAGTAACGTTGGAAATGATGGGGCAGGATAATTGGAGCTTTTATGAGGACCCTTCTGTGTTATCCAGTGTGTTGTTAAAGGCACACATCATGAATATCTCACTGTCAACACCATTCTCCATAGTAAAGAACAGCATCAGCAAAGATTAGGGTTAAAAATAATGTTCTTTTTGTATGGCTCTTTCTTTGAGAAATAGGACCACTTAGCTGAATTTTGTCAAGGCCGACTTGTTGATTTTCAGTACCTTTAGTACCTGCCATTGAAAGTGATTAAAATGAGGTGTTCAGGGATAACATTCTTCTATCGTTATCTGCCTTTTTTTTCAATTTGGATTGTAAATGCAATTCCCAATTTACAGCTGAGCATAACGTCAGACCCTTCTCCCTACCACCCTCAACTGTCAAAATTCAAACACTGATTAAACACTGAAAATAGCAGGAGGCATAAGCCATTCAGTTCCTCGAGCCTGCTCCATCATTCGCCATGTTCACATCAGATCATCCAGAGTAGCTTATTCCCACTTTTTCCCCATATCCTTTGATCCCTATAACTATAAAAACTATATCTATCTCTTTCTAAAAAAAAATATTTTGACCTCAGCCACTTTCCACAGGCTCATCACTGTCTGGGTGAAGGAGTTTCTTCCTATCTCAGTCGTGAATGGCCTATCCTTTATCCTTACATTGTGACCCCCCCCCGTCATCAGTCTGTAAGGCTGGTAGAGGCAGAAACCCTCATAACATTTAAGAAGTATTTAGATGCGCATTTGCAAGGCATACTTTTTTTCTTCTTTATTCATTCATGGGATGAGAGCGTCGCTGTCTAGGGCAGCATTTATTGCCCAACGAGTAGTTAAGAGTCAACCACATTGCTGTGGGTCTGGAGTCACATGTAGGCCAGACCAGGTAAGGATGGCAATTTCCTTCCCTAAAGGACATTAGTGAACCAGATGGGTTTTTCCTGACAATTGACAATGGATTCCTGGTCATCATTAGATTCTTAATTCCAGATATTTTATTGAATTCAAATTCCACCACCTGCCGTGGCGGGATTTGTACCCGGGGCCCCGGAACGTTACCTGGGTCTCTGGATTAACAGTCCAGCGATAATACCACTAGGCCATCGCCTCCCCCTAGGCTATGGGTGAAATGCTGGATAATGTGATTAGAATAGTAAGGTGGTTGTTTTTGACTGGCGCAGACTCGATGGACTGAAGTGCCTTTCTCTGTGCTGTCAATCTGTGTGACTCTACGTGGCCTCACCAAGGCTCTGTACAATTGCAGCACAACATCCCCACTCCTGTACTTGTATCCTTTCGCTATGAAAGTCACCATACCATTTACCTTCTTTACCACCACTTGCTGTCTTTCAGAGACTGGTTCATAAGGATACCCAGGTCTTGTTGCACCTCCCCCATTTCCCAATCTATCACCATTCAGATAATAATCTGCCTTCCTGTTTTTGCTGATAAAATGGATAACCTCACATTTATGTACTTTATAATTCATCAGCCATGCATTTGCCCATTCACTCAACTTGTCCAAATCATATTGAAGCATCGTTGCATCCTCCTCTCTGTTCAGCCTCCCACCCAGCTTTTGGGAACATAGGAACAGGAGTAGACCATTCAGCCCCTCAAGTGTGTTCCACCATTCAATGAGATCATGGCTGATCTGTGGCCTAACTCCATATACCTGCCTTTGGCCTAGATCTCTTAATATCTTTGCTTAATAAAAATTTATTTATCTTAGATTTAAAATTAGCAATTGATCCAATGTCCATTCTTTGTGAAAGAGAGCTCCAAACCTCTACCACCCTTTGTGTGTAGAAGTGTTTCTGGAACAGTCAGGCCCTAATCCTCAGACTAAGCCTTCGAGTTATAGAATCTCCAGCCATTGGAAATAGTTCATCTTTATCCGCCCTGTCTTTTCGTGTTAATATTTTGAAGACTTCGATCAGATCACCCTCAATCTTCTAAATTCTTGAGAAAACAGGCCTAAATTGTAGCATCTGTCCTTGTAATTTAACCCCTGATGTCTAGACTTCATTTTGTGCAAAGTCACAAGTCATACAACACCAGGTTATAGTCCAACAGGTTTATTTGATATCACAACCTTTCGGAACGCTGCTCCTTTCACAGGTAAAGTGGACCTGATGACTCCGAAAGCTTGTGATTTCAGATAAACCTGTTGGATTATAACCTGGTGTCATGTGACTTCTGACTTTACATACCCCAGTCCAACACCGGCACCTCCACATCATTTTGTGCGTTCAGCAGTTGGATTGTCCCTTCAGGATTTCTTGTCCTTGTAGGTTTGTTTCCCAGAAAAATCTGAGTACATCAGCGTTAGTTGAAATCTTTGTATATTCACGTCATTGAAGTATAGACAAGACCATTCTTGAGTGTCAGCTAAACATTGCCTGTGGTGACATTTTTGAAGTTGTTGTTCAGGTTTTGCTAGTTTCCTAGCTTGATTGACTTGTATTTGATAATAGCTCAGGAGATTGTTTGGTGTTTATAGTGAAGTTACTTCCTCATGCTCTTTCGGGAGCTGGTACGGACATGATGGTTCGATTGGCCACTTTCTGCACTGTACAATTCCATGATTCTGGGTCACGCTGTGATCTTTGCCTTTCTCCGCCCCTATCTCTGTTTTCTTGCTTGCATATTATTTCTCTTCAGCAGAACACTGCCACTGTCTTTCACATTCTGCTTTGACTTCCAACATAAATCTGCCAACTATGTTACCTTGAACTTTGCTTCTTTTCCTTGACGTCATGGTTCGGAGGATGTCAATGGATCAAGTCGAAAATGCTTTGGTGGAGGCTGCAGGTCCAGCCAAGTTAGCAGTTCACTCAGCTAGCTTGTGACTGTTGCCACACACATTGCATTATGTGGCTTGTTGTTGTATTTTGATTGATATCACTTGCCATGTACTGCCTTGGGGCTTTTTTCCTCTGAGAGTGTCATGTGAATACTGTTAATTCACCCTTGTCCAAGGGAGAAAGAAATAGTGAATACTTCGATAGGGAAACAAATTAGGAGAGGAGGAAATATAAATGCTGCCACAGTCCTGTTCGGCCAAATGGCCTCTTTCTGTGCTGCTGAGCTTGAAATAAGTCATTGTGAAAGTGGCTCATGCACCAGGCTTGTAATCTAGCATTTTAAGTTGTCTCTATGACCAGTTTGACAGGTTTTATGTATTTTCTGGCATACATGTTGTCTTGCAAAGATTCCTTTAGACTGTTGCCAACAGAGTGCATGTTAAAAACACTTTGTAAAGTTCAGATTGACCCTACCTCTTATCCTGTTACCATTGCTTTCCTAGTTTATAACCAGTTGTTCATGGGAGGGGTCTGTGCCAACATTTTTAGAAACTGCTGTGTATTTCTACACTCCTGTGACCTTTGCACATTCAGCCCCGTTGCTTGTCACTTTCTGAAAAATAAGGCGCTGTGAGTTTGTCTCCAGCCAGATGTTTTATATGATGCAGCAACGCTTACTTTAACTCCCATAGCATAAACAACTGAATAATGTGGTTTTGAAGAATCGTCAGACATTTGTTATAACTAACTAGTAATTACATATACTGCTTTCCTCAGGCATGTAAGTGTCTTGACTGAGCATAAGCAATGAGTTACAGTGGAGGAACCTGCTTCCAGTAGAGTACCATGCATCATGTGATCTGAGTTAAGATGGAGTATGAGATCGTCATACCCATGTATCACATACTACAATGCAGTGATGGTAACATGAGTGTTTCTTTTAAAGGAATTCTGACAAACTGACTTTGAGACCCAACACAGCACTTTGGACACAGACAGCTCCAGGCACAACCACCACTGGTGGGGCAGAAATGTGCAGGAGGCTGGAATTGAGGGAGCTGAGGGTTCTCGGAGGATTGTAGAGCTGGTTAGAAGTGATAGGGAAGGGGTTGCCACCGGGAGATTTGGATATAAGAGACAGAATTTTAGAAGAGGCACTACCTTAGTAACATATCAACTTCGTTCTTAAAATGTGTGCAGGCCATTCAGCTCCTCGAGCCTATTCTGCTATTCAATAACAGCATGGCTGGTCTGATTGTGGTCTCAACTCCACCAGAAACTATTGACTCCCTTGTCGATCATAAATCAGATAGACAGAGAGCCAATGTAAGGCAACAAACAGACTGGTGAGAGGCGAGGGCTCTTGGGGTTTAGGAGAGACTGTGCATAGCATAAATGTCACTGGGCTAATAGTCGAGAGACCCAGGTTCCAGAGATAGCAAAAACTGCAGATGCTGGAGTCAGAGATAACACAATGTGGAGCTGGAGGAAGATAGCAGGCCAGATATCATTGTTCCTCCAGTTTGTGGGTGGCACCATTGCCTGCTAACTGGAGGAGCAGCACCTCATATTCCGCCTTGGGAGCCTACAGCCCAATGGCCTTTACATGGAATTCACCAGTTTTAAAATCTCCCCACCCTTGGCCTCATCCCATGCCCTCATCCCATGCCCAACCCTCCCTCTTATCCCCGCCTCCTTGACCTGACACAACCTGTCCATCTTCTCTCCCACCTACTGCCCCACCCATCCCACTGACCAATCCCCACCACTCCCTACCTGCACTCACCTACCACCATTCCACCTACCTTCCCCTGCCCCACCCCTCCTCTCTCTATTTATTTCAGAGCTCCCTTCCCCCTCCCCATTTCTGAAGAAGGGTCCCAACCCAAAACGTCAGCTTTCCTGCTCCTCTGACACTGCTTGGCCTGCTGTGTTCCTCCAGCTCCACACAGGTTCCAGGGATATGGTTTCAACTTACATTATGGTAGATGGTAAGATTTAAATTCAGTAAAATCTGGAATTAAAAGCTAGTCTAGTAGCGACCATGTTAATTATCATAAAAACCCATCTCATTCATTAATGTACAATAGGGAAGCAAATCTGCTGTCTTAACTCAGTCTGGCCTGCGTGTAACTCTAGGCCCACAGCAATGCGGTTAACTATTGACCAGCTTCTGAAATGGCCAAGAAAGCCAATTAGTTAATTCAAGGGGGAGGCAATGAATGCTGGCCTTGACAGCGACACGCATATCCCATGAAAAAATAAAAAAGTTAAAGGAAAATAAACCCTGGAATTGTCCAGTCACGCTGAATGCTTTGAAATATGATAATAAACTAACACATGTTGTTTCCTGTAAAGCCTGCTTTTCTGCGTATGATTTGCACAACATCCATGATGCCAGGTTTCTCCATTGAGGAACATTCTCCATCCCTGTCGCCAAGTGAGGGCACAGTGAACAGGAAAGAAGCAAAGCAGATGCTTCCTCTCCTTCCTTCAAACTGCGAAGCGGAGCTAACAACCTCAAACTGCAGCAACTCAATCATAAGCGTTTCGAATTGGGGCACTCACATACCGACCATGGTTCTGTGAAAGGTATCATTTTTACAAAGTGTATCAAGCCATTTGGAAAAGGAATCCTTCCCGCTGTACAAGTGGCCACAGGGAAAGGTGACAGGAAGGCCACATAATCCAGTGGGATGGCTCAGGAGAGACATTTGCGCCATTCCCACCACCTCCAGAATTAAATTCTGGATGGACTTTCCTGACCCGTTACCAATTAAAGCCCTTCATTGGTCAGTTCACAGCCATGGATAGGCCTCCACTGGACACCAGCCCAGCAGTTCGCCTTCCCGGCAATGAGAAAAGTGGCAGCTTTCCCGACAGGGCAGTGTTCCTTTGGAGGTTCGTCACCTGCTTATCACCATGCCAATGCATCAAATTCTGGTTCAGGAAGTCACTGACGCACACCAACAGTGGTAGAAAATGTGGCTGGTAACATGGCTGCCAGGTGGGGGAGGGTTGTCTATATTTTCCGCAAAATTGGGAAGCAGTTGGGAGGCACAGATGGTGGGGACAAGGGGGTCACCTGAAACCACTTTGACTGCCACTAAACACCCTGTCCCGGTCTCCCCATCATCCTCATCCTGCAATCCCAGCAATCCCCCTCCCCCGAAGAACCACATGGCTTTTCTCCAGTACCAGTCTTCACTGGTGAGCAGCTTCAGCTTCCAGTAGCTCTCTGCATCGTTCAGCAGCTCCCAATATCCGATTTGCCAGAAGCTTCAGGCGGAGGTGGGGGGTACTTATCAGCCTCAGCACCCGATTGGTCAAGGAGCCGGTCACCCTCAAGTATCTGTTTGGCTCTTGATCCACATGCTTTCTCATTGATGAGGAAAGGAAGTTACTCATCCTTAACAACACCTGACCCACACTTCAAACAAAAAAGAACATTCCATACATAGTCCTTTAACTGTTACATCTGCAATAATCTGCTGTAAATGCTTTTTCCAAAAATCTCATATCATTTCTAAATTTATTGTGAATGATGGACATTATATTATAAACCAGTGACTTACAGTCCCCATGTTCACCAGTCCCCTAAGGTAAACAGGTGGATAAAGTGTTTAAGAAGGCTCATGGGATACTTTCCTTCCTTTTTTTGGTTTAGGAGCTGGGAGGTTATGCTGGAAGTGTATTCACGGTTGGTTAGGCCACTGCTAAAGTATTGCATGCAGTTCTGGAATCCACATTATAGGAGTGATGTGATTGCAGAGGAGGTTGACTCTGCTGCACAGGAGAGCAGTAAAATGTGTGGGAACACAGTAGTCATACAGGACTCAACTGTAAGGAGAATAAACAGGCATTTCTGTGGTTGCAAACAAGACTCCTGGATGATTTGTTGCCTCCTGGGTGCTAGGGTCAAAGGTACCTCAGGACAATGTGGAGGGAACAGGGTGAACAGCCAGTGGTCATGGTACACATTGGTACAAACAATATAGGTAAAACAAGAGATCAGGTCCTAAAAGCAAAATGTAGGGAGTTCAGAAGTTTTGAAAAGTTGGACCTCAAAGGTCATTGAAGATGGAGGCTGGATGTGGAGGGGTGTTTTTATGTCTGGAGTTCTGTGACCAGTATTGTTCTGTGGATTAGTGCTGGGGCCTCGGTTGATTGTAATACATAAAAATGATTTGGATGAAGATGTCAGTGGTCTGATTAGTAAGTTTGCAGATGATATGAAAATTGGTGGAGTTGTGGATAGTAAGGAAGGGTGCAGCAGGATATAGATCAGCTGGAAGGTTGGGCAGAGAAATGGATAGACGAAGTTTAATCCAGACAAGTGTGAGGTGGTACATTTTGGGGGTCATGTCCAAGAGATATACTGTATACTGTTAGTGGCTGGACCCTTATGTACCCATGGATATACAGAGGGATCTTGGGGTCCAAGTCATGTTGCAACTGTATAAGACTTTGGTCAGTCCACATTTGAAGCATTGTATGCAGTTCCTTGAAAGTGGAGTCACAGGTAGATAAATTGTGAAGAGGGCATTTGGTATGCTCGCCTTTATTAGTCAGTGTAATGGCAGGCTATGTGGTAACAAGGTCTGGTGTGTGGGGTAGAGGGCTGGGACATGGGAGAGTTTAAGCCCTAATAGTCCCCATTAACAACCATCCACCCTCCCAGCCTGATCATTATCAATTCTTTGTCTGTCCAACTGCTGTTCTCTCTCTTTAGGCTCTATCGTATCATTTACTCCCTACCCCAACCCCCTCACTTTTTTCTGCATATAAACTGATGTTTTCCCAGCCACCATCAGTACTGAGGAAGGGTCACTGGACCTGAAACGTTAACTCTGTTTTTTCCTTCACAGATGGTGCCAGACCTGCTGAGCTTTTCCAGCAACTTTGTTTTTGTTCCTGATTCACAACATCCACAGTTCTTTCAGGTTTTATTTAGTGACAGACACTATTATTAACTAGGGAGCATCAGACACTGGAATATGATCCAGTGAGTGACAAACACTGGAGTATAATCCAGGGAGCGACAGACATTGGTTTATAATCCAAGGAGCGACAGAGAGTGGATTAGATGTGAGCCAGTGATTGATGCACACTGAATTGTAAACCTAGGCATTGTTTCATATTTGATTTTGAGGATGAATGGGAATGGTCCCTTCTTCAGTGTCTACAAACAAAATAAGAGGTGGTTCTGATCAATAGGAGACAAAGAGAAAACTAAAGGAAGTAAGTATTTGACTATTGAATATCACCATCCAGCTACGATTCAAGTTCAATACAATCTACAAATGTTTTCTGACCTCAGTTATGCTGTACAGCCTTTGAAACCCTTTAACCCAAATTAAACAGTGTGTTTCAGGATTGGGGTTGTCAATAGTGTGCCATTCACATTTGCATAACCGGACGTGGGCATGGATTCCACACTCCCTCACGTTCCCCGTTTCCCATGTGATTCCAATTAAAATTTAAAATGCTGGCAACAAGCACATGGAGATAGCTGCCTGCGAGGCAGAAAGGGCCTTCCTGGACAAACAAGAAGGATCTAATTGATGGCCACAACTTTCTTGCTCAACTCCATTGCCGTTAATGTGAAGCTTATTGGGAGTGCAGTAGTGGCATGTGTGGTTTTCAAATTTAAAATTCACTTGTAAATGTTTCTCTTTACATTGGTTCCACTTTATTCTTGTGTGCATCATGGTTATTTGTTCAGACAAACTCTGTCAGAGAGCTAAATGTCCTGGCATACCCAGCATTGATACATGTTGATTATTACAGGGGAGTTACTTGACTGTGAAAGAAGCAATGCTGGTGTTATTTTGTTCTCTATTAAATTAGTGTCCAGTGTTATACTTGCTGCACTATGGGACATCCTTGACCTTAGAGGCTCAGCTAGCCTGTGTTCCCCAGAAGAAGACATTGTCCTGCTTTCCTCCCTTGTGTTGTGGAGTTAAAGGACAGAAACTAATGAGCGGAAATAGTTGCACAGTGGTAGTGTGGCTGGACCAGTAATCTAGCATCTCAGGCTAATGCTTTGAGGACAAGAATTCAAATTGCCAATGTAGTAACTTTGTGGAGTTTAAATTCAATAGTGAATTGAAAATTAGTAATGGTGATTGTGAAACTATCATTGATTGTTACATGGACCTGACTCATTCATTTATGGCCGTAAGGTAAGGGAAACCTCCCATCTTGCTTGATCCAGTCTATGTGTGACTCGAGACCCACAGCACACCACTCATTTCAGGGATGGGCTACAAATGGAGCAAAACTTAGGTCATTCAGCCCCTCCAGCCCACTTTGCCAGTAATGATGTCATGGCTGATCTGATTGTAAATTCACATCCACATTCCTGCCTTCCCCTGATAAACTTGCACCTCCCTCCTTGCTTAACAAGAGTCTAGCTACTTCTGCCCTAAAAATATTGCTGGATTCTGCTTCCAGCACCTTTTCAGGAAGAGTTCCAAAAGCCCACAGCGCTCCATAAGAAAATGTTTTGCCTTCTCTCAATTTTACACAGGTGGCCAGTGAATTTTAACCAGTGACTCCTCGGTGTGGATTTGTAGAGTATTGCCTTTCCTCCTTAATTCCATCACATATTTAACGTTTGTGCAGCAGTAGCATGAGATGGTGACAATAGGTCATGGAATCCAAGAGTTTTCTGGGGAAGTCCAGACCTGGCTTTTGTTTTGGTGTCTCTCGGCAAGTTGTTTGGTTGTGTCAGAGTAGCTTTGGTAGGCGTTGCCTGCAGTCGGTTTCAGTACTAGTGTCTGAATGCTCTCACGCTTCCATGCATGTTCATTGGTAAGTGCACCTCTCCAAGATGGCACTGCATATTCAACTTTGAGTCTTGCATAACTATTAAACACACTGAATAGATCAAAGTGATACTGCGAGTGCAGCACCAGATAGCAATGAGAAAACTGGAGCAGCAAATAATAGTATGAAGGGTAAGCCATAACAGGCACAATGGATGAGGTGCTGAGGATACACCATCTGAGGAATGGGGACCAATACAGTAGCAGACAGTGCTGAGGGGTGCCCAGCATGGCTGACACATTGTACTAGTGTAAACACCGTACTCATGACTGGAACAGTACACTGCGGACAATCCACTCAATCAATTCCAGAGCTCTGGAGAAACCTGTACTTTGTACGCTGTGTGCAATCTTTCGGGGGACAACTGTTTAATTTTCTGTCCATTGTCAATCATTGAAATGACAGTGGGACAGATCACAGTACAAGCAATGACATTGGTGACAATAATTAACCAGAGGCTCTCTCTTTCGCCTCCCACTTTTGCAGGCTATCCATGAGCACAGATTTCCAGCAGTACAGCTTCAGAATGCCAAACATAGGGTTCCAGAACCTTCCGCTCAATATCTACATTGTGGTTTTCGGGACAGCGATCTTTGTCTTCATCCTCAGTTTACTGTTCTGCTGTTACTTAATCAGGTAAGGGATGGCTTCAAGTCAACTCAGCACAAGTAGACTTTCATTTTTACAGCAATAACTAATAGAAAAAGAACAAGTTGCCTTTAAATGTAGTAAAACATCCCAAGTATGATATCAGACAAAATTGGACACCGAGCCACATATTACAACAGGTGACCAAAAACTTAATCGCAGCAATCGGTTTAAATCACAGATTTGTCACGGCACAGAACGAGGTCATTCTGCCCATTTTGTCTGCCCTGGCTCTCCAAGTGAGCATCTTATCTCATGCCATTTCCACTGGCTTCGCTCCCTAACTGTGCTCATTGTTCCTTTTAAACAACCATCTAATTTTCTTCTGAATGCTTCAATTAAACCTGCCCCCACTACACTCTCTGGCAGTGGAGACACCAAGATGTTCAGAAAGGGAATTCCAGAACCCAAAATCTAGTCAGCTTTTAGAATGATGTCAATGTTGGACCAACCAAAAATGAGGATGCGTGCAAGGGCAGAATTGGAAGAATGCAGAGATTTTGGAGGTTTGTCACACTGCAAGAAGTTACAGATGGGGCTACATGAGGTCAGGAAGGGATTTGAGAGCAAGGAGGAGCGTTCTCAGTTTGAGATTTTGCTGGACAAGGAGCCCAGATAGGTCAACAATGGTGAATGGAAGGTTCTCAATACAGGATCAGACTCGGGAAGCAAAGTTTCAGATAAGCCCCACAGGACGGGGCAAGTTACCTGGATTCTTTGTACCAGGAAGCTGTCATGCTTGTGAGGCTTGTGCCACCCGCTGTGCTCAGTGTTCAGGAACAGGAGAGTCTGATTGTGAGAGGGGCAGACAAGGGGACCCAGAGGGTAAGACTTCAGGAGCTGCAGCCTTTGCAATTACCTAATGGGTTTGAGGTTCTTGCAGCTTCTCTGAATGAGAGTGAGGGCTGCAGAGTGGATCAGCAAACTGACCTTGGCATCATGGCATAGGAAGTGAGGAGAATAAGAAGAGATGTTGTGGTAGTACAGTGAGGGGGTGTTGTCTGCAGCACAGTGTGTGAAACCAGATAGCTGTATTGTTGAGATAACAAGGTGTAGAGCTGGATGAACACAGCAGGCCAAGCAGCATCAGAGGAGCAGGAAAGCTGACGTTTCGGGCCTAGACCCTTCTTCAGAAATGGGGGAGGGGAAGGGGTTTCTGAAATAAGTAGGGAGAGAGGGGGAGGCGGATAGAAGATGGATGGAGGAGAAGATAGGTGGAGAGGAGACAGACAGGTCAAAGAGGCGGGGATGAATGTCCAGTGCTGGGGTTCAGGCCATCTATTCAGGACTGTAAAGGAGCTTACAGTGGAAAGGTGGAGGGTATACATTCTTCTTAGTAAATGTGGGTTATAATGACATAAGGAAGACAAAGGAGGGTCTGTCGTGTCAGCTCCTGTAGTGAGGAGCTAGGTGCCAAATTAAAAAGAACCTGAAAGTTCATAATCTGTGTGTTACTATCGGAACCAAGTGCATTTTGGCATTGGACAAATCAGATTAGAGAATTGAATGTGTGGCTCAAAGACGATGTGGGAGAAGTGGGTTCAGTTTGTCAGAGCCTGGCACCAGTTCTGGGGAAAGTGGGATCCGTAGCCGATCTGGGCCAATCTCCACATGAACTGTGCAGGGGCCAGTGTTCTTGCTAATCACATAACTGGGGAAGTAGAGAGGATTTCAAGCTAAGTACTGGGGGCAAAGGAGCAAATCAGGGAAGATGTGGCAAATCAAAGCAAAGAGATAAGGGCAAAGGGAATGGTATTAATGTGTGAAATGATAAACAAATAATGACAGGAAAGCGTGCAGAATATGAATCTAAGAGGCAATCAGCAGGTAAGACTAGAATTTACAAAGACAGCAAAACGATAGAAATCAAATCCCTGTATCTGAACTGAGAATATAAATAGAAATGAGTATGTATGATCTGGTAGCTATTACAGAGACGTGGAGGGGGACCTGAATCTTGATGGGTACAGCGCAGTTAGAAAGGACAGGAAAAGATCCTTCCTAATTAGAATTTATCTTTGCTGTGATCTGTGAACTATTTTCTTAAACATCTACCATTCCACCTCAACTATCTTTGCTGCTAAACGCCTTTCCCAATCCACTTCAGCCCGATCTGCCCTCACTCCTTTGTAGTTGCCTATATTTAAGCTTAGCAAATACCTCCTTCTCAAACTGAATGCTAAATTCCACCATGTTATTGTGACTGTTTCCAAGGGGAACTTTTATTCTGACGTAATTTATTAAATCTGCCTCATTACACATTGCCAGATGCAGAATAGCCTGATCCCTGGTTGGATCCACAACATATTGTTCTAGGAAACTGTCTAGAATATACTCTATGAATTCTTTCTCATGGCCTCTTCTGCCAATTTGACAATCCCAATCGACATGAAGATTAAAGTCATCCATGATTAATGTACTGCCTTTTTTACATGCCCTCATTATCTCCTGATGTATCCACTGTCATACAGTTTAGCTACTTCCAGGGGACCTATTGACTACTCCTGCCAATGTCTTCTGATCCAAGATCATTTCTTGTTGTGATTATTCCATCCCATACCAACAATGCTACCCCATCACACTTTCTGTCCTGTCTGTCCTTTCAAAAGTTACATACTTATGAATATTTAGTTCTTAGCTTTGAACTCCTTGAAACCACATCTCCATATTGATTAAAAAATCATTCAGTAAGCGCATCTGTGCAGTTAAATCTTCTATTTTCTTCTGAATACTCAATTTAAGTTCGAGTAAAGAACCATTCATTTCTCCTTTTTAGCCATGTTTTCCCTTTGACCTTGTTACTTGCTGTTTTTCTATGTTTGTAGACTCGTCCATTCCTGTACCCATTCTGGATATCGTTATCCAAATAGCTACCCTGTAATCTGCCATATCCTGTTGCTTTGTAAACCTACATTTCTTTACAAAGACTTCTCCCAAACACTTCCTCCCCTCTAATTAGTTTAAAGCCCTCATCAAGTGTGCCACATTAAAGGTTACTGTGAAAAATTAAAGCTTAGAGCGTACAGGGTAATATTTTGGCATAGATAGAATTGGCTGGCTAACAGGAAGCAGAGAGTTGGCATAAATTGGCCTTTTTCAGGTTGGCTAAATGTAACAAGTGGTGTGCCATATGTATGTTTTCCTTCAATCAAGGTTCTGCTAATTACCACAGCAAACTATGGTTTAATTTGTATTTATAATTGCATGTTGTAAAAGTGGAATTAATTTATTTAACTGCAAATGCCAACGAATAGACTTTATTTGGTGTGTGTAGTTCATGCAATTGATGACTTTGATTCATTGTAAATGAAATCATGAGGGAGTACTTTTTTTAAATTCACTCATGGGCTGGTGGGTTCGCTAGTTAGGCCAGCATTTATTGCCCATCCCTAATTGTTAAGAGTCAACCATGTTGCTGTGGGTCTGGAGTCACATGTAGGCCAGACCGGGTAAGGATGGCACTTTCTTTCGCTAGAGGACATTAGAGAACCAGACGGGTTTCTCCAATAATCAACAGTAGATTCGTAGTCATCATTAGACCCTTAATTCCAGATTCTTTACTGAATTCAAATTCTACCATCTGCCATGGCGGGATTCAAACCCGCGTCCCAGAATTTCCCCGGTGTCCAGGAACACTGCTGTGTTGACAATGCTTTATTCTGGAAGAGAAGCATTAAACAGAGGCCCTGTCTGCTGGCCCAGGTGGGTGTGAAAGGTTTTGCAACAAAGCAGGAAAGATCTGCTGTGCCCCAGCAATAGATGATACAGTCAGTTATTTTAGTAAAAGCAAAATACTTCAGATGCTAGAAATCTGAAATAAAAATGGAGAGCAGGCCTGAAGAGAGAAACGTAGTTGATCTTTTGAGGCTAATATCTGATTGCCATATTGGACGTGAAAAGGAAACTTCTTGTTTGTTACTGCCCGTCCCCACACCTACAGCTGATGAATCAACGCTCCTCCTTTTGAATATTAATTCAAAAAAACACTTAGGTTGGCAAGGATGCAGAATGGACTCTGGGCAGGGGCTCCTATGCCCATCACAAGAGTATTGGTAGTTGCTGTACAGACCAAGCTACATTGCTGCTAGATTGGGTCTGCAGCAAGCGTTAAAGGAACCAGCAAGAGGGAAAAATGCACTAGACCTTACCCTCACCAGCCTAACTGTCACAGATCCGTCTATGGCAGTATCAGCACTCTCTTCTTATGTTGTATTGCTTTCATATGCTCGACTCCTGATGTGTACAAGATGAAAAGCTTCAACTGTGCGTCACTTTTAGCAATGTTCAATTCATGAAAGTATCGATAGGAGTGAGCACCACACGGTCATTGAGGAAGCTAAGTCTGATCTTCACAGTGAGGATATCGTCCCACGTGTTGTGTGGCACTATCACTGTGCTAAACAGGACAGATCAAGCAACCCAAAACTGGACATTGACGAGGCACTGTGAGCCATCAGCAGATTATTTAATCACAAGCTGTAACATCATGGACCAGCATATCCCCCACTCTACCATTATCCTCAACTCTGGTTCAATGAAGAGTACAGGAGGGCCTGCCAGGAGGTTTCAACCCAACCATAAGTGTCCTTGGGTGGCTTGCTTGGTCAATCGAGGGAGCAGTGCATCAGTCACATTGCTGTGAGTCCAGAATAATTTGTTCCCCAAACCAGGAAAGGACAGCAGATTTCCTTCTCTACAATCAATGATAGTGTCATGTTTGTCATAAGTAAACTGGCTTCATATTTCCATATTTGTTAATTAAATGCCATCAGTTGCTGAGATAGGATTTGAGCCCATTTCCTGGAGCATTAGACTGGGCCATAGGTGACCAGTGTATTTAAGTCAGTGTATTTAAGTGTGTAACCTCACACTAATCTCTATCTGAGGAATCACGAATATTGCTGAACATTGTGCAATCATCTGTGGACATCCCATTTCTGACGTTATGATGGAGGGAAGGTCATTAATGAAGCAGCTGAAGATGGCTGGGCCCAGGACATTACCCTGAGGAACTCTTGCAGAGATGTCCTAGAGCTGAGATGGCTGATGGCTCACAATTTCAACCAAATACCTTTATTTTAGATATGACCCTATAACCAATTGGAGAACTTTCCCAATGATACCCATTAACTTCAATTTTTGCTGGGGCTTGTTGATGCTACACTTGGTCAAGTGTAGCCTTGATGTTAACGGCACTCACTCTCACCTCACCTTTGGAATTCAGCTCCTTTGTGCATTTTTGAACCAAATCTGTATTGAGGTCAGGAGCCCTGGAAGAATCCTAAATGAGCATCAATTTATTCCTGAGTACGTCAATGACACCAACTAGAAGTTTACTGATGATTGAGAATGGACTGAGAGGGCAGTCATTGGTCGGGTTAGATCTTTTTATTGTGGTCTGGATAGAGTCAGAGATCTACAGCACAGAAAAAAGTCCTTTGGCCCATTACCATAAGACCATAAGACATAGGAGCAGAATTAGGCCATTTGGCCCATTCAGTCTGCTCTGCAATTCAATCATGGCCGATATCTTTCTTGACCCCATTCTCCTGTCTTCTCTTCGTGTTCTTTGATCCCTTTGATCGTGTTCTTTGGTGAGGTGAGAGTGAGTGCCGTTAACATCAAGGCTACACTTGACCAAGTGTAGCATCAACAAGCCCCAGCAAAAATTGAAGTTAATGGGTATCATTGGGAAAGTTCTCCAATTGGTTATAGGGTCATATCTAAAATAAAGGTATTTGGCTGAAATTGTGAGCCATCAGCCATCTCAGCTCTAGGACATCTCTGCAAGAGTTCCTCAGGGTAATGTCCTGGGCCCAGCCATCTTCAGCTGCTTCATTAATGACCTTCCCTCCATCATAACGTCAGAAATGGGATGTCCACAGATGATTGCACAATGTTCAGCAATATTCGTGATTCCTCAGATAGAGATTAGTGTGAGGTTACACATTTTGGGATGAAAAAGAATAGATCAAGGTACTGAGATAACGAGGTGTAGAGCTGGATGAACACAGCAGGCCAAGCAGCATCAGAGGAGCAGGAAAGCTGACGTTTCGGGCCTAGACCCTTCTTCAGAAAGGTCAAGGTACTTTCTAGATGCTATGAAGTTAAATACAATGGATGTGCAAAGAGAATGGGAGATTCAAGAACACAGATTTTTAAAATGTCACAAACAGGTGCAGAAAATATTCAGGAAAGCTAATGGAATGCTGGCCTTTATAGGACTGGAGTACAGGGATGCAGACATTATCCTGCAGTTATACAAAATCCTGGTTAGACCCCACTTGGAACACTGTGAGCATATCTAGGCACCACACCTCAGGAAAGATATATTGACCTTGGCAGGAGTACAACATAGATTTACAAGAACTATCCCTGTACTTCAGAGGTTATGAGGAGACTAAATACAAATTAGGCCTGTGTTCTCTGGAATTTAGAAGGTTAAAGGGTGACCCAATCAAAGTCTTCAGGATATTAACAGGAAAAGACAGGTATATAAGGATAAACTGTTTGCATTGATTGGGGATTCTAGAACTGGAGGATATAGTCTGAGAATTAAGGTCAGACTGTTCAGGAGCGATGTTAGGAAGCACATTTATACACTAAGGTTGGTAAATGTTTGGAACTCTCCTCCACAAACAGCACTGGTTGCAGGATCAGTTGTTAATTTTAAATCTGAAATAGATTAATTGTTTTTAACAAAGGTATTAACGAATATGGGCCAAAAGCAGATTTATAATTCAGCCGCAGATTAGGCACAATCTCATTGAATAGTGGAACTGGCTGGGAGGATTGAATGGGCTACTCCTGTTCATACGGTCCTGTGTTTAAGACCTGGATAACATGCAGGTTTGGGCCTGACTTCTCTCGACTTGCCTGGATGAGTGCAGCTCCAACAACCCTCACAAAGTTCAATGCCGTCCAGGACAGAGCAACCCACTTGACCGTCTACCCTCCACCACCAACCCACGGTGTCAGTAATGTGCACCATTTACTTGGGGGATGGGGACCTTCTGGTGATATCATCAGATGGGTAATGCAGAGAACCAGACTAATGCTCTGAGGATGGATTAATTCCAGCACAGCTTCTGATGGAATTTAAAATCAATTGGGAAATCTGGAATATAAAGCAGGTCCCAAGGGTTCTTGTGGTGCAGTGGTAGTGTTCCTACTTCGTACCCAAGAGTCCTGGGTTGAAGTCACACCTGCCACACAGGTGTGTTGTAACACATCTGAGCAAGTTGAATAAAAATATCCTTAAAGCTGGTCACAGTGATGATCCCATGAAGCTACCATTGATTGTCGTAGAAGCACATTTAGTTCTCACATGTCCCTCTGGGATGGAAATCCAATCTCCTTATCTGGTCTGGCCTGCGTGTGACTCCACAGCCATGTGGTTGATTCTTAATTCCCCTCTGGCAAGGTCCCCAGTACAAAGGAAATTAAGGACGGGCATCCTACAATGGCCTCACTAGGATGCCCACACCCCATCACGGAATATAAAGGAAAAATGCACTGCAGCATCTCACCAAGACTCCTTAGACAGCCCCTTCCAAACCCCAACCTCTATCACGGAAAAGGACAACAGCAGCAGGTACATAGCAACACCAGCACCTGCAAATCCCTCCCGAGCCACTCACCGTCCTGACCGGGAAATATATCGCTGGATCAAAATCCTGGTGTTCCCTTCCTGGCACCACTATGACTGTCCCTGCACCATGTGGCCCCCTGTGGTTCAAGAAGGCATCCCTCCACCACCTTCTGATGGGCAGTTGGAGATGGGGAGTGAATGTTGGCTTTGACAGCACTACCCACAGCTGATGAAAGAATTGAAACAAATGGTGACCGAGCTCTATGATGAGGGTGGAAGGAGGTTTGTGTGAAGCCTGGAGCTGTGAGCACAGTTGACTGTGCTGTATAATTCAGTGTATCAACAAACATGGCATTGACTCCTTCTCCTCAAACCCTTGGACTGAGTTGACACATTACGCTGGGAGGCCTTGATATAAATGACGCTCTCAGATGTCACAGCTTGATTTTCTAGGTCTGTTAGTGTCGCAGTTTGAAAAACAGGTTCCAGTTTGTCAGCGTCAATCAAACTAACCACCCCGTCCCTGTGCATCATCCTCATTCTCTTGGCTATGACTGCTTCTCCTATTACTGATTAAGGTCAGCTGG
>NC_063332.1:19129365-19137585 GCF_021869965.1 Rhincodon typus | reverse complement strand
CCCCCATTTCTGAAGAAGGGTCTCGGCCTGAAACATCAGCCTTCCTGTTCCTCTGATGCTGCTTGGCCTGCTGTGTTCATCCAGCTCTACACCTTGTTATCTCAGATTCTCCAGCATCTGCAGTTCCTACTATCTCTGAAGAAAGAAATGTGCAGGAGTAGAGTTGTTCATTAATAATATCTCTGGGGAGTTGGCTCTCCAGAATGTGGAATGCTAATTCAGAATACTGTTAAATAGGAAACGTACTACTAAAAAACATGGCAAAACAGAAAAAGCAGCATATGTTTATTTTTCTCTGATAGATTTCATTTTGGTCTGTCACTTCTAATGCTCCCTCTCTCTTTCAGCCTTGGAATAAAAACTTCTGATTTTAAGAAAGTAAAACCAAAGAACTGTGGATGCTGTAAATCAGAAACAAAAAAAAAGCTGGAGAAAAATCAGCAGGTCTGGCAGCATCTGTGCAGAAGAAAGCAGAGTTTTAATGTTTCAGGTTCAGTGACCTTCTTCAGCAATTTCTGCTTTTGCTTCTAATTTTGAGTCTTGGATCTTCATTACCCCAGTCTTTTCCCCATCACAAGAATGTGAGACAGACTCTCAGGTGGATCAGTGAATCAGGATGTGAATGAATAGTCCCCCAGGAAATCTGAACCCTTATGAACAGGATAAGCAGCATGAGACATGAGACACACAAATTGGCACTAATTAGCCCATAAACTGTTTATTTAGATTACTATGTTGTAGTCCATCACCATGTCTCTATCTTTGGACCAGAAGACCCAGGTTGAAGTTCCACCTGCTCCAGGGCTGTGTCAGGTCTGAATAGATTCACTAAATTACCTATTTTGCCTTGTTTTCCCACCTAGAAGGATAAAGACAGCAGCTATATAGGAAGACCACCACGTGGAGGCTCCCTTCCAGGTCACACACCATCCTGAACTATGTTGCTCGTTCCTTCACTGTTGCTGCTTCAAAATCCTAGAATCCCCTTCATAGTTCCAGAAGGCAACTCCCCACTACCTTCTCCAGGGTTCGCATTGGCACTGTGGTATTGTCACTGTAATTCAGAGACCCAGGCTAATACTTTGGGGACATGGATTTGCATGGTAAAATTTGAATTCAGTTGAAAAATCTGAACTCCCTCGTCTAATGATGGCTCATTGCCAATTGTCATGACAACCCATCTGGCTCACCACTGTCCTTTACAGAACAAAACTCTACCATCCTCACCTGGTCTGGCCTAATTGTCACTGCAGACCCATAGTAAAGTGATTGACTCTGAACTGTCCCCTGAGCCAATCACACAGTTCAAGGGTAATAAATACTGACCCATCCAGCAATGCCCACATCCCAAAAAAAAAGAGCCTGCCACCTAAGAACAAGTATCTAGCTTTAAGAATATAAACTCATCAAACTGGGCATTGTTGTTCTTTGTAATCTGCACAATCAAAAGAACTTTAAATAAAAAGACAAGTTACAAAATGGAACTGTGTTAATTCAGTTTTATTTATCGAATAGTTGGACCTCATATTATTTGGACTTGTGTGCAATATTTAACATTTCTTAAAAATTGTAATTACTTTTGCCATTGGCCTGTCCAATGCCATGGCTGATCTGCATCTTTAAGCAATCCTTAAGCACATTTGTTTACCACATTCTCTCCATATAAAAGAAAAATATAATTGCAACATAAACGCATGGCAACAAAACTGTAGTAATTAGGCAAAGTATGATATTATCAAATTAAAAGAAAGACAAGCAGGTCACAGTAACACTGGATTGTAGCCAGTCATTAAATTAAGTAAACATAAAAGTTTTAAGATATTGATAGTGCCACGTTCAATTTCTTTCCACATTACATCAATGTTTATTTCAACAGTTACAATGGGTGATAGAGGGAGTGCCAGCAATACGCAACATGTATGTACATAATCATGTGGTTATGTCTGTTAAAGGTAGTCAATGATTTCATGAGTTGGGACAATCTGAAGGAAGAAAATTGCAATCTTTTGAATGTATGAGAAAACATGTAATTGAATCTCTTCCCTGATATTCATTGATAGACTACAGAGCTTCCGACAGCCTTGTCCAAGACAATGCAGGGGGTGGAACTGATCTCTCCATGGCACAAAACAGACAACAGTGATTTGGCAGCCAGCTCCAGGCCACGTACAATGGAGAAAGAAATTAGCAATGTTGCAATATACTGCCAGCCCAGATTATGCTGTTGGTGTGCATCAATCTTCTCCCTGCCCCCATACCAATTAAGATATTTATAGCCAAAGGTTATAGGGCAGCAGTGGTTCAGGGAGAGAGAGAAAGAACTTGCATTTATAGATTCCCTTTCATGACTTCAAGGCACCCCAGCATACCTTACAGCTATTGCAATTTTTTTTGTGTGTCTCAAATTATCTGTAACACTATCTTGATTTCCTATTCTTTTATAGTTTTACCTAAAAAAATCTTAATCGATTTTAAATTGATTTTCAATTGGATTAGACTCAATAGCTCTTAAAAGGACAGTTCTAGATCTTCACAGCTTTAATATGAAGAAGATCTTCCTGAAAGTCCTTGAGAAGTCTAGCTCTGCTTTAGGATTTTGCCCTGGTTCTGGACTCCACTATCAGAGGAAATCATTTTCTTTATCCGCCCCAATAATCATATTAAACATTAGCCTTTACACTTCTATACTTGAGAGAATAAAAGCCTAGCCTACAGCACCCTCTCTCCAAATGTTTACTATTACAGTGAAATGTCATTCTGGTGAATCTACGCTGCAGTTCTGCTAACACTTCCCAAGTGAGGTATTCAGGATTAATGCTGTACTTTTAACAGGGTCTAACTAGTGTTTTTTTATAAGTGTCATACAACATTCGTTTCCTTGGGATAAAGCTAAATGTTCACTTATTTTTGAAGTTAAGTTTTCTCAATGTCCATTAGTTCTTAGTGGTTTTGTACACATAACTTTAAATTTGTGTTCCACAGCTGTTGGCTTCTCACTAGAAAATACACTGAGTTATCTTCCCTAAGTACCAGCTGAGTGATCTTCACTTCTTAGATTAAAATGTACTTGTTTTGGCCATTCATTTAATCTATCAATGCCCCTATACAATTTTCTGCTTCCACGTATTTTATTTACTGGGCCATCTAACTTGGTATCATCAACAAACTTGCATATACTGCTGTCTATTCCTTCATCCAAGTCATGTATAAATATACTAAAAGGCCCCAGTACATATCCATGAGAGATACATGTAACAACCTGCCAATGTGAGTATGTCTATAATTCCCTAGTTTCCTGTTTCTCAATGAAATGACATGGGACCTTTCATAGCTGCTTGCAACTCATCTTATCCAAAAAGGTGAAACCTTCAATAATATTTAGCACTATGCAAGAGTATCAGACTGAACTGTGATGTGTTAGCTCGTAGAGTGGGGCTTGAACTCACAATCATCCAAACCAGAAGCAAACATACTATCCTTGAACCACTGATAAAAGATGGTGCCTTATTTAATGACTGTAGTATCTAATAGCAAGAGGCAGAGAAACACACATCAGCAATTTTCAGAACACCTTCAGATAGCTGCAACCTGGGGCCTTTCTCACCATCTCAGCTCCAGAGATAAGTTCCCTAACACCCTCTGCTGCCCTGTTACACCCATCATTTTATTATACCAACAACAACACAAGGAGGCACTTATGATGCAGAAAATCAAAATGAGGTTAGAAATACATTAATTTAGAAATTAAAACAGTACTGGAGTGTAAACATTTGCATGGTCGAAGCTTTAGCAGAATGTGTTAGAAATAGACAAACCCACTTTAAAATGATTCAAACATACCCCTTATTAACCAAGATTATAATGTTGCATTTTAAGAAATAGTACATTGAACACATTTTTAGTCCAGTCCGTACAAGGTCTCAATAGTAAGTGATTTGTTAGTTTTCGAACTTTGTGCCCTTGCCTTGGTAGAGGTCTTGATACATTTCTATGAGACGTGCAGCTTCTCGCTCCCCAGAAAGCAGAGCACCATGTGTCGTTGAGTAGTACTTTCTGTGAGTGGCCTCCCCAGCAAATAAAATCTGCATTGGCTAATAAAAGCAAAAACACTCATTACTAAATAATAGGTTAAACTTCCGATCACTTCTCATTTGCTAAACCCAAAAATGTTTCACCATTTCCCAAGTCCATAGAAGTCAATATTTAAGTCATATGAAATACATTCCATTTTCAATTGCAATTTGGAATATAAAAGACAGAAACGTTATGCTAAAATTGTACAGAACAGTAGGCAGGGCTCAGCTACAGTACTGGACATAATTCTGGTCTAACGCAATACAGGAACAATCTGATGGCACTGGCCAGGTTACAGAGGTGCTGCCAGGACTGAAGAATTTTAGCCATGAAAAAACACTACATACACTGACACAGTATCCTTAGCCAAAAAGGAAAGCAGAGAACGATTTAATTAAGGATTATGAGGGCCCAAGAGAGGGTGGATGATAGGTTCTATTTCCATTAGTGGAGTGGTTAATAATCAGTGGAAGGGTCAGAGGGAAAGTGAAGGGGACTTTCTTTTACCTGGAGGTCACTGGGAGTCAGAAACTAAGGGCCGGATTTTCACGGAGCTGGACCAAATCCGGAGACCTTTAAAAATGGGAAGCTGGTCCTGACTGCAGAAATCCACCTCTATTTCCAATGCAACCAATTTTCTGCAGGGAATGGAAGGGACGGGAAGTGGAAGTCTTGAATGGGAAACCCAAACTCTGCGAAGCCATTTTAAAATAGTGTCGAGTCAAAGAGACCCCATTTCACCCACGTTAAAGCTCTTAGCCTGTAGCGTCATGTAAAGTCACAAGTCAATAAAGTAGACATATAAACATCAGTAAGGCAGATAAGATCTGCTTAAGTGTCAGGATCTGAATTTCTTTAAAGTCCCCAGATCTTCAAACTTGAAGAAAAAAAGTCTTAAAACCTGCCAGAGTTCTAAAACAAAAAAAAATCTGCTGGACTACATTGATTAGCAAGCCAATTGGTTTCGGTGTTTTCTACTTAATCTGTTCAGGGATGAAATGACACACCTCTGGAGCAGATGGGACTTGAAGCTGGGCATTGGGACACTGATAATGTGCCATGAGAACCCTTAACCTAAAGCAAAAAGCACGTCCACCTGATTCACATTTCAGTAAGAATTCTTGGTTGACCTTTCCCAAGAGTTGTTATTATGGTTGAGGTCATTATGAATGTTTAATCAGGTTTCAAAGGTCACATAAGTACTTTTCAAAGCAGGAGAATCGGAGTTCAGTTTTGATTGAGAGTTTAAAGAGATTGCTAAAGGATTAGCTGTTTTGATTTGCACACTGAATATAAGTTTGTTTTTATAACGGGCTGAGCATTTGTTGAGATTTAAAAGCTTCAAATGGGGATCCTGAATGGGAATTCTTTCTGAATCAGAATTTCTGATATTCTCCTGATGTCAATCATCACTTTTCGATCAGGAGACATTCAGAACCTGAAGATTCACCAGATAACTCAATACAGCTCGGGAAAATTGTAGTAGAGGTGGGGCTACTCTTCTCATTGGTAGCTACTAATGAAATCTTTAGTTTTTTTCAGTGTGAAAAGTATAGAGACCAATCCTGCCATTGTGGCATTCAATAAACAAAAGAAAAGTGGAGATGAGAAGCAGAGCAGAAAATAGTTGATGAGTGAGTACAACTGGTGAATATTCCTAGTATTTAAAGCAAACATGAGGTCTTCAATTTGTATTTAGACTTTTTTTCTTCTCTCTCTTAAATTTAGCTACTTTACAATAAGATTGTTACTGGTGGCTCCTTAATAAAAGCAAAATATTACAGTTATGTGTAAAGATAATGAAATCTAGAGTCATTAATTTATAAAGTAAATAAATGCAGTAGTGATGGCAGGACAGAGGATGTGTTGCTGCTACAGCACGTGGAAGCTGCTGGACACCAATATGATCCATATGTACGGTGTTTGCGGTTTGAGATGCCTTAGATCCAAGATGAGGAGCTGGAATCTGAGCTGCAGACATAGCACCACATCAGGGAATGGGAATGTGTTCACACTCCACAGATTAGGTAACTTAAAATTGGTTTGTGCTCAGAAAGGGAGAGGAGACAGGTATCAGGACTCAGGGTTTGTAATGGAGGACCTTCGGCCCCTGCAATTCTCTAACAGTTATGAGGTTTTTGCAAGCTGTGTGGACAAGAGTGGGGACAGTAGGGAGGATGAGTGAAGGAATCATGCCACCTTGGAAGAATTGGCTCTGAAAACATCCCAACAATATTCCTGACAATGTGCTCCAGAACTAGATACGCCCTAGCCAAGCTGTTCCAGCACAGTTACAACAGTGGCAGTGTGCTGTTCACAACAAAAACAGGACAAATCAACCCTGGCCAACTGCTACCCGTTAGTCTACTTTCAATCATCAGTAAAATGCTGGAAGGTGTCATCAACACTTACTCAACAATAACCTTGTCACTGACACTCAGTTTGGAATCCACTGAAGCCACCAAGCTCCTGACCTCCTTACAGCCTCACTCCTATGAAATTATGGAAATGGTGAATGATTATCCATTCAGCAAACTTCGTGTTGTTGAGCTAGAAGAGTGGGCTGTCAAGGGGGCTGAAGTGATACATACTGTTAATGATGCAGAAATAATGAAGAATGTTGTGAACCCTCAAAATCTGAAGGGACTGAAAAAAAGTCTGAAAATGATGATTTTGGTGAAGAGAAGAAAATAACTCGAGCTGATGTCACTTTAGCTTTATATGCGTTGATTAAACTTGCTTAAGGCAAGATTTATTACTTAGCACAACAAGTTTCACAACTGTACATTCTGCACTCAACTTACATGGAAAAATCAATAAGCAAATCAGCAAGCTGACATGTTTGATATAGCTTCCAGGGTTTGTACTAGGATCCGATCGCCTACAAATTTTACATCATCAGGGATGGTTCTAAGAGATTATTAGCATTATTTCCTCTTGAGTATCCCGTAGCCTGCATTGTTATATTTTAATTCATGCTTTAATGTACTGTTGTAGATTAGAATTCTAAAGATTACTGTTCTTTACTTCCTGGCTACATGCATTTCTTTTGAACTTATTCCTTGAAAGCTCATGCTACAAGTATGATGCTTGATTCCACAGGTAAATGTAACTCGTTTACATTTTTTCTATTTTTTTTATTGACCAGCACTATCCATTTCCATGCATGCTGGATAAGAAAGATTTTACTATACATTGTTATTACTCTGGACAAGTCTGTCCTTAGGCTGTAAGTATGAGGACAAGTGTAAAGAAAAGGACCAGGGACAACAACATTAAATGAGAATAAATTAGTAGCTTTTGTTGTATTGAGAAGCTTGGATGAATTATTAGACTATCGATGTCAAAAAGACCAGTCAATAATAGTCTAGGTAAGATAACCAAGACAATTCCCAGCAATGACAGTCATTGGATTTCAAAACTGTACTCCATAGGGAGAAGACTGAGGAAAGTGGGGGTGATGTCCAGAGAAAGGATACATTGGGAATTTATTTCAGCTCAGGGAGGTGGATTGGTTTGAAGGGTGCAAATTCCGTATTAACTTTCAAAATACTTGGAATTTAAATAAAAATGCAGAGTTTTGGGGTAGTGAGACTGATTGGATAGACCTCAACAAAGAACTGGCAAAGACATGGTGTCCAAATGGCCTTCTTCAGTGCTCTGTGAAAAGTACATTCAGAGAAGCATTGGCAGTGAAACACAGCAATGATTTGATACCTCAGGTGCCCATGTGAAATGACTTTGCAGACTGTATGAGAAGAATTTAATTATTCCCCAAAATTAATAATTGTAAAGAGTCATCACATCATGTCTGAGTCATTATTTTCCAAGACGTCCAAATCTTGCATCTCCCAGCTTTCTATTTGACTACTATCGACAGATATTTAAATTCCAAGGTTGCCCTCACCTAATCAGCATTTCTTATTTCATTCTTTTCTCTGACTACCTTTGGCCTGACTGCTGTCAGGTTTGACCTTTGTCCTTTCTCTTTTTAAATCTTTCATGGGCGTGGCTGTCACAGAATGCCTAGCATATGATAATTGTTACACTTGAACTGAGTGGCTTGGCCACCATTTCAGAGGGTATTTAATGGTAACCATTTCAGAGGGCATTTAATGGTAACCATTTCAGAGGGCATTTAATGGT
>NC_063332.1:19126935-19129355 GCF_021869965.1 Rhincodon typus | reverse complement strand
TTTCAGAGGGCATTTAATGGTAACCATTTCAGAGGGCATTTAATGGTCAACTGCTGTGGGTCCAGAGTCACATACAGGCCAGACCGGATAATGATAGCAAGATTTCCTTCTTAAAAAGGCTTCAGTGAGCCAGAAGAGGTTTTTACAAAAATCAATGCTAGTTTCATGGCACCATTACTGAGACCTATTTTCACTCACTTTTTTTTTCTTTATTCATTCATGGGATGAGGGCATCACTGGCTAGGCAGCATTTATTGCCCATCCCTAATTGCTCAGAGGGCAGTTAAGAGTCAACCATGTTGCTGTGGGTCTGGAGTCACATGTAGGCCAGACCAGGTAAGGATGGCAGTTTCCTTCCCTAAAGGACATTAGTGAACCAGATGGGTTTTTCCCAACAATTGGCAATGGATCATGGTCATCATTAGATTGTTAATTCCAAATATTTATTGAATTCAAATTCCACCATCTGCCATGGCAGGATTCGAATCCCGGTCCCCAGAACATTATCTGGATCTCTGGATCTCTGGATTAACAGTCCAGCGATAATACCACTACCTCCCCATTCCCATTTGTTAATGATAATGAAATGAATAGCCACTTTCAAGAGTTTCTATAAGTCTGTTCCAACCTGTAGGTGCAGCAGCATGTCAACTCTATTTGGAATGAATACTTTGTTTCCCTAGTCTGGAACTCCTATTGACTATAACTCTGTCACATAACATTAGACCACTCTGACCTCCAACCTCACCATACCCTGTGAACACCGATGTGCTACTTACAGCCGCTTTTGTGCTTTTTGGATAAGGCAGGGGCTTTGCGAGTTTCTCGACATCTGCTCCACTCGAGCCGACGCGTGTGTAGGAGTAAGACCCGCGGATGTAAGGGTTACTGCCCCAACCAGACCGCAGGATCCTCCGGGGTTTCGGAATGTGTGGGTTCCCTGCGGACACAATTTTGAAAGAGTTCAGCACATTTCCCAGAATTCTCTAGGGTGAGTGTCAAGTAACATTCCACTTTGAAAATATGCTCATAAGATGTTGACAACTGCCTCATCTCATTGAAGAGTTATGCAAGTATGAGGTATAAAGTTTATAATCCATTGAAGCCAAAGGGATGTCAATTGACTCAGTCATCCACCAGCTGCCAGCTTGAGGCAGGTCGCAAATAAATGATTGAACTGTACTTTTGAGTGTTTTTGTTTGCCAGAATCTGTGTTAGCACTTAAAGCTCCAACAGCAGATGTATATCTAGCAGTGCATGGTGAATTTAGTTACAAAAAGGAACTTGATATCAAATAAGCGGTTAAATGCAAACATCCAACAAAGTTGATTTGAACTGTGGGATTAGTACATGCTGTGCACAATGTGACCTGCTTGGGCACATTTGAAAAAGGCACTCAATGTATCTTTACAAGTCATTCACGCAATTTCATTAATATGAAGCCTTTGTCACTGCATTTGCAACTAGGAATGACCCACAGTTTGTCCAATGTTACCACATGAGTTTCCACTTTCTCGGAATGTTGTAGATTTAACATAATGGATCTAGAGTTTCCGTGTGAATTCCACCCAGAATCTAGGCAGAAACAGATTGCAGAATTCTAAGGAGAAGTGAGTTACGCCCATAATCACTTTAGTCTGGATTACATATTGAGGCTCATACCAATGCATTTGAGTAAACATTTCCACTTTGGCAAAAATCAGTGTCCAATCCATTCTTGCCATACTTTACCAATTGGCCCCTAGCAAAAACACCACATCAGGAGGATTCTTCGCTCTTAGCCAATATACTTATGAAAAGAACTGGGTGGCGACCCAGTCCAGAGCAGAGCTGTACATCGTAATTGCTGATATCAACAATCAGGGCGTACATTGTGGAATTTCCACTGGCCACAATTAAAAGTGAAACTGCGAGTGTGTTCATGTATGAGCTCATAAGCTCACTAACAATGGCAAACCATTGAAATCTTACCCCATGAACGTTCCAGAGGTGCTGGGGGGATGGTCACGCAAGTGTCACGTTAAGGCAACCGACCTGTCAATGATGTAGGGAGTAATATCACATCATCTGCTGTTAAACAAGCCCTGCACCAGCAGCGATACAGTTCACAAGCCAGCTCCAATACCATCGATCATTTCAGCCAGGTCACTTGCTATTCAGCCCACTGAGTTGGTTAGACTGTAGCCCAAGAGTGTGATAGCAGTGCTCTTCATTGTCATAGCTGCCTTACTGGTGAGAGGCTGCACTAGCCCCTAATGGCCATGCCCCTGCTGCTATTAACCCAGCACTATGGGTTAGTGCTATGGGTTGCACTATGCCTCACCACCATCACCACCCCCAAGCTGACTGAATCTCCCCTGAGATAACAAGGTTTAGAGCTGGATGAACACAGCAGGCCTAGCAGCATCATAGGAGCAGGA
>NC_063332.1:19114004-19126835 GCF_021869965.1 Rhincodon typus | reverse complement strand
GAAGGGTCTAGGCCCGAAACGTCAGCCTTCCTGCTCCTATGATGCTGCTTGGCCTGCTGTGTTCATCCAGCTCTACACCTTGTTATTTCAGATTTTCCAGCATCTGCAGTTCCTACTATCTCTGAATCTCCCCTGACTCTGATGGGTGACTTTGCTGACAAATGAACAGGCAAGGTCCAGTGCCAAGGTCCTGGGCGCTCACCAGTGCTGGACTGGGCCAGTTGCAGATAGTCAAGGGGCACTGCAGAGATGCAAACAAACTAGCATTATGAGGAATCGAAGTTAACAGGAACCCTGGACTTCCCTTGCAAAACACACAGCATGTTCAGTCAGCTCCAGTGGCCAAGGAGGATCCAGGGACTTCTTCCCCCCGTCACAACAGCCATCAGCTCCATTCCATTCTGGCTGTTTTCCCCTGCAAGCTGTGAAGCAGTGAGCAAAGGGTCTCTGTGATGAGAAGGCTATGAATACCTGCATGCTAGCAGGGCAGCAATGTACAAGTGCGCTTGCTTGCTTGTGCTGGCGTGCAAGAGAGGTAGTGAAGGATGAGCCCTTGAAGAAATGAAGCCTTGCCCTGGTAAGGATGCGGAATTGTGAGGCATAATGGTACTTCAGAGGTCTAGCCTCTAGTTATTGGCAAAGAGCATAGGAGCATTTCAAGCCAGTTGCCTACCTTGCTCTGACACTGCAACCAGTTGAGTATCACAAAGTTGGTCCATCACCACGCTCTCCAGCTCGCTGATTAGCACATCCATCTCACTCTGACAGGAAAACACCTCCTCTCCTTTACCACCCACATCGTCAGCTCAATGCTGGCTTCCTCAAAACATGGCACCCTGCTTCCTGCTTCCTCTAGGAGATCCAGCAACCAAATAAGCCAGGCTTAGCAGTGGCTTCAGACAGCACAGGTGGCGGTACAAGGGCAGCACAGGATGACATAATCAAGGTGTAGCACACAGTCAAATGCAAAGCAGGTCCCACCTGGGAGATGGGCCAAGCAAACAGATAGCAGTCGCTCAGAGAGTGCAACGTTTGATACAAGTTGTCAAGAGGCATCCAGAAGTACAACTCAAAGCCGCTGCCCACCGAAGGCAAACAGTCATGTGCCCCTCTAAAGCCCACAGCAGCTTTTAATGCCCCCTCCCGCCCTTTTAGGTGTCAGCTTTGCTTCAGAATATTGGACTCAGCAGGTCATGGAATTGAGTTCAACTTGGCTACTTGGCACATAATCCAGGCTGGCACAACCAGTGCAGGACTGAGGAACTTTTCAGATGAGACATTAAACCCAAGTCTCATCTGCCCACTGCAGTGGATGCAAAAGATTCCATGCCACTACTTCAGAAAGCAGAAGTTGCATTTTCCCCTGGTGTACACCAGTTAACTCACTGAAGAGATTATCTGGCAATTATCTGATTGCTGGTGGTGAGAGAGGTTGGTGTACACTAAGTGGCTGGTGCATTTTGCGTATACTTGCAGTTAACACATTTCAGAAGCCGTTTGAGATAAACTGAGATTGTGAAAGGTTATATAAACGCAAATTTTGTCTGTGTGATGTGTGTGTGTGTGTGTGTGTACATGTACGTAATATGTGTATGTTATATGTGTGTGAGATATGTATGTGTGTAGAGTGTGTGTGTGTGGAGTGTGTATGTGTAGAGTGTGTGTAGAATGTGTGTGTGTGTGTGTCTGTGTGTATATAGAGTGTGTATAGATTGTGTGTGTAGAGTGGGTGTGTGTGGGTGTGTGTGTGTAGAATGCGTGTGTGCGTAGAGAGTGCGTAGAATATGTGTGTGTGTATAAAATGTGTATAGAGTGTGTGTAGAGTGGATGTGTGTGTGTGTGTATAGTGTGTGTGTATATATATATATATATATATACATAGTGTGTGCGTCTAGAATGTGTGTGTATATTGTGTGTGTGTATAGAGTGTGTGTGGATGTAGAATGTATGTGTGTGTGTGTATATAGTGTGTGTAGAATACGTGTGTGTATAGAGTGTGTGTGTGTGTATATAGAGTATGTGTGTGTGTGTGTATATAGAGTGTGTGTTTGTGTGTGTGTATAGAGAGTGTGTGTGTGTGTCTATATAGAGTGTGTGTGTGCATGTATATAGTGTATGTATATAGAGTGTGTGTGTGCGTGTATATAGTGTGTGTGTGCATGTATATAGAGTGTGTGTGTGCGTGTGTGTGTGTGTGTGTGTGTTTTGGGTAGCTCAGTTGGTTGGATGGCTGGTTTGCGATGCAAAGTCACCCCAGTGTGGGTTCAATTCCTGCACCAGCTGAGGTTACCATGAAGGTCCCACTTTCTCAAGCTGTCCCCTAGCCTGAGGTGTGGTGACCCTCAGGTTAAACTGCCACGAGATGTCTCTCTCTCTCTGTCATGACGGAGCAGCCGTATGGTCCAGTTAGGGCAGCAGGGTACTTGTTGTTTGTGTTGTGTCCCCACACTAATCCAATACACATAAATGAGCTTTTTGAGGAGAGTGAGGTCTCAAAGCTTGACCCCCTGAGAATGCTGCACATCCAGGGTATTCCATTTAAATCACACTCATGGAACATCCTGACAGTTATTCATTGCACTGCCACATGGTGACAAGTCCTGGTTGATGGTCGTTGATCCTGGCCCTATGATAGTTGGACATAGGTTGTTCCCATGATTAGCTTTGTCTGAGTTGTTTGAGGTATCAAAGGGAGGCCAGACATGGTCCAGCAGTAAAAGTAGAGTTGCTACCAGAAGCAAGTGCACAAACTCCTCGTGGTCAGCTCAACAGTTACCTTCAACAAGATCCCAGGGCTGCAACCCACTTAGCAACAGTTGCAGCATGACTTTGAACAATTTGAGCAGGGAAAGCAGGGATCACTGTCCGTATTTGTAGAAGTAGCCACAACAGAACACAATAGCTAACACCGGAAAAAATAACAGAAACAAGATCAAAAACAAATCAGTGGGAATAATCTTGGAGTACGCCAAAACAAAAAGCAGGATGAAAGGAGATAGAGAATCGAATACGCAAAGTGTACAACTCCTCCACAGCATCCACGCTACCCTGCTGAACTTTATCAAGCCATGGTTCTTATATCACAACTCTCAACTTTTAATCCAACGAAGAGCTAACTACACAGTGTCACGTGACAAGGATAATTCATGCCAGGTTTTATTTCATCCCAACGAATTTTACTGAAGGGCACTCAAACACAAAACAATGTTTCCTTTATAATTATACCATATTCTAACCATTAAAATAACTTTCTTCAGAATCAGTTTTGCCAATCGTTTTTTTTCAGGAGGGAGAGTAGAGAACATTACAGTGCTCAAATAGGCACAGGAAATCCTAAAGTGACATGAAGGAGGGTAGAGGGACAAACAAAAATATTAACCTGCCCTGCCCAATTTAAAGCCTTTTGTGCATTGCCAGAGCTTCCCATTTCTGGGAGTGGTGGAGGGGGAGCCTGTCTTCTCTGTTCTCGCATAGATCCATTTTATTGCAACCCCAACTTGTGGAGGTGCCTTGGGAACAACCTCTGGCAACTTTCAAGGCACAATCACAAGCTGTTTGTCGCAGGTCAGTAGGTCAGACAAATGTGAGCATAAAACAAAAGGAGGCCAGGATCAGCTCAAAGTCCCATCAACCTCTCAGAACATTGCAGAAGAAACTGGAGATGAAAAGCCATATTTACAGTGCAAGAGACCGAGATGCTTACTTTGCCCACTTGAGATCTAATGCAGTAAAAGGGGTTACCCCAATAACAAACAGATGGAAGAAGCTCAAAACCTATCACGCCAATCATGTTTTGGGTCTTCTCTGTCAACTCGCCGCCTCTTCCTCGGCATCCTATTGGCTCCACAAAGCACCTTTAAATGATATGAATGGTGTTTTTTTTTTATGAAAGGCAAGCACGTCATTATTGACGAACCAATTCAGAAGTCCCTTTCGGCCAAGAAAGTATTTGGCGAGAGGTCAAACAAATTTCCAATGGTGAAGTTTCCGTCCACTGGGACAACTCTCGATTCTGTGCTCTCCTGGAGGGCCTTGTGCGATGAGGAAGCCATTTGTCAAGCTCAGTGTTCATCATTGTGAACTAAATCTTCCAAACGTGGCCCACGTACTCAAAGCTAGGAACTGGAGTGGGTCACCGGGTCCCTTGAGCCTGTTCTGTCTGAACTCAGAGTTAATGTACCACAGAAAGAGACGTCTTGGCCTAATTTCACTTCAGAATCGGCCACGCTGCACATGGATTCGGAGGGAGGTGGGGAGCAGGGGGAGGAAAGAAGACTCCTCCACCAACAATCCCTGCATAGAGTGAAGTAAAGCAGCTCGGACAGAGTGGAGATCCTACGCAAAGGATCCTAAGCAACGTCTCGGGACTGCGGGACGCGTTGTGAATGGGTTGATAAAGAACACTAATAACCTGTAAACTTTCGCAGTAACTCCGTGCAGGTTTCCGCCACCATTTCATCATCGTATCTCTCCATGATGAGGGCTTCTTCTCCGCAGATCCAGCCGCTCAACACATGCCCGTACCGCTCGGCCGGGTACAGCACATCAAAACTGCAGATCTTCTTGTACCACAGGTCCTCTGGGTAGGCAAGGCTCTCATTTTCCGCGTCATCCTCCCAAACAAACTGGATGCTGTTGCACTCGGGACTCCAGAAGGGCTCCTCGAATTCCAGGAAGATCTTGTCCGTGGTGCTAATGCCCAGCATCTGGATGGCCGAGACCTTCTCTTCAGGGAGACGCGGGTGGAACATGGTCTCATGGTACTTCTTTAGCACTCCCAAGGACATGGTCACGATTACATGATCGGCTGGGATCAGCTCGCAATCTTCACACTCCACGTAGACCTGATAGCCGTCTTCCTCCTGGCTGTCAAGGTTGTGGCTCGGGAACGAGCTGCTGATCAACTGGATTTCCTTGCTGACCGAGCGGTTCCAGTGAATGTACTTGACCGGCTTGTTCAGCTGGATCACTGATTTGGGGATCTCCTGCGCCAGGATCTCCACTATGTTAATAAAGCCACTCGGGATGACATGGTGGGCTCCAGGGATTTCTGTCCACTCACCAAACTCACTCAGGGATACTTCATCCATGCTGTGACAACTGCTCTCACAGCTTTCAACCTGCCAAAGGAAATGAGACACAATTGAAATCAAGAGGAAGGGAGAAATCTGGCCCATCCTCCCCCAAAACCCAAGCACAGAGTCAGATTACTGCGATTCAAACCCACATCAGAAAGTGCAGAGTGGGAGATAGTCATCCTGCTCAGTCCTGACACTGACCATGTAAAGTCTGCCTAGCTATGGACTAGATAGACAGGGTGGTGAAGGAGGTGTTTGGCACACTTCCCTTCATTGGTTGGTGCATTGAGTATCGGAGTTGGAACATCATGTTGCAGCTGTGCAGGACATTGGTAAGGCCATTTTTGGAATATTGCATTCAATTCTGGTCTTCCTGCTGTAGGAAAGATCTTGTTAAACTTGAAAGGGTTCAGAAAAGATTTACAAGGATGTGTTTGAGGCTGAATAGGCTGAGGCATTTGTTTTACCCTGGAGTGTCGCAGGTTCAGGGGTGACCTTATAGAAGTTTATAATATCATGAGGGGCATGGATCGGGTGAATAGCCAAGGTCTTTTTCCCAGGGTAGAAGACTTCAAAACTAGAGGGCATAGGTTTAAGGTGAGAGGGGAAAGATTTAAAAGGGACCTGAGGGACAAACTTTTTCACGCAGAGGGTGGTGCATGTATGGAACGAGCTGCCAGAGGAAGTAGTGGAGGCTGGTACATTTATAACGTTTAAAAGGCATCTGGATGGGAATATAAAGAGGAAGGGCTTAGTGGGATATGGGTCAAATGCTGGCAAATGGGATAAGATTTATTTCGGATATCTGGTTGGCACAGACAAATTGAACCAAAGGGTTTGTTTCCATTCTGTACATCTGCATGACACTAGATTTGTCCACATTCAATCTCCAGACCTGTTGTGCATCAAAGTACTTTGATCCCCAAACACAAACCCTGAGTATTCAGCTGGACTGTCCTCCTCCATCTTTTCCCAGCCTCCCACCTCTCCCAAAACGAAAACAGAACCAGGCTGACTTTTTCATCATTTCTGCTCAAACCTCTCCCCTTAACACGTCCATCCCACTTCCCAGGTCCATTTTCAAGCAATGAATTATTTTAGCCTTTGGTGGGCAGTTTTCTCCATACTGTCATTATTTCGTGCAGAATTTTTATTCGTTCGCAGGATGTGAGTGTTACTGGCCTTGCCAGCGATTATTGCCCATCCCTAATTACCCAGAGTGCAGTTAACAGTCCAGCCCATTGCTGTGGATCTGGAATCACATGTAGGCCAGACGAGGTAAGGATGGCAAATTTCTTTCCCTAAAGAACATTAGTGAACCAGATGGGTTTTTCCCAACAATCAGCAATAGTTCTATGGTCATCATTAGAGTTTTAATTCCAGATTTCTATTGAATTCGAACCTGGGTCCCCAGAACATTACCTGGGTCTCTGAATTAACAGTCCAACAATAATACCACTATCACCTCCCCGTCATGGTCACCATTCAACTCTTAATTCAAAGCTGAATAAAGATCCCACTATCTGCCATGGTGGAATTTGATCCTGGGTCCCCCAGAACATTACCTGGGTCCTTAGACTAATAAAACAGTGATAATACCAGTAAGCCATTCGCTCCACCTATTAGATATATTTCTAATGATTACCCATGTGCTAGCTGACTTACACTGGCTCCGAGTCAAGCAAATCCTTGTTTACAAATCCATCTGGGCACTATCTAGATCTGCATTCTCCTCCAACCCTACATCCCTCCAAGTTACCTGTGTTCCCCTCATTCCATACTCGTTAACATCCCTGATTTAAATTGCTCAACATTGGGGGTTGTGCCTTCAGCTAGCAAGACACTAAGCTCTGGAATTGCCTTACTAAACTTCTCCACCTCTTTTTTTCTTTAAAACACTCCTGAGGACATCTATCTCTTTGACTGCCTGCTTAAAATGTGACTCAGAGTCTCGTTTTGCTTTTTAATTGTCCTGCCAAGACCCACATTGAGATGTTGACGACAAAGGGATGACAGAATAAATACAACAGTGTTCCCTGGTTGAAGTGGCAGTGAGAGGGTACAGAGATATTATATGCAAGAGAGTTAGAACTGAGAGCAGGAGATTTATTTCCGTAACAGAGCACGATATGCATTATCAAAATCAGCAATCAAAGCAGAGACTATGTCAACATTTAAAATTAGGTGACAGCAATGTTTAAAGGGAAGTCAAATAAAGGGATATGGTAAGAGGCTAAGCACACAAAGTAAGGCCTGCAGGCAATAAAGTGTTACAGGGAAAAGGCAAGAAAGAGGATGTGAGGAATGTCACATTGGCCATGATGCTATTGAATGGTGGAGCAGGCTCAAGGGACCTGTTTCTGTAGATGTAGAAACAGCCTACACCTATTCCTGTTTCTCATTGTCTTACGGCATATCCTGGTTGGGCTGAATGGCCTCTTTATTAAGGGAACAGGAAGCGATCTGCCATTCACCTCTTCCTTCTGATGTAAAAGTTTCACTAAACAGCTGCTAGCATGGACAGGAGACAGCTGGAGAATTTCCTAAAGTCCTGCGATTAATTTATTTCCAGGTTTATCTTATGGCAGTCTGTGAAATGTAAGATGATACAGTGTGTTGTGTAATATGTTCCCTGGAGAACAGGTATGGGAGATTGTATGTGTGTAATTGGTTACACAAGGCTTCAGCTTGTAAAGGTAATGTAGAATATAATGAAATGTGATTTGGTTCTCAATGTTTACTAAAATGTTATAATTGCCTTCAAAGCACATTTTATTTTCAACCTGCCTTGATCTTTAAAAAAAAATTCAAAGCCAGAAATGTAGCCGAAAGCTAATTTATTTTCACAGAATTCAAATGCAGCCAAGGCAATTTTCCTGCAAGAACATTTGTGTGATTCCATTCGCTCAGTTCAAAGATCAACCTCCCTTGATGCCAAGAGGCTGAGCTGATTTCCCTTGTCTCCATCTTCCCTTATCCCTGAAGCAGGTTAGATTCAGTTTGGGAAGTTGGTACAGCTACCCTAGACCAGGAAAGGCTAAAGGGAGACTTGATAGAAGCGCTTAAAAAACCATGGGAAGTTTGTTACAGTTGACTCGGGAGAAAAAAAAATGACTGTTTTCACTAACAGAAGGGTCAACAACCTCAGAGGAAAACTTTAAAGTAAGTGGATAAAAAAGCCAGGGGACAGAGGAAGAGAACTGTTCGGGTAGGTCTGCATTGCCACAAGGAGTGGTGGAAGCACCTGCCAGTATGACTTTTGATAAGTGATTGGACTTCTCTCTCTACTCAGAAGGGAAATTTTACAGGGCTATGGGAAAGAAAACAACGGAATAGGACGCCTTCAAATGGGCCAGTTCAGGCGTGATGGGCCAAACATTTTTTTTTCCTTTATTCATTCATGCAATGAGGGCATCGCTGTCAGCATTTATTGCCCAGAGGGCAGTTAAGAGTCAACCACATTGTTGTGGGTCTGGGGTCACATGTAGGCCAGACCAGGTAAGGATGGCAGTTTCCTTCCCTAAAGGACATTAGTGAACCGGATGGGTTTTCCCCAACAATCGACTAATGGGTTCATGGTCAACATTAGATTCTTAATTCCAGATATTTATTGAATTCAAATTCCACCATCTGCCATGGTGGGATTCAAATCTGGGTCCCCAGACAATATCTGGGTCTCTGGATTAACACTCCAGTGATAATACCACTAGGTCATCACCTCCCACTCATTGTGTGCTTCCTATCCTACAATTCGCTTTCGAAGACAGCCCCTACCTTCAAGAATTGCTGAAGCATGGCCAACTTCAGCTCCTTGGTGATACCCATGTCCTCGGTATCAGCTTTGAGGCGCTTTCGCACCCCACTCCTCGTGAAAACACCAACACTGTTTTGGCTTTCTTCACCAACTGGCCTTCCCCGTTGGAAGAACTCCTGAGTCAGGTTGTAGACCTATCAAAAGACATTAGTCAACGTCAAATATCTATATCGACAGTAACTTGAAGAAAAACATCACCTAATGTAATCCTGGAGGACAAACAGTAATAAAAATCAGAAGGTGCCAGACATAATCATTGGGTCGAGCAACATCCTTGGAGAGAGACAGAATTAAACGTCTCAGGTCAATCATGTTTCATTACAACAGAAGGAAGGTTGCAATTGAAGAGTTTTGGACCTGGTTGAAGAGGGAAAGGGGCAGGAAGAACAAAGTGGGAAGGTCTGTGATAGGGCGAAGGGCAGGAAGGATTCACTAACAAGATATTGCCTAATGCTCCAGCCAAAGAGATTGGTAATGGGTGCAGTAAAGAAACAAAGGTCATGTACAGATGAAGTGTGACCAGCAATAAAACTGCTTTTTGAGTGCAATAGTAAGAGATAAAGTAAAAAAAAAGCCAACTGATGAAAGACAAAAAAGCACAAATGGTGCTAAGAAGGAGGATGCAGTTCTGTTCCTCGAGTTTGCATTGGGAGTCTTTGGAAGAATGTAGTAGGTCACGGATAGAAAGGACAGAGAAGGAGCAAGCTGTAGAATTAAAACGATAGGTGCTAGGAAGCTTGGATTCCTGCCTCAAATCTGAACAAGGTGTTCCATAATGCAAACGTCCAGTATGGAGTTGACCATATCATGAACAGCAAATACAAAATACCAAATTGAAAGATGTACGTGTACAATAAAGGTTCATGATATTATTTGATTTATATTTCTAAATTGTGTGTTAAGAAAGGAGGGAAATAGTTTGCATTTCCTTTTGAGCTCTGCAAGTGGTGCAGAGTGTTCTGAAGCTTGGTTTATATGCAATAAAATTACGTCTTTAGAACCCTTGAGATGAATAGCTCAGTGCATTCGTAACAGGAGTAGAAAAAGAGAAAAAAGGCCTATTGCATAACAACAAAGCAACCAGTAATGCAGGAAACTAAGACAGAAACAAGTTCGTTTCGAAAGGCAGTGTTTAGGTGTCTTTCAGAAGAAGTAGGTCATTCAGAAAGAGACTGGGTCTACAGCAGCAGCAGCAATGCAACTTTAGCAGTCTCCGAAAACTCAGAGCTGGGGAAAAAGTACTGAGTATCTTAAGAGAAAACAAGCAGAGACAGAAAACTGCTGCAAGCTGAGTACATGGAAAGTTCATGCATTTACTCTGGAAGTGTTTAGGAGTTACAAGTTGTCATTTAGTGGTACAGAACTTGAGCATTGCTGAGAAAAGAAACATTTTATTGAAGTTTTTCATCCTTTTGTGCTGATGAGTGCAAGCTGAAAAATTTTGACAAATAGTGTCTTTTTTCTCAAATTTAGAAGTCAGTGAGAAGAAAGCTCCAGGAACCAATTACTGTTGTTTCAACTGACCAAGGGACTGCAGGCAGAATGACCCATCACTGAGATGTGAGTATCTGTAAGGGTGTTGTTGGGGATAAAGGGATTGTATCTTTATTCCCATATTTCTGATATTTATAATAAGAACATTTCAATTAATTCTTGGATAGTGGAACATAGTTCATGTATTTCTTTTATGTGATTAACTCTGATGTTCTTTTGTTAAAATGTACGTTGACAGCCTCTTGTGAAAATGTTCAGTGATTGGTCAACATTGTAAACAAATACGAATACAAAACATGGTCTATCAAGTCGGTTCACTCTGGGACCTGACTTGTCCAGAGTTACCATTAACTGGGATCATAACACATGTAAATCATTACTACACTTGGAAGTAGTGCTTAGGATGGTGAGATTGGAGAAAGTGAAGGGGTAGGTGGTGGCACGGTGGCTCAGTGGTTAGCACTACTGCCCTCACAGTACCAGGGACCTGTGTTCAATTCCAGCTTTGGGTGACTGGCTGTGTGGAGTTTGCACATTCTCCCTGTGTCTGCAGGGGTTTCCTCCAGGTGCTCCAGTTGCCTCCCACAGTCCAAAGATGTGCAGTTTAGGTGGATTGGCCATGCTACAGTGTCCAGAGATGCACAGGCTAGGTGGACTAGCCATGGGAAATGCAGGGTTACAGGGATGGGGGATGGGGGTATGGGTCAGAGTGGGATGTCCTTTGGAGGGTCTGTGTGGATTTGATGGGCCAAATGGCATGCTTCCACAAAGTAGGAATTTTATGATTCTAGGTGTTACATTTCCTGAATTTCCACAGAAACATGCCATTGTGAAGTCAGGGCAGGGTGAACTGGTTGATTATACAGAATTAGCTGACTGAAGCTAGAACAGAGTTTATGGATGCTCTTATTCACCATTGTCTTTGTTCTCAACAGAATGGACAACACTGCAAAGTAATCACTGTACTGATTCCGAGATGCCACAGATCAATTGTACAGCAAGAGACTGGTGTTATATGTCCTCAAGGACATTGAGGGCCAATACAATCTCAACTATGATGTAATCCACATTTCAATATTGTTCTCTTGTTTGCTAGCTCAAGTCAAGTTGCAAGGCGGTTCTGCTTTTCAAAATACAAACAGGAAGAGGCCATTGGAAGGATGGGCTTCTCAGCAAGTCCCAGGCATGCAGCCTAAAGTAAAAGACACTGAGTATTCCCATTCTGCCAGGTTACAGTCCCCATGGTGATCCAGTAGGACTATGGCAACTTTACTTCCTCTACTGAGAGAGTTCTGGACTACAGAATCACCCCTTTTAAAGCATAGGAACTAAATTGTTTGGAAATGTTGAGCCTTCAAATGCTAAACCCCATAGTTTGAAATCCAGAAGAAATGCATGGAGTTGTGCACATTTACGAAAGACTGAGATATCGTCCCACCTCGTTGTATACATCGCTGAATTCCTCAACGACATCCTTAGGTATTCTCTGTCCACTGCTGGTGCAGTAGTGTGCCACTCCATTCCTGGAGTAGAGACTGATGCGGCCAATGCTTCGCTCCCTATCTGTAGTTTCTTCAAGCAGACCATGGTCTTCTGCTAGCTGGTAAATCGGGTTCCCATGAGCACCGTGAATCCAAGTTGCCCCAAGGTCAAATGTAGCACAGCCTGAGCAAAGAATATTGTATATACAGATATTATTTTTTTCATAAAGTGAAACAAGTCAGCTAAGTGGCAACTGAAACAACCAGAGGAAAATATTTTATAAATAGTGCGAGTTTAGAATCAGGAATGCACTGCCCAAGAGTGAGATGGAGACAGGGTCAATTGAGGCTTTCAATGGGGAATCAGACCATTAACCAGAAGAGAACAATGTGCAGAATTATGGGGAAAAGACAGGACAGTAGCACCAGGTGAATTACTCTTGCAGAGAGCTTTTACAGACATGATGGGCCAAATGGCCTACTTGTGTCTTAAACAGTTGTAAGATTTGTACTGTGGTCACACACAAAACAAACATTAAAATAAAAACAAAGAATTGCAACTGCTGGAAAACTGAAACGAAAATAGATATTGCTGGAGAAACTCAGCAGGTCTGGCCACATCTGTGGAGAGAAAGCAGAGTTAATATTTTGGGTCCAGTGACCCTTCTTCAGAACAGAATTGCTTTCTCTCCAGAAATGCTGCCAGATCTGCTGAGTTTCTCCAGTGAGATCTGTTGTATAAGAGAAACAAACATTCTTTTTAGAGCATAGAGAAAAACCATTGCACCTTAGTGAGCAATTTGAAAAGGATGTTAAAAACCAAAAGAACTGCGGATGCTGTAAATCAGGAATAAAAACAAAGTTGCTGGAAAAGCTCAGCAGGTCTGGCAGCATCTGTGGAGGAGACAACAGAGTTAACGTTTCGGGTCCGGTGACCCTTCCTCAGAACCGGACCAGAAACGTT
>NC_063332.1:19096504-19113504 GCF_021869965.1 Rhincodon typus | reverse complement strand
AAACTGTTTACAGGCCCACCCACAGTTTCCCCTAGAGGTGCCCAGCCGTTCCACTGCCTCCTTCCCTGCGATCCCCACCCTTACTGGGGTCAGACTGCATCTGGGCAGGGCATTCTCAGCCTGCAATCATCCCTGACATCATCCACCCAAATCTTCTAAAGCCAAATGCTCCAATAGGGAGCTGACTCCCTCAGCTGTGGAGTCTGAGACTGAACCCTGATGTAGTGGGAGGGCAAGAAGCGACTATGTTCTGAGGGCACATAGACAGCATAAAGACATTTTCACATCTGTAATTATATACATACATTCTGCCATCTTAGCAGTAGGACCTGGTGAAGTGGCAGACTTAAACAGCAACCATCCCAAGGTTAATAGACATTACAGTGTCTTTTTTCTTTCTTTATTGGTTCATGGGATGAGGGTGTCACTGGCTAGGGCAGCGTTTACTGCCCATCCCTAATTGCTCAGAAGGCAGTTAAGAGTCAACCACATTGCTGTGGGTCTGGAGTCACATGTAGGCCAGACCAGTTAAGGATGGCAGTTTCCTTCCCTAAAGGACATTAGTGAACCAGATGGGTTTTTCAGACAATTGTCAATGGATTCATGGTCATCATTAGATTCTCAATTCCAGATATTTGTTGAATTCAAATTCCACCATCTACTGTGGTGGAATTTGAACTCGGGCCCCCAGAACATCGTCTGGGTCTCTGGATTAACAGTCCAGCGATAATTCCACTGGGCTATCGCCTCCCTAGGTGAACATTGATCACTTCTGAGAAACATCTTGGATAACAGCAGAGGCTCGGGATGCTTCAATGCTTCCGTTAATGACTGCGCTGAGGAGGTGTCAACGCTGAGGACAAGAATGAGTGGTATAACCCATTTCCTTCAGGAGTCTGTGCTGGATACTGTCACAAAGCAATAACACTTTGGTAATCAACTTCATCCAGCAGAAATGTCAATGCCAATGTCAAAGGGAGTGTTGAACGAACAACAATCCTTTCGTAACACAACTGAGAGTGTGAGCAAAGCTACTTCTCCAGTCAACTAAACATAGAAGACAGCCAATGATATCTGGCCTCATCAACCAATCAAGGGAGATAAGCTGCATATGACTCCCATGGAATCCAGCCCTATGTTCACAGGTTCAGGACATGGTCTACCAATATCACAGACCTCTCCCATCAACCGTGCTCTCACTGATGGATAATAGTAACTTTCAAATCTCAAAACGGGGCAGCACAGTGACTCAGTGGTTAGCACTGCTGACTCACAGCGCCAGGGACCTGGGTTTGATTCCACCCTTGGGTGACTGGGTGGAGTTTGCATGTTCTCCCTGTGTCTGTGTGGGTTTCTGCCGGGTGCTCCGGTTTCCTCTCACAGTCCAAAGATGTGCAGGGTAGGTGGATTGGCTGTGCTAAATTGCCCATAGTGTTCAGGGATGTTTATGTTAGGTGCTTTAGACATGGGAAGTGCAGGGTTACAGACACAGAGTAATGGAATGTGTCTGGGTAGGATGCTCTTCAGCGGGTCGGTGTGGACTTGTTGGGCTGAATGGCCTGCTTCCACACTGCAAGGACTCTAAGGAAATGGAGCCACTGTGTGAAGGATTTTTATGAAACTTTGTCTCTGTAATGTCCACATGATAACAGCTATTGTATGTAGTGTACAGTTCAGGTTGAAATGAACAAGTCAGTTCTGAGCAGTGGGGACTGTATATGTGAGAAAAAACCCTTCATTTACAGTTTTCAGAGAGTAATGGACAAAGTGGTGGAAGCCAACTCTGCAAACACCAATAGAGGTCCCCAAATACTGTAAATAAAAGAAAACATGGACTTTGACTGATTCGGCCATTGTGAAACCATTGCTCTGTGCGTTACAAAAAACCTATTATGAATCAGCTACTTTGACTCATTGTGAACAGGAACTGAGGAGATCTTCAAATATTTGGGTAATTTTGCAATGAAGATTGACTCAGGGGAATTGGATCTGTCAGTCCTGCTCTGCTGATTCTGTGACAGTCTTGTCAAGTGAATGTTACTGTGTGTTGTAACGGTCTGATCTGCATGACTCAGTGGGATGTGGTGGATATGTGTGTATCCCACCTTTCTGAAAGGTCAGCAAGCTCCCTAAAATAGGTAGCTACAAAAATAAATGTGTTTTACAAACAACCCAATCTCTGAAATTTCCTTCTGAAACCTCTTCAATGCGCTATCCTCCTTTAAGATACTCTTACATCTCCTTTCATGGCTTCGAGTCAAATTTTGTTGCAGCACGCTCCAAAGAATTTGTAAACGTAGATTCCTTTTTCATCTTCAGCTATAGTAGCAAATGTCATTTTAGATGCAGTTATGAGAATGAGGGTACAGAGACAAGCCATTGTTAGCACCACACGATGTTCTAAGCCTGTTAGATCAATAGGTGTCCTTTCCACAGGGCCACTTCTAGTATGAAACTGCATTAGGATTGAATGAGAGAGCATCAATGTTGGGAAGACTTCCATCTGTTTGTAACGTCAATCTGTATTAAACAGCACGAACCACACAGAGAGATCAAAGTTACCCTTGTAGACGGGTTTATGCAGAGATTGCAGGCCTCAGCAGCTTCAAAACATTTACAGCCAGTGAAAGATGATGTCACATAACTCAGTTCCATTATTCACATGAAAGTCCTTCCTGCATTGCTTTGGCCGACTGTCATGCACTGGAACTTTTGTTCCAGCTGGCGAACATCCTCATCATCACAAAGCTGTCGACTTGCTCCCCGTTGCCCATCCCATATCCTCGGTGCTTCCTCCAGTTGTTTGGGGCATAGTTTCTGAGTATCAATGAGTGTCCTCTGTCTGGACCTTACGGTCTGAAGCCCCAGACGTGACCTTCCTGGGCACCTTGTGTCGAAGGCCATCTGAGGACCCTGTTGGAAGGAGGCGCTGCATTGCAGAAACAGTATCACATGGTGCTCTGACCTCCTCCTCTGGGCAGAGTATATCGCCACTGCCCCTCTGTCTGCATGGCATTCCATGGAATATGAGTGACCAGGCTCCCCTGCATCTTCCCCAGTATCATGATGCACCTGAAACTTCCGCAGTAATGGGCAGCTCTACTTCTGCTGGAAGTTGAGCCTGGTCCTGGGTTTGTAGATGCATGTGCTCCTCATGCATTCATGTGGCAGCCCTTTGATTGCAGTGGCTACATGGATAACCACAGCTTCTAATCCATTGGGGAAGGTGCCAATGACCCTCTTTGGGCAATATCAGAAACAAAGCAGCTCCTCAGTAAAGTGATCACTCAACAGTCACAGCACATACCAATAATATTTGAACAGCACCTTCTAAATATTGGGACAGGGAGACCCTGACAAGGAAGCCAGTGAGTTGTCTCTGCATTCTGAGGAAGGGTCACCGGACCCGGAACGGTGTCTCTGATTTCTCTTCACAGATGCCGCCAGACCTGCTGAGCGTTTCGAGAAACTTCTGATTTTGTCTTTGCGTGCATGTTGTGTGTCATTGCGCTGATTTGGATGTCTGTTGCTCAAGTCCTTTGGTGGACAGACAGTATCTGACTGTACATGTGACAGTGCTAATGAGAGCCAGTACCCCACAGCTCCAGTTCCTGGAGAGGCAGCACTGCAGATGGGACATGGTGTGGCTGTTTGATGGTGCAGAGTGTGGAGAGAGCCGCTCCTGCACTGTGTGCAGGCTGTGGGAAGATGATTGGTACTTTGGCAATGAGGGTGAATGTTTCCGGGTCACAATGCTTCACAGCCATTAGTATGATTGATTTGTAATGTGGAATGATGTGGGTGAGATGCTTGGAGCCAGGATTTGTATTTCATGCAGCAGGTCAATGTGTAAAGCTCACATGCAGTATTCTGGGATCCTTCGCCTGGATTATGTGAGGGTCTGTTCCATGCTAAAGGACCTCACATTGCCTGAAAGTGGAGCCCCGCTCCCTCACAGAATGAGACACTGACTCCACCCATTCTGGGGATGGTGGCAGCCATTTTTATCCTCAATGTGTGCTTGTGATTCTAACAAGCACCGAGATGTAGCTAGGCTGGTGGTGAGAAGGGTACTATGTGTCAAGTCCTTCATGTACGCCCGGTCTCTCTGTGCCACGGCATGCTGCCCTCTAAGCGGCTGCGTGTCGTGGAGACTCTCACTCATCTCCTGCTGGAATGTGCCTTTCCAAGGTAGGTCTGGAGAAAGATGCAGTGGTTTGTGTTGAGGTTCATCCTGAGCAGCTCCACGATGCGGCACTGTGTGCTATACAGGCTGTTCCCCGGGACGTACACCGAGACCAACCTCGAATGTGCCTGGAGGACCATCAACTCAGTGATAGACACTCCTGGGTCTTCCTGAAACTTGTGGGGCTTCCAGTGCAAGGAGTTGACCACGATCAAATGTTGCAGACTGGCACATTCCAAGGTCCACGACTGCATGCTGAGGGAGGCACTAAAGCTTGGGGCAGCTGGTGCCACGTGCTGTGGGGAAAGATCACTGTCTAAGGTCTTTCAGGCCAAAGTATAACAAAGGTCTGTTCAATTATCAATGTGTATAAATAGTGTCCTGAATGAACAAAAAATGCCTTTGGTCTTTGCAACTGCAGGGAATGTCAAATTCCAATGTTTGTTTCTCACGAAATGCAAAGAATGTAGAACTGCTTTAGTACCTGTGAATGTAGATGAAGATTTTTACGAATAAAGTATATTTTTGCAATAAAAAAGAACTTGTGATTGGAACATGATGGAAGTAGCACTGGATGGAATGAGTCACAGACTCAGTCTCTCAGCCAAAGTGACAGCCCCAAACCCTCATACTCTCTTCGCCCTTATCCCCTTGTCAAACCCATCCACTTTGATCTTCCCATGTTCCCACTCAACCCATTTATTTCACTGTTCATTGCCACACATCATGCTTGATTCCCAGGCATATTGCATTGTCATGCCAGACATAATGATGCACTCTCCCCCTATCGAAGACGAAGTGGTACTGACTGCCTTTCTGTCCCATATTCTATTGTCTCCCCCAATGTGTTGAGTTGCCCTTCCTTCACAATTATTATCCTTCAGTGTCTCTGTATGCTGCCTCCAATCTCCATAACTGAGTTCCCCAGCTTCCCCACCAGAGAAGTGGCCCCTGATTACAACCCCCGCATCCCCCACCTTAACATTCAACGGACAGAGCACCGGGACCAACAGTGGCCCAGCTCCCTGACTGACCGTGAAGGTCAGCCCTGACTGATGAATGAACAGAGCCCTGACTGAACTCTGTGCCATTCCTAACTGACTTGCCATGAGTCCCAGGAATGGCTGGACCAGACACACAAAACTGACCATGGCCCACTCCCCAGACTGTAAATGACTGCTCCAAGTGGTTGACTGACCAAGTCCAAGGCCATGGACTGATATTGGATGTTATGGTTGACATACTGTGTTGATCCCCTCACCGCTGCTGTCTCTTAGAGGGCCTGTGTACATTGATCGCTGGTTCTAGAAGCCACTGCTTCACGTGGATCTCAAAGGGAAAATGAGAAAGACTGTAGGCCCTGACTGAAGGCTGTCTCCCTCAGCCTGACTGAGGACCATTGGACTTGGGAGATGTGGCTGTTTATCTGAAACACATGCTGTGTGTTTACTTCAGATATGGCTGGCACATGGTGCAAGTGTGAGACTGATGTAACACGGTGCTGTACAACACGTCCACCTTTTTGACTGATCATGGCTAACTCCCTTGACATGCTGCTGACAGGCTTTGGGCCTGCACAAGGCAGAAATGCTGGGAGCATCCACTCAATCAATTCAAAGTGAGTGAGTGAGTGACGGGAGAGCAACCAAAGAGCCCTGAGGTGCACTATGGTCTAATCTATGAGGCTGCTGCCTCTCCTTGGGTACAAGGAGTCCTGGCAGCAGCGTTGCAATGCAAGGTGCCGCTGCACTCCAAAGTGCAACATATGAAGTGTAGAACAGTGCTGTGAGTGGGTTGGAGAAGTGCCATGAGGGTGTAGTGAGGTTGGTACTTGTCTGATGCCAATCGCCAAGAAGTAGAGGTGTGTGGGTGATCACTGCCAATGGAGCATGCCCTTAGATTTTGGTGACTGTTGTCCAAGATGGAGGCCTGCTAGAGCTAATGCTGAGCTGGAGTCTCCAGGTATCCTTTCTGATATCCCTGCTGGGAATTGTCACTGTGTAGTTCCTCTCTGCCCCATGGGAGAAAGGGAGATAGCATATCAATGAGACAAAATTTAGTGCTAAAGGCATGTAAATAGGCTTCTTGCTGCTCACTAATCAGCTTCTCGTCCTGCTGTTCAAAACCTGGTAGCAGATTTGGACTTCCATTTCTTGACGTCAAGCATCTCATTACTGCTGACCTCACCATATGTTCCCAACTGACTCGGCATTCTCCATGTCGTTCAGGGGAAGGTTCCGTCCATGGTGCATGCTGGGGCTCTTTGAGTGCCAGTTCACCCTGTAAACCTGCACAATTTTCCTTTTCAGCTAACAGTCCAACTCCCCCTTTGAAAGCCTGAATTGAACTTGCCACCAAGCCTTCTCTGCCATTCAATAATCTGAGTTTATCCTCCATGGAAACTGCAGTCTTCATCCCAGGTGCAGTAGTATTATGATGCTGTCTGGGTCTTCATCATGAAACTGCTGTGACTGGGGACAATCGTATGTTATAATAAGAACCAAAAATGACAGGAATGCTCAGTGCACTAGACACTAACTGTTGAGAGAAATACTGAGATTGACGTCGATGTCCTGAACAAGAAGAAGTTGGAGATGTAGCCAGTTTTAAGAAAGTACAGCACGGCAAAAGGAAAGAGAGATGGACAAAAAACCTATAGTGATGGTCTAGACTGGAGAGACTCCATGACTAAAAGGGAAGGTGGTGCAAGGCAAAATTGGGAGGGTAATACGACAAGTAAAGAAAGAGAAGATGTAACAGGGGGTGGTGTAAGAAAGAACGAAAAAATCTTCCTAACAGTTGCTGTCCCAAAAAGAGTGGGCCCGTGCTTATAATCCTTAATTATTGGCCTCGATGACGTCTCCAAAAGGCTGTTACAAAATCAATTGAAAGTTGAGGCACAGTTCCGCAAACACGTGGTGAGTTTCACGGAAATAGGGTTGAAGATTACAAGCAGCAATGTGGGAGCAGGCAATTAAAATTCCAGGCAACATGGTGACACTCTTAAACTGAAAGGAGGTGTTTAATTAAATTGTCACCTAATCTGAGTTCGGGCTCATGTGGAATAGGTTGTAATGTGAGCAGTGAACGCAGTATACAGAATTGACAGAAGTATCAGTAAATCATGGTTTCACCTGGAAAATGTGCCTGGGGCCCAGTTGGCAAGAAGGGAGGAGGTACAAGGTGTAAGGAAATGGAATGTGCCTCCAATACTCAAATTGGAAGGTGCTACGGGAAGGCAAATGGGTAGTAAAGGAATTGGGGAGTAGGTTAGGTACCACACAGGGATCCACTCCATTAAAACATTGAATGGTGGTGGTGCAGCAGGGATATGTTTGTTTCTGATGTCACTCTAGCAGTGATGGAAATGGCAGAGAATTATCCACTTAGTATGGAGGCAGGGTGGGATGAATGGGATGGACAGTGGGAATCGTATTGTGGTTTTGGGAGGGAAGACAGAGGTGCAGGGAATGGAACGTAAAAGGTCAAAGACCCTTTAAGCCATCATGGGGGTTAAGGTGAGTGGCAGGTGTCTTTTCCCTAGGGTGGGGGATTTTAGTACCAGGGGCATAATTATAAGGTGAAACATGAGGGGCAACTTTATTACATAGAGGCTGGTTCGTGTGTGGAATGAACTTCCAGAGGAAATGGTGGGTTTGGGTACATAGAAACATAGAAAATAGGTGTAGCTGTAGACCATTCAGCCCTTTGAGTCTGTAACACCTTTCGATGTGATCAATACTGATCATGCAATCTCAGTATCCCATTCCCATGCTCTCCCCATACCCCTTTATCCCTTTATCGCAAGGGCCACATCCAGCTTCCTCTTGAATATTTCTAGTGAACTGGCCCCCGTTGGGAGAAATTTCCACAGGTTCACAACCATCTGAGTGAAGAAATTCTTCCTCATCCCAGTCCCCAATGGCTTACCCCTTATTCTTAGACTGTGACCCCTAGTTCTGGACCTCCCCAGCTTCGGGAGCATTATCCCCACATCTAACCTGTCCAGTATCATTAGAATTTTAAAGGTTTCTATGAGACCTCTCCCTCATTCTTCTAAATTACAACAAATACAAGCCCAGTCAATCCAGTCTTTCCTCATATGTCAGTCCTGGCATCCCAGGAATCAGACTGGTGAACCTTTGCTGGACTCCTTCAGTAGCAAGAATGTCTTTCCTCAGACTAGGAGACCAAAATTACACGTAAGATGTAGCCTCACCAAAGCCCCGTATAACAGTTGCAACATTTAAAGAAACATTTGGATCAGTACATGAATAAGAAATATTTGGAGGGATATGGGCCGCGCGCAGGCCGGTAAGGCTAGTTTAATTTGGGATTATGATCAGCATGGACTGGTTGGACTGAACAGTTTGTCTCTGTGTTGTATGACTCTGTGATTTTATGAAGGAATCTTGGAAATACTGGTAAGGAAGTTGGAGTTGTCAGAACAGATAGGAGACGGGTAAATTGTGAGAATTAAATAAAGTCAATATCGGAATCGTGGGAGAGTGACATTTGAAGAATTGTGGTCTCTATTAAAATGAGAATGGAAGATTTTATATCTCCTGAGATTTGAACCCTTTGCTATTGTGGAAAAGAATTTTCTTATGTTCTTTGCCTACCGCCTTCAATTTTTGAAAGTTCATGTCAATTTTTTTTAAGATTTCCTGTTCCCCAAAGGACAAAGACTCAACCTGAACGTAGATTTTGATCTAGAAATAGAAATTGGGAGAGAAATAAAAAAGTCAGGGTCTCATTATCATCTGTTTCACCAGATCGTAGAATGGTAGAATTTGCTGAAAGAGGCAACAGCACCATTAGGAGTAGCAGGCCTTCTGGAGAGGAAAGATGGCAACCAGGTGACATTTGAGTGATAACCTTCAGAGAGTCGGTCTAAGTGTTAGTCTAAGTGTCATAAACTGATGGGGCCAAGTGCCCATTTGCGTGCTGCATATTCCAACAGTGATGCAATTTGAGGGATTGTCTGAAACACCTCTGCCCTAATGGCCTAGAAATTTGACCACATCCACAAATGCAAAAGATTCAGGTCTGACCTTTCACTCTCAGGTCAGTGGCAGGGGCAGGAGTGAAGGTTGTGAAAAATCCTTGGTTTGCAAACTGGACCCAGGAGAACGTGCTCTGGAAATTGAAGGTGTTTTTCCTTTTTGGGGGGATGGTGGTGGTGAATGGGTGTATTGGATGAAATTGAGGTTGGTATGAAGCAAATACAATACTTTTTCCATTCTGTAATGTTTGGGGCGACACGGTGGCTCAGTGGTTAGCACTGCTGCCTCACAGGACCAGGGACCCGTGTTCAATTCCACCCTCAGACGATTACCTGTGTGGAGTTTGCACGTTTTCCCTGTGTCTGTGTGGGTTTCCTCTGGGTGCTCCGGTTTCCTCCCACAGTCCAAGGATGTGCAGGTTAGGTGGATTGGCCATGCTAAATTGCCCACAGTGTTCAGGGATGGGTAGATTACGTGGGTTATAGGGGGATGGGTCTGGGTGGGATGTTCTGAGGGTCCCCACATGCCTGGATGAGTGCAGCCTCAACAACACTCAAGAAGCTTGACATCATCCAGGACAAAGCAGCCCGCTTGATTGGCACTACATCCGTAAGCATCCACTCCCTCCACCACCGATGCTCAGTAGCAGTAGAGTGTACTATCTACAAGATGCACTGCAGAAATTCACCAAAGATCCTCAGACAGCACCTTCCAAACCCACATTGTTGGGCCAAATGGCCTGTTTCCACACTGTAGGGGTTCTATGATTCTCTGCTTGAATGGCCTATTTCTGTACCATTATAACAAATTCACTTCAGAACCCTATAATAATTGCCCATGGGTTTTTGTCCTTTGTTGATTTGAGTATACAGCATTCATTATTTTATTTGTTCCCATGCTCTTGAACTTCATTGACTGAAGCACCACAGTCACAGTTGATCTCTTTGTGATTCTGTTTCTGGTTTCGTTGCCAGAACCAATGACACCAAAGTCCTGTGATTGAACTGGGATTTATTTGATCAGCTAACAGAAATAAACCAGTTCACATGGAACAAAACCTAATGCCACAAAGAACCTCAGAATCTGTGATCAACTCACATCCAGCAAATTGTATAATCAGGGGTTGGAATCATACACAAGGGAAGACAGTCGTGGTTGTGGGAGGTCAATCATCCCAGCTCCAGGATATCTCTGCAGGAGTTCCTCAGCGTAGTTTCCCGGCCAAACCATCTTCAGCTGCTTCATCGATGACCTTCCCTCCATCATAAAGTCAGAAGTGGGGATGTTCACTGATGTCTGCACAATGTTCAGCACCATTCATGACTCCTCAGATATTTAAACAGTCTGTGTTCAAATGTAACAAGATTGGACAATTTCCAGGCTTGGGCTGGCAAGTGGCAAGTGCCACTCACACCACACAAATGCCAATCTATGACCATCACCAATAAGAGACAATCTAACCATCACCCCTTGACATTCAATGGTGTTACCATCACTGAATCCCCCACTATCAACATCCTGAGGGTTATTATTGGCCAGAAACTCAACTGGACTCACCACATAAACACAATGGCTACAAGAGCAGGTCAGAAGCTAGGCATATTGCGTTAAGTAACTCACCTCCTGACTCCTCAAAGCCTGTCCACCATCTACAAGGCACAAGTCAGGAGTGTGATGGAATACTCCCCACTTGCCTGGATGAGTGCAGCCTCAACAACACTCAAGAAGCTTGACATCATCCTAGACAAAGCAGCCCGCTTGATTGGCACCACATCCACAAGTATCTACTCCCTCCACCACTGATGCTCAGTAGCAGCAGAGTGTACTATCTACAAGATGCACTGCAGAAATTCACCAAAGGTCCTCAGACAGCACCTTCCAAACCCACGACCACTTCCATCTAGACGGACAAGGGCAGCAGACACTTGGGGACACTACCACCTCCAAGTTCCTCTCCAAGCCACTCACCATCCTGACTTGGAAATATATCGCCGTTCCTTCACTGTCGCTGGGTCAAAATCCTGGAATTCCCTCCCTGGTAGCATTGTGGATCAACCTACAGCAGGAGGAATGCAGCGGTTCAAGAAGGCAGCTCACCACCACCCTTTCCAGGTCAACTAGAGATGGGCAAGAAATGCCTGCCAGCCAGCAACACCCACATCCCAGAAATGAATTAAAAAAAAACAATAATATAGCTTTCCTCCCCTGGGCTCAGATCAGTAACATACAATGACATTGTTGGCGTTGTAGTAAATGCAGTAATTAATGTTCTGTAAATGAGATACTAGAATGAGAAACACTGTGACAACAGCTCTGGCTGATCATTATTACCGAGCAGGACAAAGCTGGTATACATTGTATGCTGTGACTACATCACACTGAGAACAGACCAATAATGGAAACACAACAGAATGCATGACATATTTTGAGAAGATAGGTCATTCCATTATTCTGTCAGCATGGAGATTCTCCTTCCTAAAGTTGTGAGCTCAGATCTCTGCTTAGATGGAGACCAGCAGATGTGCACTGTGACTCAATGGACAATCTGATGCACTGACTCTGTAAGAACAGGTGTGAAGTTTGAGATACTGCTGGGGAGTTCCCTAGGTCACGCTGAAAAGAAAAATTGAAAGAATTGCAGATGCTGTAAATCAGAACCAAAAATAGAGATTGCTGGAAAAGCTCAGCAGGTCTGGCAGCATCTGGGGAGAGAAATCAGGGTTAATGTTTCGATTGAGTAACCCTTCCTCATAAGATGCTGTCAGACCTGCTAAGCTTATCCAGCAATCTCTATTTTTGTTTCACAGTGAAAAGACTTTGGTTCTAACTCAGGTTTTGGACAGTTCTGTCTTACTTACCTGGTTAGTTATCCAGGAAAGGTGAGATAGAAAATCGTGCCTAACTCCTGGATCTAAGGTTTTGGAGTAGATCTGTAGCTCGGGTTGTGGGTGTTGAGGTTGGTTGGCTCGCCGAGCTGGTTTGTTGTTCTGCAGACGTTTCGTTACCGTGCTTGGTAACATCCTCAGTGCAGCCTCTGATGAAGTGTCGGTGTGTTTTCTCGCCTGGTTTTTAAACTCTGGGGTCCGTTGCGATGGATTGCCTCACTTCTGGGTTTCCTCCGTAGTGGAATGTGTATGGGGTCGAGTTCAATGTGTTTATTTATAGCATGCTTCGTGGAGTGCCATGCTTCCAGGAATTCTCGTGCTTGTCTCTGCCTAGCCTGTCCCAGGATCTTGGTGTTGTCCCAGTCGAAGTCATGGTTCTCCTTGTCCATGTGGATTGAGATGAGTGAGTATTGGTCGTGTATTTTTGTAGCCAGTTGGTGTTCATGTACTCTTGTTGTTAGTTTCCTTCCCGTTTGTCCGATGTAGTGTTTCTCGCAGTCTCTGCAGGGGATCTTGTAGATGACATTGGTCCTGTCCATGGCGGTGAGTGGGTCTTTAGTTCGGGTGAGCACTTGTCGTAGGGTTGATGTGGTTTTGTGTGCCACTCTGATGCCCAGCGGTCATAGGAGTCTTGTAGTGAGTTCTGACGTGTTCCTGATGTAGGGTAGTGTGATGAGTGTGTCGGGGCGTGTAGAATCTTTCTGATGCTGTTCCTGTAAGCATCTCCTGACCCAGTTTTTTGGATATCCATTGTCCTTGAACACCTGGAAGAGGTATTATTCCTCCTCTTCGCGTAGTTCCGTGTTGCTGCGGTGTGTTGTTGCCCTTTTAAATAGTGTTTGCACATAGCTTCGTTTGTGTGTGCTGGGATGGTTACTATTGAAGTTCAATACCTGGTCTGTGTGTGTGGCTTTTCGGTGTACTTTTGTTTGCAGTTCCCCATTTGTCTTGCGCTCTACCATGACATCCAGGAATGGGAGCTGTTTGTTCTTCTCCTCCTCTCTGGTGAATTTTATGCCAGTGAGGGTGTTATTTATGAGTTTGTGTGTCACTTCTAATTTGGTCCGTTTAATGATGACAAAGATGTCGTCTACGTAGTGTATCCATAGTTTAGATTGGATTTGCAGAAGGGCAGTCCTTTCCAGTCTTTGCATCACTGCTTCTGCTATGAGTCTGGAGATAGGCGATCCTATGGGTGTCCCGTTGATTTGCTCGTATGTTTGGCCGTTGAAGGTGAAGTGGGTGGTCAGGCATAGGTCCAGTAGTTTAAGCATGTTGTCCTGGGAGATAGTTTCACTGGGGTCGTGTTCTTGTTCAAGTAGTGTTGTCATTGTTTCCCTCGCTAGTGGTATGTCTATTGACATGAATAGGGCGGTGACATCAAATGATATCATGGTCTCTTCGTCCTCTATCTTTATGTCTTTGGTGGAGTTGAGGAATTCTTGGGCTGAGTGGATGGAGTGGGGTGATTTGTTGACTAGGTGCTTGAGTCTTCTTTGTAGTTCTCTGGCTAATCTGTGCGATGGAGTGCCTGGTAGAGAGACTATGGGTCTGAGGGGAACTTCCGGCCTGTGCACTTTAGGGAGGCCGTAGAGTCGGGGTGTGTGGTTCCTTCGGGTTTCGTTCTTAAGAAGTCTGTTTTGTTAACCTGTCCTGTTTGTTTAAGTCAACGTCATGGTAGAGTGCAAGACAAATGGGGAACTGCAAACGAAAGTACACCGAAAAGCCACACACACAGACCGGGTATTGAACTTCAATAGTAACCATCCCAGCAGACACAAACAAAGCTGCGTGCGAACACTATTTAAAAGGGCAACAACACACTGCAGCAACATGGAACTACGCCAAGAGGAGGAGGAATACCTCTTCCAGGTGTTCAAGGATAATGGATATCCAAAGAACTGGGTCAGGAGATGCCTACAAGACCAATGTCATCTACAAGATCCCCTGCAGAGACTGCGAGAAACACTATATCGGACAAACAGGAAGGAAACTAACAACAAGAGTACATGAACACCAACTGGCCACAAAAATACACGACCAATACTCACTCATCTCAATCCACATGGACAAGGAGAACCACGACTTCGACTGGGACAACACCAAGATCCTGGGACAGGCTAGGCGGAGACAAGCATGAAAATTCCTGGAAGCATGCTATTAATAAACACATTAAACTCGACCTCATATACATTCCACTACGGAGGAAACCCAGAAGTGAGGCAATCCATCGCAACGGACCCCAGAGTTTAAAAACCAGGCGAGAAAACACACCGACATTTCATCAGAGGCTGCACTGAGGATGTTACCAAGCACGGTAACGAAATGTCTGCAGAACAACAAACCAGCTCGGCGAGCCAACCAACCTCAATAACTCCTGGATAACTATGCAACAAATCTCTCCCTTAGTCCTACCTTGACACCCTCCCCCTGCTCTGACAATTCCCCCAACTCCTGATTACTCCCTTAACATCCTGATAACCCCTTTGACTTCAACTACCCTGACTCCTTCCCAAGTCAACCTGACTAACCCTAACCCTGACCTGACTAGTCCCCGACACAAGCAAACCTTCCTGACCCAACTTGACAGTGCAGTTTACCCAGCTTTCACCCTGCCCACTTACCTCACCCATCCTACCCCCCCATCTCCATATGTCACCCATCTACCCCCTTACCCAGTTACCTCACCCGCTCTACCCATTAACACATCTACAAATTCACCCATTTCCTCATCCACACTTATTCATTAACACGCTGAAAAAATTGTTCAAGTTTTCTCTTTGGTATTTTAGTGAATGAGGATTTACCAGAATATATCAGCGAATACCATAAAAAGAGGGTGCGGCATGCTTTTCCCTAATGCCCCAATCCTACTTGGAAAAATGCCAATTTAAAGTTTTCTCCGCATTTCTATACAAGCCGGGATGATAAGTCCCAGATAGAAATGGTGGTAAACAGTAGGAAAGGAATGTCAATCTGACAGTCATCGCCAGTCCTCAGAAGATTTGTGTCACAGTGATAACAAAATACAATTTGACAAGTACAGAGTCAGTCAAACTGGTGACAGATCAAATGAGTAATCCCTTGTTGTCATTGAACTAACTTCCTGGTCGAACTGGAGTTGATCTTAGCCTGGAGCAATAGCCTTTGATCAAGCTTTTGGTCATTACACAGCTCAGAGTCAAATTTTAAAGTTCATCCATGGTGTCCCTATCATTTCTCCTCCAGTCCTATAACCTCCTACCCCTCCAATCCTGACCTTTTGTGCATCCTCCATTTTAATTGCTCCATCATAGGCAGGATTGCCTTCAGTTGTTTGATCCCCAGGATCTGGAATTCACTCTTGTAGCCTCTTCACCTCTCTTTCCTCCTTTAAGTCCCTCCTTAAAATCTAAAGCTTTCACCAAACATCTGCCTTAATATCTCCTTATGAAACTTGGTGTCTAATATCAGTTAAGTCCCTGTAAAGCATTTTGGGGCATTTTACTATGTGAAAAGGCACCACATGAATGCAAAAATAAAAACCGAAAGAACTGCAGATGCTGTAAATCAGGAACAAAAACAGAAGTTGCTGGAAAAGCTCAGCAGGTCTGGCAACATCTGTGAAGACAAAATCAGAGTTAACGTTTCACGTCTGGTGATCCTTCCTCAGAACTGCAAATACATTACAAGGCGGACACATTCCACCTGAGCATTATCAAATGAATATTAACACCAATCTACATAAAGAGACAATAGAATGGGTGCAACTTTAAGGCACTATATGCAAGCAAGATTTATTGTACATTCAAAGAAGAAGGATTTAGGAATGTTCATGTTTCATTATCACTGTTTAAAAACTTAGCAAATTAATCACTGGGTTTCAATGCTACATTCTTTGAATAGGGAGGTTTTTGAATTAGTTTAAAATTTCTCAGGACGTGGTTACTGCAAAACCTTTAAAACTGTCACTGTTCAGGTAACTGAAGGTACTAACTGATATTTCACCATTTGTGCAGTAAAGCAAAGTATACAAGGCTGGCTCCGAGATATCTTTTTCACCATAACATATTCCTTTTCAAAATTATTGAGACCTCTTTTATTACATCTTGTCTATGAAGGGAGCTGACAATTATCACCATGGAAACCAGACAGCTTCTTTGCCTAACTCTCCTGATCCATGAATATCTATATAAAACGGAACAATTACATTAAAACTCCTTACCGTGTCATGTAATAGCACCTGTGCCATTTTTAAAAATGTAATCTACAGCATACAGTGAGAAACATAACAAAGAAATAATACCTGCTGCTTTGTTCAGTCCACATCTACATCTGCTTTTCCATTTCTGAGAAAGCACTTGCATTTCATATTAGACTGTTCACCTCCACAGGATGTCTCAGAGAACTTTACAGCCAATGAAGTCTTTCTGAATTTGCAAGAGAATATTAAGGAAACTGAAGTATGTTTTAACTTTTAAAAAAAATCTTTAGTGACAGATTTCTTGTTTGGCCAGCCAGAATGCTCTCTTGGCGAGACTGGCAATTCGACCCCGTGACAATATTTCTAATTGTCTTAAAATCAGATCCAAAATATTAGCCAATTTATTTTCACTCAGAAATCTGCTTTGATTGGTCTGGAAGAATGGGGCGGTGCCTTGGAGAAGATTCGCCAAAGGGTAGCAACCAATGCTGGGTGGGGAGGGCAACTGAACAGGGAGGGAGATTCCTGTAACACCATACATCTGATGTTACTGACATCACATTGAAATCAACAGCTTCTGTTACAGGGTCTTCTGTGCCAATTCATTTCAGCATACTCTGCTATGGAGTTCCTTTATGCACAAGTGTACTGTTGTAATAGGAGTAGAGTATTCAGATCCTTCTCTGCCGTTGTCTCCATTTCTCTTGATACCCTGCCTAACTCTATCTGTCGTAGTCTTG
>NC_063332.1:19057717-19096004 GCF_021869965.1 Rhincodon typus | reverse complement strand
AAACTTGAAAGGGTTCAGAAAATATTTACAAGGATGTTGCCAGGGTCGGGGCAATTTGAGCTATAGGGAAAGTCTAATAGGGTAGGGCTATTTTCCCTGGAGAATCAAAGGTTGAAGGGTGGCCTTATTGAGATTTATAAAATCATGAGGGGCATGGATAGGGCGAATAGCCAAGGTCTTTTTCCAGCGTAGGGGAGTCCAAAACTAGGGGAAAGGTATGAAAGGGACCTAAAGGGCAACTTTTCATGCAGAGTGATGCACATATGTAATGAGTTACCAGAAGAAGTAGTGGAGGCTGGTACAAACAGAATATTTAAAAGACACCTGGATGGATTTATGAATAGAAAAGGTTTAGAGAGATATGGGTCAAATGCTGGCAAATTGGACTGGATTAATTTAGGATACCTGGGCGGCATGGACAAGAGAAATCAGAATCAATATTTCAGGTCCAGGGTTCTGAGGGAGTGTCACTGGATCTCAAATGTTAACTCTGATTTCTCTTCACAGATGCTGCCAGACCTGTTGGTCTTTTCCAACAACTTCTGCTTTTTTTTCTGATATCCCAATGTACCTGGATGGGTGCAGCTTCAGCAATGTTCAAGGAGCTTGACACCATCCGGGACAGAGCAGGCCGTTTGATTGACACCATATCCACAAATATCCACTCCCTCCTCCACTGATGCTCAGGTACTAACTACATGATGCATTGCAGAAATTCACCAAAGATCCTTAGACAACACCTTCTAAGCCCACAACCAACTTCATCTAGGAGGACAAGGGCAGCAGATACATGGAACATCAGCATCTACAAGTTCCCCTCCAAGCCACTCACCATTCTGACTCAGAAATATACCGCTGTTCCTTCACTGTGGTTGGAGCAAAATCCTGGAATTCCCTTCCTACCAGCACTGTGGGTCAACCAATGGACTGCAGCACATGGACTGCAGCGGTTCAAGAAGGCAGCTCACCACCACCTTCTCAAGGACAACTAAGGACAAGTAATAAATGCTGCCTAATCAGTGATGCCCATATCCCATGTGCGAATTAAGAAAAGATGCTCATTTAACATCCCACCAATGTCCACTGGCTCCATTAACATATTGCCCTCTTGGTCACTAATGGGCCTTACTCTTTTCCTGGTTATCTTCTCCCCTGTGATATACTTATATAAAATCTCAGGATTCTCCCTAATCTTACCCACCAGTGCTTTTACATGTCCCCTAATTGTTTTCTTACACTCCCCCCTCCGTCCCTGCACTTTCTATACTCCACTCGGGCCTCTGTTGATATGTTCCCTTAGTACCTGTTAAAAGCCCCTCTTTTTCTTCTTATCCAGTCCTGAATATCCCTCGACATCTGGGGTTATCTGGGCTTATCGTTCCTACATTTCACCCAAAAGGGAACATGTAGGGCCTGTCCTCTCATCAATAACATTTTGAATGTCCCCACTGTTCTGCTGTAGATTTACCTAGAAGTAGCTGTTGCCAGTCTACTTTGGCCAAATCCTTCCTTATTTAAATAAAATCTGCCTTCCCTAATCCAAACCCTGTTTTGCAGACCATCTTGTTACTTTTCCGTAATAAACTTAAAACATATGGTGTTGTTGTCACTACCACTAAAACACTTCATTACCGGCTCTACCAGCATGTTAGCATTTTGTGACTTAAGTGCGAGATTAGTTAGATCCCTCAGCACTTTGGAATTCTTGATTTCTTTAATTAATCAATACTACGCTTTTTTAGTTCTTCCTGCCAAAGTGAACACCTCAAATTTTCACACATTACACTCCATCTGCCAGATTTTTACCCACTTCCTCAATGTATCAAAATCCAATAGCAACCTCCATACATTTTCTTTACCACATTTTTTTAAAAATCTATCTTGGTGTCATCTACAAATGTAGCTGCCATGCCTTTATTTCTCTCATTTCAGTCTTCAATGTAAATTGCATGAAGTTGAGATAACAGAATGGACTCCTACTCATCACACCCTGCCGATCAGACCAGAACTCTGTTTTCTGCTAGCCAGCGAATCTTCTCTCCACATCAATATGGTACCATCTAAAACATGAGTGTTCATTTTCTGCAATAACTTTTGATGCTGAACCTTATCAAATGGCTTCTGGAAATCCATGTGTAGGCGATCCTTTATATACAATTCATGTTATTCACTCATACAGTCATAGTCACACTCATACGGCATAGAAACAGATCCTTCGAAGTTTTTGAGAAGATGTGTAGCTTGGGTTGTGGATGAGGTTGTAGACTTGCTCGCCGACCTGGTGTGTTTGATTGGATAAATACATGAATAAGAAGGGATTGGAGAGATCTGGGCCAAGTGCAGGCAGATTGGGTTAGTTTAGTTCGGGATTATGATTGGCATGGACTGGTTGGGCCGAAGGATCTGTTTGAGGTTGTAGACTTGCTCGCTGAGCCGGTGTATTTGATTGCAGACGTTTTGTCACCCTGCTCTGTAACATCGTCAGTGCACCTCCGGTGAAGTGTTGGTGTTCTGTCCCATTTGTTATTTATATGCCTCGGTTTGCTGGGGAGGTTGGCATCACTTCCGGCTCTGTTTCTCAGTGGTTTATATATCGGATCTAGTTCAATGTGTTTGTTGATGGAGTTCCGGTTGGAATGCCAGGCCTCCAGGAAATCCCTGACATGTCTCTGTTTGGCTTGTGCTATTATGAATGTGTTTTTCCAGTTGAATTTGTGTCCTTCTTTGTCCATGTGTATTGAGACCAGTGAGAATTGGTCACGTCTCTTGGTGGCTAGTTGATCCCTTGGTGGTTTGTGTATCCCTTATTGTCTGTTTTTTTCAGGTTTAGTCTATGTAATGTTTTTCACAGTCTTTGCATGGTATTTTGTATAATATGTTAGTTTTATTGGTTGTGGGCATGGGGTCCTTTATGCTCGTCAGTATCTGTTGCAGGGTGGATGTTGGTTTGTGGGCTTCCCTGATACCTAGGGATCTGAGTAGTCTTGTGATCATCTCTGATGTACAGTAGGGTGACTAGTGTGATTGGCCGTGTTGTGTATTCCTGTTATAGTCTGTCATGGAGGTAATGGCAGATTGTGCTTTTTGAACTGGACCCGATATACAAACCACTGAAAAACAGAACTAGAAGTGATGCCAACCACCTCAGCAAACGAAGGCATATAAATAATAAGTGGAATAGAACACCAACGCTTCACTGGAGGTGCACTGACAATGTTACAGAGCAGGCTGATGAAACATCTGCAATCAAACACACTAGCTCAGTGAGCAAGTCTACGACCTCAAACAGATCCTTCGGTCCAACCAGTCCATGCCAATCATAATCCCAAACTAAACTAGCCCCATCTGCCTGCACTTGGCCCAGATCTCTCCAATCCCTTCTTAATCATGCATTTATCCAAATGCCTTTTAAATGTTGTAACTGTACCTGCACCCACTACTTCTCCTGGAAGTTCATTCCACACATGAATCACACTGTGTAAAAAAATTGCCCCCATGTCTTTTTTAAACCTTTCTCCTTTCAACTAAAAATATGCCCCCAGTCTTGAAATTCCCCACCCTAGGGAAAAGACACCTGCCATTCACCTTATCCGAACCCCTCAGGATTTTATAAACCTCTGTAAGGTCACCCCTGAAACTCCTATGATCCAATGAGAAATGTCCCATTCTATCCAGCTTCTCCCCATAACTCAAACACTCCATTCCCAGCAACATGCTGGTAAATCTCTTCCGAATCTTCTCCAGCTTAATAATATCCTTCCTATAACAGGGCAACCAGAACTGCACACTGTACTCCAGAAGGTGCCTCACCAACATCCTGTACAGCCTCAACATAATGTCCCACATCCTGTGCTCCAAATTCTGAGCAATGAAAGCAAGTGTGCTAAACACATTCTTACCCACCCTATCTATATGTGATGCAAACTTCGAATAATTATGCACCTGAACCCCTAGGTCTCTCTATTCTACAAGACTACCCAAGGCCCTACTTTTAACTGTATAAGTCCTGCCCTTTTTTGTTTTACCAAAATGCAATACCTCACATTTATCCAAATCAAACTCCATTTGCCACACTTCAGCCCATTGACCAAATTGATCAAGATCTCTTTGTAATCTTAGATAACCTTCTTCACTGTCTACTATCCCGCCAATCTTGGTGTCATCTGAAAACTTACTAACCATGCCTCTTATATTCTCATCTAAATCATTTATATAAATGACAAACAAAAGTGGACCCAGCACCATTCCCTATGGAACACAGCTGGTCACAGGCCTCCAGTCTGAAAAACAACCCTCCAAAATATACTCCTTCAAAGAATTCCAATAAATTGGTGAAACATGACTTTCCTTTGATGAAATCATGTTGACTCTTTCCAATTCCCTAGTGTCTTTCTAAGTGCACAGTTATAATCCTTTTAATGATTGATTCTAACATCTTCCCCACAAAACACCTCAATTAACTGGCCTATAGTTTCCTGTTTTCTGTCTCCTTCTCTTCTTGAAAAAAGGATTTATATTTTCTATTTCCCAGTCCAATGGAACGTTTCCTGAATAAGGAAAATTCAGAAAACCATCTGCTACCTCATTAACAATGTTAGTCAGGCCACAGTTAGAGTACTGTATGCAGTTCTGGTCACCACATTACAGGAACGATGTGATTGCACTGGAGTGGGTACAGAGCAGATTCATCAGGGTGTTGCCTGGGTTGGAGCAATTCAGCTCTGAAGAGAAACTAGATACTCTGGGGTTGATTTCCTTCAAGCAGAGAATGCTGAGGGGGGTAGTTGATTGATGTGTACAAAAATATGAGGGGGCATAGACAAGGTAGAAAGAGAAAAACTTTTCTCCTTAGTAAAGGGGTCAATAACCAGGGGGCATAGTAATAAGGGAAGGAGCAGGAGATTTAGGGCGTATTTGATAAAAAAATGTTTTCACCCAGTGTGTGGTGGGTATCTGCCTAAATTGTTGGTACAGGCAAGAGCCATCAAGATATTTAAGAATTATTTAACTGGCTACTTGAAATGCTTTGTTATACAAGGCCATGGGCCAAGTGCTGGGTTTAAAATATATAGATACTCAGTGATTAGCACAGACATGATAAGCCAAAGGGCCTTTTTCACTGTTGTAAAGCCTCAATGAATCTTTTAAGACCCTAGGATGAGGTCCATCTGGACCCAAGACTTCTCATTCTGTGGTTCCATCAGTTTGGTTAGTACCACTTCCCTCATGATTGTAATTTGACTACGTTCTTCTCTCCCTTCCACCTCCCGATTTACACCTAGTACTAAAGTGTTTTTGTATACTCTACAGTGAAGACTGAAGAAAAATATTTGTTCATTTCATCGATCATTTCCTTATCATCTACTATTAACTCCCCTTTCTGACTCCGTAGAAGACCAACACACATTTTATTCACTCTTCTCCTTTTTAAATTCCTGTAGAAAATCTTGCTATCTATTTTTACGTTCCTAGCTAGCTTCCTCCATTACTTTAATTTCATCCTCCTGTGTAATCCTTTAGCCATTCTCTGCCAATATTTACATTCCAATGAATCATCTGACCTGCTACTCAGCTTTATGTAATGTTTTGATTTATCCTTCTGTTTGATACCTTCCCTAACTTCTTTAGCAAACCTGAGATGTTGGGTCCTCCCTCTAGAATTGCTATGTGCATTGCACTGAATTTGTATAGGCCCCAACAGATAATATAAAAGCAACGTGACTAAAAAGGCTACCACATGCATGCTGTATTTACTTTCCTTCTGTAACATGTCAATTTTCTTTAATTCATTAGCACATCTCGATTATTAGTCTTTGACAACACTAAATTATCTGTTACTATACAGATATCTTTAATTAACCTGCTCAGACATATTATATATTGTCTAGAATAGATGGAGTTTGAAACCAGATCTTCGGCCTGCTGTGCTCCTCCAGCTCCACACTGTATAAACCTTAACAAATGTTGGTTTTTCTTCTGAATATTTTGTCTTTTAACAGCAGATAAAAATTTATATCCTGCATATGCAGCTATCAAAGGTGCTATAATCCAGGAACACAGAAATATAGGATCTAGGGCATGGAGTAATCCATTCAGCCCTTTGAGCCTTCTCTGCCATTTGAAAAACCTGATTTGATTGAAAGCTCCACTTTCCAACTTAGCTACAATACTTTCCGATTCTCTGTCAGTCAAGAATGGCATCAATACAGGAAGTGCATTCAGATTGTGCACATAATAGGCAGTGAATTCAGTCTATTATATCAATCTACAAGATATTAAATTTGATCTGTATGAGATGCATCTATTCACAGTGCCAAATTTTACAGACATTCTCATTTGCTGTATCTTGCAATGACCCGTGATCACTTTAGGTGGTGCTGTAGCAGACTTCCTGGGACAGATATCAGAGCTGTTCCTGCACTTCTGCAATCATTTTGCTGAAGCGGAGGAGAATCTCTTTTCTCATATTGTTGATGTGTTTATATCACTTTAGGGGGAGGCAATGGCCTAGTGGTATTATCACTGAACTGTTAATCCAGAAACCTAGGTAATATTCTGGGAACCTGAGTTCAAATCCTGCCACAGCAGACAGTGGAGATAACAAGGTGTAGAGCTGGATGAACGCAGCATCAGAGGAGCAGGAAGGCTGTCAGCTTTCCTGCTCCTATGATGCTGCTTGGCCTGCTGTGTTCATCCAGCTCTACACCTTGTTATCTCAGATTCTCCAGCATCCGCAGTTCCTACTATCTCTCTCCACAGCAGATGGTGGAATTTGAATTCAGTAAAATATCTGGAATTAAGAATCTAATGATGACCATGAACCTATTGTCGATTGTCAGGAAAAACCCATCTGGTTCACTAATGTCCTTTGGGGAAGGAAACTGCCATCCTTACCCAATCTGGCCTACATGTGACTCCAGACCCACAGCAATATGGTTGACTCTTAACTACCTTCTGGGCAATTAGGGATGGGCAATAAATGCTGCCCTAGCCAGTGACGCCCTCATTCCCCTGAATGAATAAAAGAATAAAGGGATCACTTGTCTGCCAATTAATCACCATGTCTTTGTGAATATAATAAAGGACTGCCAGGATGGATTTTCATTCTTTCTTTATTCATTCACAGGATGAGGACATCACTGGCTAGGCCAGCATTTATTGCCCACTGATATAACTCCACAGAGGCTGCTATCACATCACCAAGTCACCCTTCACTTACACATGTCCTTGTACTGAGAATCCTTGACACTGATCCAGCTCTCAGAGTGAGCAAACCTCTGACACTCCTGTTTATATCTGTCAGCCAGGGCTCCCTCATTGGACCAGACTAACAGCCCTAATCAGGGAACTCATATACTATGATGTCTACCTGGCTGACCTCATTACAATCACTGCACCTATCCCTAATTATTAAGACATTGCTGTGGGTCTGGAGTCACATGTAGGCCAGACCAGGTAAGGATTGTAGTTTCCTCCCCTAAAGGTCGTTAGTGAACCAGATGGGTTTTTTCTGCCACAATGGTTTTATAGTCATCAGTAGATTCAAAATTCAGATTTTTTAAAATTGAATTCAAATTGCACCACCTGCCATTACAGGATTCAAACCCAAGTCCTCAGAATATTACTGGAGTCTCTGGATTAACAGTCCTACAATAATACCACTAGGCTGTTGCTTGCTAGGCATTGCAGTTCAGGCCATTTCTCAGCACTACAATCCTGCCTCATGCTTCGCTGTGCTGGCCAAGCCACTGACGTGGTGGGGTGCTTTGGATGGGTTGGTTGTTGAGGTCACAGTCTCTGGAAACAGGCCCTAGGTGGAAGTGGAGGCAGGTAGAAGCTGAATTTGGAAGCTCAAAATGTCTGCTTTGGTTCCCTGGGAATTTTAGAGATGAATGTTGCTTACCTTTTACTCCTCTCACCGCCTCTTCCTCCACGTCTCCTCACCCTCTATGACCCCATATCTTCTCTCACATTCTTATATTCACTCATCAACCCCACATATACCCAAACCCATCATATCCTTCCATACATCCTCTCTGTTACTCCCCTAACCATCCTAGTAACCATTTACCCACTCATTGCCCCTCAACCCCCAATGTCCATTCACCTAGACTTCAGTCAATTCAACTCACTAATATCAATAAAGGCTAAATGCACTGTATACTGAAAGATTATGGACCCTGCCAACATTATGGTAAAAAGGACATTGGCGTTATCCTTCAAAGTACATTCTAAAATCCTTTCTGAATTTCTTCCAATTGAGGTTAAACATGGAGGAGTACTGATCCATCAGCAGAATGGGGATATGGCACATGATAATCAGCAGGAACTTTCCTTGCCCATGATTGACCTGCTGCCATCAGACTTCATGGGGTCCAGAGTCAATGTTGAGGTCTCCCAGGGCAACTCCTTCCCAACTACACATCATTGTGCCACCAACTCTGCTGAGTTGTTCCTGCTGGTGGGACAGGACATATTCAGAGGTGGTGATACCGGTAATGTCTGGAACATTGAAAAGTATAATTCCTTGACTATAACTATGTCAGGCAGTTATTCTGTGAGACTGTTCATTTGGCACAAGCTTTTGTCAGGTGCACGCTGCAGGATCGACAGGACTGGGTTTGTCGTTATTGTTTCCAGCAACTAGCTTAACACCGAATGTTCCATCCAGTTTCATTCCTTTCTTTAGACGTTATAAAAGTTTGATATAACTGAATGGCTTTCTAGAACATTTCATGGGGGTATTTATGTGTCAATCATGTTATTGTGGGTCTGGAGTCACATATAAGCCGGGTAAGTTAAGGATAGCAGGTTTCCTTCCCTAAATGCCATTAGTGAACCAGACGAACTTTTGACAATCGATGTTAGTTATCATGGTTGCCATTGGAGTAGAATTTAATTCTAGATTGACAAATTGAATTTAAATTACACCAGCTGCCTTAGTTGGATTTGAACCTATGTCCCCAGACCACTAGCTGACAAACAAAGGTCATTCAATTAAAAAATTAAATCACTGAGGACAATTTAAGACATAGCTCAAATTTATATCATTATTTTTCAGTGCAGAAGAGTACTTTATCAGATGGATAATGTACATTAACACATCTGAAAATGTCTACATTCATAAGACTAGTGTCATCAAGTCATAGAGTCATATAGCATGGACAGACACCCTTTGGTCCAACTCTTCCATGCCAACCAAGTTTCTCAAACCAAACTAACCCTAACCCTAACCCTAACCCTATCGCACCTGTCTGTCTCCTCTCCACCTATCTTCTCCTCTGTCCATCTTCTATCCGCCTCCCCCTCTCTCCCTATTTATTTCAGAACCCCCTTCCCCTCCCCCATTTCTGAAGAAGGGCCTAGGCCCGAAACGTCAGCCTTCCTGCTCCTCTGATGCTGCTTGGCCTGCTGTGTTCATCCAGCTCTACACCTTGTTATCTCTAATCCCAATTACCTGCATTTGGCCCATATCCCTCTAAACCTTTCCTATTGATGCACCTATCCAAAAGTCTTTTAAATGTTGTTGTAATTGTACTTGTATATACCATTTCGTCTGGCAGTTCATTCCACACACGAACCACCCTCTGTGTGAAAAAGTTTCCCATCAGGTCCCTTTTAATTCTTTCCCATCTCACTTTAAAAATGTGCCCCCTAGTTTTGAACTCACCCACTCTAGGGAAAAGACCCTTGCTGTTCATCATCTATGCCTCTTATGATTTTATAAACCTCTATAAGGTCATCCCTCAACCTTCTACGCTCCAGTGAAAAAAGCCTCAGCCTGTCCTTATAACTCAAACCTTTGTTTCAAGGACAAAGTCCTGTCTTTAATCATTGCATTAAAGACATATTTAACTTACCATACTGCATTTCAGCACAATGTTTAATTTGGCAATATCTTTTGATCTTGCTGTCAAAAGGCTCTTAATTCCAGATTAAGAAGCCTGCATGGTTGACAAAAGCCCTGAGCAGGTATGAGGTACATTGCCAACAGAAGCTAATTCAGTTCCTTCAAAATTTTGGGGAGGGGCACCTGAAATACCCATTCCTGAGATGGAGCCAGCAATAGGGGGACTGCCTCATGCAGGCTTATTCCAGACACCCTTATCCTGTGCTACTGAAAATCCCCAGGGACACCATTAGTGTGGGAGTCATGTCCCATCTGCCATAATGTTTGCCAGTCTGTCTCCTTTCCAACATGGACCAAGACTAGAAAACCCAACCATTTGTACCTAACCTGCCAAAACAAATTCAAAATTCTTTCTGAGCGAAACCATTTTATTTCCCCTTTGGCCCATATTTTTACTTCTGACAGAAGAACTTGAGCAAAAGATTTAATTTTCTCAACAACATGATCAGATTGACCTTTTGTTCCTCTTAACTTTTTAATTTTGTTTTAATTAAAACTCTGTCCTGTTTGTTTAATGTCCTGGTCACAAAACTTGATAGCTTGCCCAGAGCTGTGGTGTGGTTTCACTGATTAAGCAGTACGTTGCCTGAGCTGTACACATATATCCATTTTCTCTGAATTACAGCAGGAACAGTCTGATAAGTAGGGCACCACGACTGTTGACCTGCAACTACCCAGTTCCCACTTGAAAAACAGGCACTAAATTGGCCACAAAATGCAGAACATAAGATTTTCAACAAAAGGTTAGAGCAAAATTTTTAAATATTTATATAATGATGTTTCAAATGCACCCACAGAAAGTACTCTTCATAATCTTAATTAAATTTTATTCAAATGCCTCAGCGTCTCTCAGAGAGTGAAGACCTACATTCTGGAATTCCGTCTCTCTGTTTCTCTGAAGAGGTCTCTTTTACCCCTCTTTCTCCTTTAAGGCGAATTTTAATACCTACCTTTTCAAACAATCTTTTGATCATCAAAAACAGTGGACTAGATATTACATGTTTTTGATTGGAAGGGGTCAAGTAATGTAGGGAGGGTGTCCAGTCCACCATAAGACCTTAAGATATCAGAGCAGAATTAGGCCATTCAGCCCATAGAATCTGCTCCACCATGGGATCATGGCTGATGTGTTTCTCAATGCTATTCTCCTGCCTTCTCCCCAGTACCCTTAATCACCTTATTATCTCTGTCTTGGCCTCCACAGCCCTCTGCAGCAATGAGTTCCACAGATTCACCACCCTCTGGCTGAAGAAATTTCTTTTTACCCACCCATGACCTCACCTCCATAATACAGAGTGTGGATGGGCACTGAACTGTAACATAACTAGGGATTAATTGAGCTTGTTAATAACTCAACTAACTCCAACATTAAATATTTTTGTTCATCGATTTAACCACCCACAGAGAATCACACATGTTTTCAAATTAATTAATTTAAGTTCAAGTCCTTTCAAGGGTAATGCAGACTATCCAAGGTGAGGGAGAGGGGGAAGTGGACCCTGCCTTTAAATTGCCCACAGCATAATAATGTTCAGCAGGGTGAGAGCTGAAAGCTGTTGTTTTTTTTTTACTTTCAGTGTTCAAAACAGAGAGGCAGAAATGGGGTATTAATCATTGGTATGTGCCCCTTGCTCATCAGGGCATTCCCAAAGAAGACAGCACCCCACATCCTTTCTATTTGGCCACCGCTCCCTGGAATACTACACACACACATGCACACATATAAATACACAAACACACACACAAACACATTCTACAGATACACACACATTCTACACACACACACACAAACGCACACACACACACAAACAGACACACACATTCTACACACACTCGATACGCGCACACACACACACACACAAACACACACACACATTCTACACACACTCTATACACACACACACACACACACACACATTCTACACACACACACATTCTACACACACTCTATACACACACAGCCGCCTGACTTCTGTGATCAATGGGCCCTCATGCTGCACGTAGTAGTACCTAGGTTTCTGATGGAATGATATCTTGGAGGTGCCAGAGGTTGACTGGCAGCTCCTGAGGACGAAGCTTCATTCCAGTGAGGAGGGGAAGTTTCACTGGTTTAGCTGCCTGCTGTAGGGTAGGCTTCTAAGTGATTTTACTTCCAGGAGGTGAGTGTCTCACCCTAATGTCCTGACCAATATTTCTTCTGAGGCTTGATGCCATATTTTGTTTTATAATATCTTGGGACATTTTATTGCTCTAGAGGAGAATATAAATTTCTGTTGTTAGAGAGGCCATGTTGTTTTGATGCATTTATGGGATGTGGGCATCACTGGCTAGGCCAACGTTTATTGCCTTGGAGAAATTGGTGGTGAGCTGCCTTCTTGACTTACTGCAGTCTGTGAGGTGAGAGCGAACGGTAGCTGCCCCATCTGTGCTATTACAAAGGGAATTCTAATTGAGGTGAACTTATACAGAGGATTCCTGTATGCAGTGTGCACCAACAGAAAGGTAAAGAGGCAATTGATGTTACCTCTCAGCATAGAAAGTTTTAAGAGCCTAAGATACTTCTTTCTCAAAAATATTGAATGTTGAATGTTCAGAATTTTTGTTTCAGCTAAGATGGGGCAATTAATCACCGTTATTATAAGTAGCATGTTAGACTGTTTATTTTTCTTGGCACTAATGAAAGAGATTCATGAGAGAAAATAGGAGTGTCGCCTCCTGCATTTGAAAGCAAAACATTTTTTTCTTTTCTGGGCACTTTTAGGGTTTTACAAAGTTTATACACATGAGTAGATTCCCTATGGTTTTGCATGTAGTAATTCAAAGGTTAGCATTCCTCTTATTTGTCTTTGATATCTGAGCATTGGAGTTAAAGTTTTCTCCTCTTTTCTCAATTCTGTTTTATCATTGGCTGGATGGTGTGGTGAGCTTTGTGTAAGTAGCCACCTTCAGCAACTCTAGACCAATCTTCTCCAAATACTTATGTTCTTCCAACTTTTGGAATACTGCGTTCAATTCTGGTCTCCCTGCTATAGGAGAGATGTTGTGAAACTTGAAAAGGGGCAGAAAACATTTAGAAGGATGTTGCCGGGGTTTGAGTCAAAGGCAGACGTTGAATAGTTTGGGGCTATTTTCCTTGGAACGTCGGAGGCTGAGGGGTGACCTTGTAGAGGTTTATAAAATCATGAGGACATGGATAGAGTGAATAACCAAGGTCTTTTTCCAAGGGTAGGGGAGTCCAAAGCTAAAGGTTTAAGGTGAGAGGGGAAAAATTTAAAAGGGACCCAAGGGGCAACTTTTTTACTCAGAGAGTGATGCATGTATGGAATGAACTGCCAGAGGAAGTGGTAGAGTCTGGTACAATTACAACATTTAAAAGGCATCTGGGTGAGTACCTTAATAGGAAGGGTTTAGAGGGATATGGGCCAAATGCTGCCATATGGGACAAGATTAATTTAGCATATCTGGTCAGCATGGATGATTTGAACCAAGAGTCTGCTTCCGTGCTAAACATCTCTACGACTCTAACTCATTGTGTCCCCCTGCTTTATCACTTACTACCCTATGTTAATCCCATCATCATTTCTGAAGAAGGGTCTAGGCCCAAAACGTCAGCCTTCCTGCTCCTCTGATGCTGCTTGGCCTGCTGTGTTCATCCAGCTCTACACCTTGTTATCTCAGATTCTCCAGCATCTGCAGTTCCTACTATCTCTGAAACAATCATCCCAGCTGTATCTGTTTCAATGTTCAACCTAATCTAAATGTTCCTTCTTCCCCACTGTAGCTGAGGTCACCCATAGCTTTCCACTCACTTCCTCCATCCCCTCTCACTTTCCCCAAAGCAACGTTGCAGGAATGCAGTCATCTCCTCATCAATACCTAGGTTTCTTGACATCACTCTATCTTATATGTTTCAGTCCTATGCTCTGGCCTCGAGGTTATTTTCTACAGCACTCACTTTTAACTTACCGTCATTTGGTTATACAGAACAGTTTTGCAGAAACAAAGACCCATTTTGTCGAAGTCTTTTTCCTTACACTCATCAGGACATTTTGTGAGATTTTGCCAAGGGGAGCACCATGTTATACTGCATGAGAAGACAGTGCTTATTAGTTGGCAAGTGAATGCTGACAACGGGATAGTCCACTAAGTGGACCAGAGGAGGTAATGGCCTAGTGGTGTAACCCAGAAGCTCTGGCAATGTTTCAGGGATCCAGGTTCAAATGCTGCCAATGTTTGGATCAACAGTCCAGTGATAATACCACTAGGCCATTGCCTCCCACTAACGGGGTTGGGGTAAGGGGATGGAAGAAGATACTCAGGCCCTAAAATTATTGAACTCAATATTGAATCCAGAAGGCTGCAGGGTTCCCCATGCAGAAAATAAGGTACATTTCCTTCAGCTTGTGCTGAGCTTCGCAGGAGCACTCCAGTGTAGGGGAGACCACAGTGTGAGCAGTGAATGCAGTAGACTAGGTTGTGTGAAGTGCAGGTAAAGCGTTGCTTCACACGGAAGGTATGTTTGGGTCATTGGATATTGAGAAGGGAGGAAGTAAACAGACAGGTATTACACCTTCTGAGATTGCAGCAGAAGGTGCCGTGGGACTGTGTTGGGGGGACGTTGGGAGTGAAGGAGGAGTGGAGCTGGATGGAAAGGTCCCAGCAGATAGCTGACCAAGGGAGAGGAGGGGAATATGTGTCTGGTGAGTCGCATCAGTTCTTTTGAAAGATTTTTTACTGCGAGGCCTAATGACAGTTCACAGAATCCCTACAGTGCAGACAGAGGCCATTCAGCCCATCAAGTCTGCACCACTCACTGACACACAGTGCAAAGATGTTAAAGAAGAGAAAGTGGCACTGCGATTCTGTGAGAGGGAAATGGAGGGTCCTGGTGAATGGGTGGTGCTAGGGAGGACCAGCAGAGGAGGCCACACCTCTGACAGCCTGGTCCAAGGTCACCACTTGGGTCAGTGCAGGCTCAAAAGCCCTGAGGAACGGTCAACAGTGCACAAATAGCCTTCCTCACTCTGCCAGGGTAAATGGTTCACTCTGCTACAACACACTCACTCTATCTCTGCTACTGTACGCAATACCCACTAAGGTTCACTACTGCCTGCAACATCCTTCCTCACTCACTCTCATTTCCCTCCAATCCACGCCCCACCCCAGCACTAACCCTGCCTGGTCTCTCTTAGTGCCAACTACTCACTGCACCAGCACTAACCACTGTGCCACCCACTTCACCTCCCTCAATCCCTCTGTTTCCAGGGCAAGGCAGCTCTCAGTAGGGCACAGAGGGTGTGAGCACATTGGAGAAGTGCCTGATACCTGTGTTCACTGTATGAGGTGAGAATCCTGTCTCTAGCAGGAGAACGCCAGCACTGCTCTTGCGAGACGTCTGGGTCATCCATGTCACCCCAACAGAAGAAGTGCCATTCTTCATTCCATCACAACTCTCACATTTTTTTAAATCATTCATATTGATGAGGGCGTCGCTGGCTAGGCAGCATTTATTGCCCACTCCTAATTGCCCAGAGGGCAGTTCAGAGTTAACCACATTGCTGTGGGTCTGGAGTCATATGTAGGCCAGATCAGGTAAGGATGGCAGTTTCCTTCCCTAACGGACATTAGTGAACCAGATGGGTTTCTCCCAACAATCAACAATCAATTCATGGTCATCATTAGATTCTTAATTCCAGATATTTATTGAGTTCAAATTCTACCATTTGCTGTGGTGGAATTTGAACCCAAGTCCCCAGAACATTATCTGGGTCTCTGGATTAACAGTCCAGTGATAATACCATTAGGCCATCACCTCCCCTGCCTCACATTCCACCACTCCTAACCACAGGCCAGGAAACTTTCTCTCCCTTGAGTTTTGCAGGTACCATTCGGATATCCCCCACCTCACAGCCTGCTCTGTCAGAAACCACCTCCTCGACAAGTGAGAAAGAGAGTGTACAGAGACCACCAGCAAGGCTGCCTCCTGCAGCCCCTTGCCAGCTCACATACTGGCACCTCAGTGGGAATGTTAGTCTTAGGGAGTTTGGGAACACGAGCTGGTAAGCACCTCACTGCAACAGATCTGCAGCTAGCCAAGGGAGAAATGACCCAAGAAACTCTCATCCAGAGGACTGCCAGAGACCAGGAATCTGCTGAAGTCCAGGCAGGAACACACCCTGTGTTGTCAGCCATCTTGGATTTTATCACATGCACAGGGAAGAACTGGAGCAACAGAATGGGATATAGGTTCTAGATTCTCATACAAACCTGACATTGGATATAAAGTGCAAAATTTACCTCTCTAATGAGCAACATAGACAATAGTGACCAATTTTGGGAAAAGACAACAAAAATCAGAATATTGAAGTTAGGAGAAAGGAAAAGTTCATTTTCCCTGTCAGATTTAAACAGTGATTTCAGAATTTCATGAATGAGCAGTGACTGGTCTATTTCTATCTCATTAATACTACAACTCGCCTCATTTCTACACAGTTTCCAATTCTCCTCTCTTCCCCCGACAAACTAGACAGTACCACTTCCTGATATGGAAGTGTTAATACAGTGTAGTACTCTGGGCTAGAGAAAGGAAAAGTTAGTATTTTGGAACGGCAAAGTGTATGTGAACCATTGAATGAACATGATGCTAGCAATATTGGGAGCTGTAGCTCATGAGACTTGGTAAGAGGTGTTTGCAGATAGTTAGAGTGAGTGGTTACCCTGTGAGTATGATGTAGCAGACAGAAGATGGGGGCACTGACAGTTGCAGAACTAAGAATACCATGACTTTCTTCCTTGCTGTTCTGCATTGTGTTTCACCTGGGACACTGCACTGGCCTGGGCAACCAGTGTTTCACAGAGATCAGTGCCAGGCCCCGATTATTCACAATATATATTAATGACTGATGAGGAAAGTGAACGTACTTACGCCAAGTTTGCAGATGGCATAAAAATAGGTGGGAAGGCAAGTGGTGAGAAAGAGTCAGCAGGGGGACATAAATAGGTTAAGTAAGTGGACAAAAAACTTGAATATAATGGAATATGGAATATAATATGGGAAATTGTGAGGTTATGTACTTTGGCAGGAAGAATAGAGGAGCTGAATGTTATTTAAATGGAGAGAGACTGCAGAAAGCTACAACTGAAGAATCTGTGAGCCCTCAAGTAAAAATTACAAAATACCTGGCATCCAAGTTCATCAGGTAATGGGTAATAAGCAAATGGAATATTGGCCTTTATTTCAAGGGGATGTAATATAAAATTTGGGAGGTCTTGCTAATATTATACAAGTAACTAATCAACCTATAGCTGGAATAGAGTTTTACCCCACAGTTAGCTAAGGAAAGATATACTCCAATGGAAGCAGTCAGAGAAGGTTCACTAGATTGGTACCAGTTCTGCAGGAACAGTTTTATCAAAGAGGTTGAGTAGGTTGGGGCTGTTCTCATTGGAGTTTAAAAAAATGAGAGGTCACCTTATTGAAACATACAAGATTCTTAGGGTACTTGACAGGGGTAGGTAAGGACACGTTGTTTCCTCTCATCCAAGAGTCTAGGACCAGAGGGCATAATCTCAATTAGAGGGGTCACACATTTAGACAATGATGAGGAAGATTTTTTTCTCTGCAATGAATTTGTGGAATTTTTCACAGCAGAGGCCTGTAGAGGCTGTAGAGGACATTCAAGACCGGGACAGGTAGATTTTCAATCAATTAATCAAATTTTCAAAAAAGGGAATTGAGGGTTATAGGGAAAAGGCAGGAAAGGGGTGTTCAGCATTATTAGATCAGCCATGATCTCAATGAATGGCAGGGCAGTCGCAATGGGCTGAATAGCCTACATCTTATCTTACGTCTAATGGCTTTATCTCGGATCAGCCATGTCTGTTGGAGTGGCCTCCATTGCCAGTAAGCTGGAAGAAACATTACTTTCTTCTTCACCAGCCCATCCATCCAGACATATATAGGTCCCTGAGGAGCTCACTTTCTGTGTTGTGGGAATAACAGTGGAACATCACAGTGTGAAGAGCAGATCCTGGCCTGGAGTATCTGAAGTGTTGTGAAACAGGGATTGAATGGGATGCCAACAGCATGAATGTTGCAAAGTCCCAGCAGCATCATATATTTCCAACTGTCCTCCTTTGCAGTTCCATGAAACGGATGTTGTAGAGGCCAGTTGTATCATTAATGAGATGAAGACCACAGGACTGTGCAAGTAAAGTCAACATGGGCCATGTCAGACCTGGCACCATGAATCTCACACCAAAAAACACAGCCTAAAGCTGGGAAGATTCAGCCCAACATTACAGCTGAGGCCAAACAAAAGTTTTATTATGCTTCCTCTAACGTCCTTGCTGTTCTACTTGTCTCAATTCCTGAGCACAGGATCTCATACGCTTTTTTAAGCACTGTAATATTTCTAAATAGAGAAGCCTTTTGCAAGTCAACTGGCCAACCAAGCAGCACCCTTTCCTCATGTAGTATAAATTGTTGTGATCATTCAAAAGTTGGCATTCTTGGATTTGTCCTGATGAATGCAATACTTATAACTTCAGCAACAAGTCTCTCTTTCCAACTGCCTTCTGGTTTTGTGTTACAACACAAATGTATAGCTAAAAAATCCAAGAACTGTGAATGCTGGAAAAAAATCAGAAATTGCTGGAAAAACTCAGCAGGTCTGGTAACTTCTATGGAAAGAAAGCAGAGTTAATGTTTCTGGTCCAGTGACCCTCCTTCAGAACTCGGAAATGTATAGCCACTTGCTTGACCTTTCCTGCCATCATTGACGATTTGTGCACGCGTTTATCCTCAGCTTCATCTGTTCCTGCACCCTTTAGAATTGTATCCTTTAGTTCATATTGTCTCCCCTCACTCCTGTTGTAAAACTGTATCATCTGACACAACTATGCAGTAAATTTCAACAGCCAAGTTTCCACTCGTTTCACCAGCCTCTCTACGTCCTCTTGAGTTCTATCACCGTGCTCCTCACAATTCACAGTATTGCCAAGAATTTTGACATCTGCAAGTTTTAAAATTGTGTTCTGTACATCTAAATCTAAGTCATTAATATGTATCAAGAAAAGCAGTGGTGCTAATTTTGACATCAGGAATCCTACTGCATACCTTCCTGCAGCTTGAAAAACAACCCTCACCACTCATTTCCTGTCACTCAGCTGATTTTGTTTGCATGTTGTTACATTCCTTTTCATTTCAAGAGCTTCAAAGTTGCTGATACACCTGCTTAGTTACATTTCATCAAACGCCTTTTCAAAGTCCATGTGCACCACATCATCCTTACAATCCTCAACAAAAAACTCAGTCAAGGAAACACGACTTGCCTGTAACAAATCCATGATAGTTTTATTTAACTAGTTCACATTTCTTGAAAAGACTGTCCATTTTTATCCAAATTGTCTTTTTCTAAAAGCTTTCCCACCACTGCTAAAAAGTAATCTCATTGAATTTGTAGAATGCTCGACAGGATAGATAATTGAGAGTTTAGAACTAGGGGGCATAGTAGCAAGATAAAGGGTCTTTAGGGCTGAATTGAAAAGACAATTTTTCAGTCATGAGATAATGAATTTCTGGAATTTTCTACCACAGAGGGCTACAGTTACTCAGCTGTTGAAAATAATCACAACTGAGATCATTAGATATCTAGACTCATGAGAATCAAAGGACATGCAGAAAGTAGAGGTGATACAGAAGTTCACTGATAATCTTGCAAAAGAGCAAAGCAGGATCAAGAGATGTATGGCATGTTACCACTCTGAATTCTTATGTTATATTTTTATATAAAGCATCACCAGCTTGATACCCATATCACCACTCCAACACTTGACTCTCCTGGATCCACTGAATCATATAGACGTTCAATTTCTCATTTGCATAATCTTTATATATCAGAAAACCCTCTATGCCTTTCAAAAGAGTAGTTTGGAGTGGTTTGAGGGGTTTGGAGTGCATTAGTTCCCCCTCCAACTCCATTTTAATTTAATCGTCTCTTCCTACCCTCCCCTATTTCGTTACCTCTGCACTATCCCTTGTAAAATGTTTATTTAATTAGAAACATGGGTAATTTAGTTAAAACAAGACTGTCAACAAAGGAAGATATAATTAGTCAGTACCATTATTCATCTTGTGTTAACAATTTCCCTCAACCAACTTCCTCTTACCACCCTGCCTCTGTCAGCATACTCATTCCCTTTCACACACCCTGTTACACATTATGAAGCCTATAGAGTATGGAATAGCAGTTGTGAAATCAGCACAATGTAGTTTCTCTCTCTCTTTTTACAGGCAAATCCCCCTTAAACTATTCAGTTTTACCTCAGCTGTTTTTTTGTTCTTAAGATTTCATTGAGGAATTTGTAGAGAAATATTAAATCTGTACAGCTAGCTGATGCTTTCTGAGAAATCAGATCGTATGAAGTCAATCCATACTCAGATTTGAATAATCTAAATACGGATCACAGTCACAGCTCTGCGTAAAAGTATTTTCCAGGCAAGTGTGTCATGAGGTGCATGAAGCTTTAAAATGGAAACTTTAATGGCTTCACAAAGTATGTTTCTTTAAAGTTTCAATTTTGTTTGAATTTAATTTGGACACATGGAAATGCAGCCACATTCAAATTTAGTTGGTCAAACCTTGTGAGTAGTACTTGACCAATTAAAATAGGGAATCGTTTAACCAAAATCAAATCCAGTAGGCCTTGCTAGGAGGCCTGATATCAGAGACAAAGACATTCTGCAGTGATTAGCACAGTGTGTACACACGGAGACAGGTAGTGTCCATCAAATAGTGTGATGTATACAACAAACTGGTGATCAGCAGCATTTGTCCACACAATAGAACTTCTGCTGAGCAAATTTATTGGACCAAGTTTTCAAAAGCTTGCAGGCTCATGACCCAATGCAAGTGTGGTTTCAAAATTGAGTTCCTGGAGGTCATGCCAGAAGCCCTCACCTGCAGGACAATTTAGAATTTTCAAAGGGCCACTGGTGGGTGATGGGGAGTGTTCACAAAATCTGCTTACCACCAATTACAACCTATAAAACTCCTTAGAAACTCATTAAAGGGCCTAGTAGGTGGAGGATTTAATGGAACTTGAACAATTTTGTGCCCAGTTTTCAAATTTATTGCAGGGGCAACAGAAAATCAGTTGTCTTTTGGTCAACACAGGAGTGAAATAATCACACTTAAAGCTCGGAAAAATGAGAGCTCTTTGTCTTTAATACAACTACCATGCTGCTCGATCAGAAGACTTCATCAACCAGTGCAGCATTACACCAAAACTTGACTCTGCAATGCAGCCGTGAATGTGACCCCACTGGAACACATGCATATGCAAATTCATCTTGTCTAATTAGATCCTGGCTATTTATATGCAATATAATACACGAGAAAAATTCTTTTGAAATTATGCAAGATTGAATTTTGATGGACCAACTCATAAGCCTTGTACCCACGTCATAGTTGAACAATTTTGGTGTTGTTCACCCTGTGAGAAACCACCTATTCTATTCAGCAAGGCAACAGCAGCAATCCCCAACAAACAGCCTGCCTTTGTTACCTACTGTTACCACTGGTATCAGCTCCTGCCTCCTGCAAACATTCAGTTCTGCTAATTGGACACAGCAAATTCATCCCATTGTAGAGTTCCCAACACCGCTTTGAAAATCCAACGCATTATGTCCGATTTGTAATATACATTAAGACTTGCAGGGACCTATTCTCATTTTAGAAGATACACGAAGGGATTGAGATCTTTTAGTTCTTTGGGGGAAGGTGAGGCCACCATAATAATACCATCCAAAGAAGTGGATAATTTTTGAAAGCAAATGAATGATATGAACTGAATTCATGAGCAACCATCTCACTTGAAACATACATTCTGGCAAACGCCATTCTCAGTGTAAAACCTGGAATAAAACATGAACAATAGCACTTTTGGTCCTTAGGAGGAAGAACACAGAGAGAACAATGCAGAAGTATGATCAACTGACTTGACTGCTGATCACCTGCAGTGTGATAGCAAGTAAAGGCAACTTACAGCACAAAATTGAGAGTCATGCACTCTAAGTCTGAACATTAAAATTTAAATAATCAATTCAATTTCGAAATTATCTAGAATCAGGGTCAATTTTGTAACACAATGGGCTATAGCTTTACCTCCTGGATATCAGAGATATGAGGAAACACAACCAGACAAACAAAGAAATTCAGTGGGCACTTTGCAAGAATCGTGGGAACCCTGTTATCAGACTGGTTCAATAGGCAAAACTCAAAATAAATGTGAAAATTAGAAATTACAGCAGTAAACACCAGAGTTGTGACAAAAATATAACAACGTAAATCAGTTTGTGCAAACAGGATGTACACACGGATGTTTAATACAGGGTATATTAAATACCTGGAAAAATATATAAAAAGTCGGAAATTGCGCGTGAGCTTTTCATAAAGGAAGTCAAGCTGTGCAGACAGGACATGCTTGTAAAAAGTTGCTTTTTAATATATTGTATTTATTAAATGCTGACAAAACATTTAAAGTCTTGAAATCTGTATGGATGATCAATGTTGTGTGTTTTTATGTGATAAAACAGAACTGGCAAACTTTCTATTATGGCACTAAATCTTCCACCTCTCCACTCCTATCACTCTGTGTGCATCTTAGAAAAATACACTTCTCCAACCCTGCCCATTTTACCTCCTTTTATCTATAAAATAACATATTTACCATCCAATGTTTAAAGGCAGGAGCAGATGATTGGAACATCTGAGAGGTCAGAGAGGCCAGTGGATGGATTGGGGACAGTTACATACGTAGGAATATGTGAACTAAGAGCAGAAGAGGCCACTGAACCCACCAGCCTGCTCTGCCATTCAACATGATGATAGCTGATCTGGTTACCATCTCACTTATGCCCAATAATCTTTGACCCCGATGTTTATTAAGGATCTATCCAATTCTACCTTCAAAAAATGTCCAACGACTTTGCTTGCCTGGGAGGAGACAATGGAGTCATAGTCATAGAGCCAAACAGCACAGAAGAGGCCAATCGGCCCATTGAGTTTGCACCAACAAAAGCTACTGTAAATTTACACTCATCTCATTTTCAGCCATTAGGCCTATACCCTTGAATGTTACACCATTTCAAGTGCTCATCCAATTACTATTTAAAATTTATGATGTTTCCTTCCTCAACTATCCTCCCAGGCAATGCATTCCAGACACCCACCACACTCTGGGTAAAACTTTTATTCCTCAAATTCCCTCTGAACCTCCTACCTTCCGCCTTAAACATGTTCCCTCTTGTTATTGACCTTTCAACCAAGGGGAACAGCTGCTTTTTATCCATCTAGTTCATGCCCCTCATAAGCTTATACACCTCTGCGTTCTCTGCTGGAAAGGAAACAGCCCAAGCTTATCAAGCCTCTCTTCATTGGGTGAAATGTTCCATCTCAGGCCACATTCTGGTGAATCTCCATTTCATTTCCTGCAGTTCAATCACATCCTTGCTACAGTGTGGTGACCAGGTAGTGCAGACAACAGAGTAGATGTCGTGGCATGAGTCTGGGAAAGAGGTGTGTGCGGAGGCAGGAATAGAGTGAGCATGAAGGAGCAGAAAATTGCATTTCCCCTTGCAGAGTGAAGAAGGACATTCACCTCTTGCTTGACTGCGGTCCAGTCGTCCACACCCTCATGATGGCTAGTGGCAATTCCTAACCAGGACGGCTTCTCTTGTGCCTTGTTTTATTGAGTGGAAGCTGTCTATGTGACTCTTAAACAGTAACATCCATAGAAATCCTGAGGACATCAGAGTAAAAGGCCATTTCTGCAGTGGTTCTATTGATGTCCTGGATAACCATGACAGAAACTTCAGTTACAGACAAAAGCAAAGTAAACTTTTTATTAAAAGAATACAGAAATGGATTTTTTTAATGGACTTGGGTCAAAATGTTCAACACCTGTCTGCTTCAGTGGTGTGTCATAACATCTGTGAACAGGTTAATTAGGATTATTTGGGTTCTGTAGTGCAGTGGTAGCCAGAAGTATCTCTACATTGACACCAGAGTTCAAGGCATTTAGCACATTTGCCTTTATTGCTTAGTCTTTTGAGTATAGGAATAGGGAAGTCATGTTGAGGTTGTCCAGGACATTGGTGAGGTTTCTTCTGGGGTCCTGTGTCCAGTTCTGGTTGCCCAGTTATAGGAAAGATACTATTAAGCTGGAGAGGGTTAAGAAGAGATTTACTGGGATGTTGCCAGGTATAGAAGGTTTGAATTATAAAGAAGGCTGGATAGGCTGGGAACTTTTTTTCACTGGAGCGTAGGAGGTTGAGTGGTAACCTTATGAAGGTTTATAAAATCAAGAGGAATATAGATAGGTTTAATGGTACGTGCTTTTTTACCTAGGATAGGGATTTCAAGACTAGGGGGTATATTTTTAAGGTGAGAGGAGCGAGATTTAAGAAAAGACATATGGAGCAATTTTTTTTACACAGTGGTTGGTTCGCATCTAGAATTAACTTCATGAAGAAGTGGTAGGTGAGGGCACAGTCACAACATTTAAAAGACACTTAGATAAGTGCATTAATAGGAAAGGTTTGGAGGGATATGGGCCAGGAGCAGGCAAGTGGGACTAGTTTAGTTTGGGATTATGTGGGGCATGGACTGGTTGGACCAAAAGGTCAGTTTCCGTGCTGTTTGATTCTATGACTCTATAAGTCTCACCTCAGCTGGAATTGTGACATAACATGTTGAACAGACTGATTAAAAACAATTTTCAATTACTGCACTCTTTTCCCTAGCACATCATTCATATTTCAATTACTCCTACCTCCTATCCTTCATGACATTCCCTTTTAAACTCTTCTCCCCACGTGATTTCCCCTATCTCATAACTTAAGCCCCAAACTTCCTTCAGTTCTGACCATTGACCTGTAATATGTCTTTCATTCTACAAGTGTTGCCTGGCAGTGTTTTGTGGCATTTTATATTAATGACTAACTGCATGCTATTTCTGCACATTGACTATATTAGATGCTTCACTTCCTGTTTATTTACTTCACCAGGATAAAATTCCAGCTATTGGGTCTTGGTGACAGAATAGTTAATTGAAGCAGGCTCTATGCATTATCTCATCCACAAGGGTGGAGTAACTCTTCAGTGTTTCTCTGACAGAGGGCCGGAGTTTTTTTTTGTTGAAATGGAAAATTTAGCTTCAAAGCTTCTCTTGCCCGTACAATTTTGCTTTCTCCCCAGTTTAATCTCACTTCCTGCCCAAACTTCAACCTCAGTGCCAAGAATTTACTTCCCGTACCAACCACTATTTTTACCCTGTCCAGCTGCAATGCAGAGCAATCTGACAGCCTTGAACTTTGAAAGCTCTGCATCCATATACGTAATGTCCTATCAGTATTTCCTCTTGATTTTCAGTTCAACTACAAGTTGCCGTCTAGTCAAAGCAGACTCTTACATTATATTACATGTCCGCCCAGCCGTAATCAGGTTATTCAAGTTTAGGGTGTTGTCTGATAGTATTACCTGCCACCCAGAGTAATAACCCAACTCTCAACAGACAGTTAACTATTGAACCAAATTGTTCCTACTTTGGGGTTGATCTGGACTTACAAACTCTACCATTGAGGGTTGATTTGATTCTGATATCCAAAACTTACATGTACCACCTCAGACCAACTGAAGACTCTAAAACCTCCCCTCCAAAAGAGGATAATCGCTAGCTCGTCCAAAGTGATTTAGCAAGGTTAAGTGTGAACTTTAATTGGACAGTGGGAAGATACCTAGCTCCCCTTGTGAGCAGAGAGTGAGCAGCACCATTCAGTGTGTGAACATATTGCACCTTATCATATGCAAACATCCCAGCATGCTCACCAGCTGTACTTGCTTTGCGTATGAAGTTGAGAAACATTAGTCGCACCTCTGGCTGTGTTGATCTGACAATTCTCAACTCCACCCAAAATCTTTGATTCCCTGACTGATTAAAAATCAATGGTTCCTGTAAATCCCTCTGTGCTGCAGCCTTCTGCAGTCTTCCTCCATTTCAAAATTACATTCAACCCCTCCAGTCTTCCTGCCAACCACCCTTTCCTCAACCTCTCTTTCACGCTTTTTTGATTCCTCTGTATTTTTTATGTTCAGCTAGGTTGTCACTTGTATTATCAACCTGACGTCGGGCAGTTCTTTTTTAATATCAGGATTTTGTTTTCTACATTTATATTTGTTCAAGGCAGCTGCAAGTTTTGGTCTAGCTCAGCTTGCACTGCACATCAACAGTCAGAATCATTTTGAGCTAAAACTAATGGTAGCTACAAATGTTAGACAGTTTCTTTTCCCGTCCTCTGTCCCCCAGTCCTTAAATACCAAGGTGTAATGTTACCTTCGCGGCTTTAAAAGCATGATGGCTGTTAAAAGAAACATTCCTTACACTAGGGAGAGGTTGTCTCCATGCTCTGATAAGACTCATCATGTTACAGATTATTCTTTTTAATTATCAAAATTTGATCATCACAAATACAATTAAGGGCTTCTAGAAGGAATGATGGACTCATATTTATTGTTGACTGCCAGTCTATCCGATGTTTTGTCTAAATTGCAAGAGCCATGTAGGCTCCTGGTTTGTGCGAATCATCGAAGGCGTTTTGTATTTCTTCAGTTGGCCATGCTGGGAATTAAATCACTGAATGATTGCATCTCCTTCGTGATTTCTTGTCCATTGTTGCAGGCTGACAGTGTCTGGGTGATTGGTACAAAGTGTAACAACATTGTGCATAACTTGAGAGGAGTGCAATTACAGTCCCATGTCCTAAACAATCAAAATGTGACTTCTTAAAAGTTAACTTGATGTTAATCCTGGGAAGCTGAGCTCCTAGGCTGTGTAAATCAGGAACAAAACAGAAGTTGCTGGAAAAGCTCAGCAGGTCTGGCAGCATCTGTGAAGAAAAAAATCAGAGTTATTAACATTTCTGTTCCGATGACCCTTCCTCAGAACTGAACCAGAAACGTTAACTCTGATTTTTTTTCTTCACAGATGCTGTCAGACTGGCTGAGCATTTCCAGCAACTTCTGTTTTTGTCCCTGATTTCCAGCATTCACAGTTCTTTCGGTTTTTATTTTGTGTAAATAGAGACATTGAGTGGAATCTTGTTGAGAGGTAGGTGTTTCCTGCCAACTGGAGGGTTGGCAAGAGTCCTGCAACGCCTGGTTTTGGGAAGTTGACCAAACAACAAGGTAATCAGCCCCATGGTAAGGCGACCAGTGCGCCTTCTGAAGCTTGGCCAGCAGCTCTTGTGCTCAGCAGCGCCAAAAGGGAAGCAGTGGCTGCTGCAGGAAGAGCACCCAAAAGAGTCCTGGGTTTACAGATTACAAAGTGACATATTGCAACAGTTAAGCAATTGGACTGTGGTGGAGGAAACAATGTCTTTATAGGATGGGGGTCACAGGGAGAAAGAGCCAGTCAATCAGTAGAAAGGGATAGGAATTGGCTTTCAGCAAGACCACTGTTCCTAATAACCAGTCTCTTAATCAGGCGCTGAGTGCCTTTGATCAGGGCCTTCCTTCCCATCAACCCCCACCCCATCAAATTGACAGCATGTGAACTACAGACCTTAATACAAAATGTAGGGTTCATTTTTATGTTCTAAATTAAGGATACCCGTTTTTATCAACCTATTGCAATTATTTGAAATTTTGCATCCATTTAATTATGACTGTAAAAAATTTTCACTCAGTTAAATGTGAAATTACAAGTATAGGAAAAGAATGGCGCAGATATTCTGATGGAACAGCACAGATTGGAGTTGTATGTCAGAACCACATGGAATCCCAGACTCCATGGAAATTGCCCAGGACATTAAAATATTCTGATGGTTCATTTGCCTGTCTCTGGGACCTTCCAGAATTGTCTATCAAATGTAGAAAACTCAAAGACAGTTCCATTGTTGGTTACTCCAGGAAATGTTAGGTAAATAAAAACGCAGTTCAACTCCTAGCCAATGTTAAGTTGAATCGCCAATTTACCACAGACCCCGGAGACCCTTGACAACCACCCATCCTCTAAACTAAAATGATTACCTCCCCAGGAACATGGACAACCCTTACCATCTCTGGTCCCAAAATCCCTCTAGTCCGCTCCTCACAACATTCTTTCATATACCCGTCGCAATCTATGACTGACCTGGCACCCTAACCTCAAATTTGCCTCCTATTTCCATCCTTTCACAGCAACTGTTAAAATGTTTGGCTATTTGGGCAAGTCAAGTAAGTGGGTAAATATTTGGCAGACGCAGTATAACGTGTATCAGTGTGAGGTCATCCACTTTGGTAGCAAAAACAGAGAGGCTGATTTTCATCTGAATGGCAATAAAATTGGGAAAGAGGGTGGTGCAAAGAGACCTGGGAGTCCTTGGGCACAAGGCACGGAAAGTAAGCACATAGGTGCAGCAGACAAAGGTGACAAATACGTTTGTCTACATAGCAAGAGGATTTGACTACAGGAGTAAGGATGTCTTGCTAAGACCATACCTGAGTAGTGTGTGCAGTTTGATCTCCTTATCTGAGGAAGAATATTCTGCCTATTGAGGGAGTGCAAAGAAGGTTGACCAGACTGATTTGTGGAATGACAGGATGGATGTATAGAGAGACAATAGATCAGCTCAGACTATATTCACTAGAGTTCAAAAGAATGAGGAGAGCTCATAGAAACCTTTAAAAAATTTATAATGATGAGATAATGATGTTCCTGATGACCAAGGAGTCCAGAACCAGGGGTCACAGTCAAAGGATTAGGACATGGATGAGGGAAACAAAATTCTTCACCCACAGAATGGTGAGCCTGTGGAACTATCTGGCACAGCAAGGTGTTGAGGCCAATAAAAAGGACAAAGAACAAGTAACCAAGAAAATTACAGCACAGGAACAGGCCCTTCGGCCCTCCAAACCTGCGCCAACATGCTGCCCGTCACAACTAAAACCCCCTACCCTTCTGGGGACCGTATCCCTCTATTCCCATCCTATTTATGTATATGTCAAGATGCTCTTTAAAAGTCACTGTAGTATCTGCTTCCACTACCTCCCCCGGCAGCGAGTTCCAGGCACCAACCAACTTCTGTGTAAAAAACTTGCCTCGTATATCACCTTTAAACCTTGCCCCTTGCACCTTAAGCCCATGGCCCCTGGTAACTGACTCTTCCACCCTGGGTAAAAGCTTCTGACTGTCCACTCTGTCCATGCCCTTCATAATCTTGTAGGCCTCTATCAGGTCGCCCCTCAACCTCTGTCATTCCAGTGAGAACAACCCAAGTTTCTCCAACCTCTCCTCATAGCTAATGCCCTCCATACCAGGCAACATCCTGGTAAATCTTTTCTGTACCCGCTCCAAAGCCACCACATCCTTCTGGTAGTGTGGCAACCAGAATTGAACACAATATTCCAAATGCAGCCTAACTAAGGTTCTATAAAACTGCAACATTACCTGCCAATTTTTAAACTCAATGCCGCAGCCGATGAAAACAAGCATGCCGTATGCCTTGTCAACTACTTTCTCCACGTGTGCTGCCATTTTCAGTGACCTGTGTACCTGTGCACCCAGATCCCTCTGCCTAACAGTACTCTTAAGAGTTCTGCCATTTACTGTATATTTTCCATCTGGTTTAGAACTTCTGAAATGCATTACCTTACATTTTTCTGGATTAAACTCCATCTGCCATCTCTCTGCCCAAAACACCAACCAATCTATATCCAGTTGTATCCTTTGACTGTCCTCATCACTATTCGCAATTCCACCAACCTTTGTGTCATCTGCAAAATTACTAATCAAACCAGTTACATTTTTCTCCAAAGCATTTATATATATTACAAATAGCAAAGGTGCCAAAACTGATCCCTGAGGAACACCACTAGTCACAGCCCTCCATTCAGAAATGTATCCTTCTACTGCTACCCTCTGTCTTCTATGACCGAGCCGGTTTTTATCCATCTTGCAAGCTCACCTCTGACCCCATGTGACTTTACCTCATTAGTCTGCCATGAGGGACCTTGTCAAAGGCTTAACTGAAATCCATGTAGACAACATCCGTTGCCCTACCCTCATCGATCATCTTCATCACTTCCTCAAAAAACTGAATCAAGTTAGTGAGACACGACCTCCCCTTCACAAAACCATGTTGCATCTCACTAATATGCCCACTTATTTCCAGGTGGGAGTAAATCCTGTGTCGAAGAATCCTCTCCAATAATTTCCCTACATCTGACGTAAGGCTCACCAGCCTGTAATTAGCTGGATTATCCCTGCCACCCTTCTTAAACAAAGGAACAACATTGGCTATTCTCAGATCCTCTGGGACCTCCCCTGTAGCCAGTAAGTATACAAAGATTTCCCTCAAGGCCCCAATAATTTCCTCCCTTGTCTCTCTCAATATTCTGGGGTATATCCCATCAGGCGCTGGGGACTTGTCTACCTTAATGATTTCAAGACCCCCAATGCCTCCTCCATTTTGATCTCAACATGACCCAAACTATCTACACACCCTTCCCCAAACTCATCAACCACCAAGTCCTTCTCTATGGTGAATAATGATGCAACGTATTCATTTAATACCTCACCCATTTCCTCTGGCTCCACTCATAAATTCCCTTCCCTGTCCTTGAGTGGGCCAAACCTCTGCCTGGCTGCCCTCTTACTCTTTATGTATGGATAAAAAGCCTTGGGATTTTCTTTAATCCTGTTGGCCAATGACTTTTCAATACCCCTTTTAGCCCTCCTGACTCCTTGCTTAAGTTTTAGTTGATTTTCCCTTGCTTTGTGTGTTCCCAGCTTCCTAACCTTGACAAACGCTTCCTTTTTCTTTTTAACAAGGCTCACAATATATCTCGTTATCCAAGGTTCCCTCAACTTGCCATACTTATCCTTCATCGTTCGAGGAATGTGCCAGTCCTGAGTTCCCAGCAACTTACACTTGAAAGCCTCCCACATACCAGATGTTGATTTGTCCTCAAACACCTGTCTCTAATCTCTAAACTCTATCCATATTGCTTCGCGGTATGAGCCATCCGAGGTGTCCCCCCGCAGTACAGCTGTGATATTTACAAGTAGTGCAACTCCCCCACCCATTTTATATCCCCCTCTAGCCCGCCTGAAACATCTGTATCCTGGAACATTATGCTGCCAATTCTGTCCCTCTCTTAACCAAATCTCTGTAATAGCAACAACATCATTGTTCCAAGTACTAATCCAAGCTCTAAGTTCATCTGCCTTACCTGTTACACTTGTCACATTGAAACAGATGCATTTTAGTCCACCAGACCCGCTTTGATCAGCAACCACGCCCTGCCTGCTCTTCCTCTGAGTCTTACTGCCCCTATTCTCTCATTCCCTTTCAGCCCATTCACCTTTGCTTTGATTCCCACACCCCTGCCAAGCTAGTTTAAATCCTCCCAAGTGACACCAGCAAACCTCCCAGCCAGAATATTTGAGCCTCTCCAGTTTAGATGCAACTTGTCCTTCTTGTACAGGTCCCACTTGCCCCCAAAGAGATCCCAATGGTCCAGATATCCGAAACCCTCCCTCCCCACACCATCTGTTTAGCCACATGTTGAGCTGTACTATCCTCCTATTTCTAGCCTCACTGGCACGTGGCACAGGGAGTAATCCTGAGATTAAAACTTTGGAGGTCCTGCTTTTTAACTTTCTACCTAACTGCCTGAACTGCTGCTGCAGGATCTCGTCACTCATTCTACCTATGTCGTTAGTACTGATATGTAACACAACCTCTGGCTGTTCACCCTCTCCCTTCAGAATGCTTTCTGCCCGTTCAGACACATCCTGGACCCTGACACCAAGGATGCAACACCCCATCCTGGAGTCTCTTTTATGTCCACAGAAGCACCCATCTGTAACCCTAACTGTAGAGTCCCCTTGAGGTTGTTGAGGTTGGTTGGCTCGCCGAGCTGGTTTCTTGTTGCACAGACGTTTCGTTACTATGCTTGGTAACATCCTCAGTGCAGCCTCCGATGAAGCGTCGGTGTATTTTCCCGCCTGGTTTTTAAACTCTGGGGTCCGTTAACAAACTTATAAATGACACCCTCACCGGAATAAAATTCACCAGAGAGGAGAAGAACAAACAGCTCCCATTCCTGGACGTCATGGTAGAGCGCAAGACAAATGGGGAACTGCAAACGAAAGTACACCGAAAAGCCACACACACAGACCGGGTATTGAACTTCAATAGTAACCATCCCAGCACACACAAACGAAGCTGTGTGTGAACACTATTTAAACAGGCAACAACACACTGCAGCAACACGGAACTACACCAAGAGGAAGAAGAATACCTCTTCCAGGTGTTCAAGGATAATGGATATCCAAAAAACTGGGTCAGGAGATGCCTACAAGAACAGCATCAGAAAGATACTACACGCCCCGACACACTCATCACCCTACATCAGGAACACGTCAGAACTCACCACAAGACTCCTACGACCGCTGGGCATCAGAGTGGCACACAAGCCCACATCAACCCTACGACAACTGCTCACCCAAACTAAAGACCCACTTCCCGCCATGAACAGGACCAATGTCGTCTACAAGATCCCCTGCAGAGACTGCGAGAAACACTACATCGGACAAACAGGAAGGAAACTAACAACAAGAGTACATGAACACCAACTGGCCACAAAAATACACGACCAATACTCACTCATCTCAATCCACATGGACAAGGAGAACCACCACTTCGACTGGGACAACACCAAGATCCTGGGACAGGTTAGGCAGAGACAAGCACGGGAATTCCTAGAAGCCTGGCACTCCACGAAGCATGCTATTAATAAACACATTGAACTCGACCCCATATACATTCCACTATGAAGGAAAACCGGAAGTGAGGAATCCATCTCAACAGACCCCAGAGTTTAAAAACCAGGCGGGAAAACACACCGACGCTTAATCAGTGGCTGCACTGAGGATGTTACCCAGCACGGTAATGAAACATCTACAAAACAAGAAACCAGCTCGGCAAGCCAACCAACCTCAACACCCACAACCCGAGCTACAAATCTACTCCAAAACCTTAGAGATGGAGGTTAATCTGGGCAAGTGTGAGGTGCTGCACTTTGGGAGATCTAATTGAGTCATAGAGTTATACAGCATGGAAACAGACCCTTCAGTCCAACTCGTCCATGCTGACCCGATATCCTAAATAAATCTAGTTCCATTTGCCAGCATTTAACCCATATCCCTCCAAACCCTTCCAATTCATATACTCATCCGAATGCCTTTCAAATGTAATTGTACCAGCCTCCACCACATCCAATGGCAGTTCATTCCATACATGCATCACCCTCTGCATGAAAAAGTCTGCAAAACAAGAAACCAGCTCGGTGAGCCAATCAACCTCAACAAAATCAGCACCTGCAAACCAAGCTACAAATCTACTCCAAAATCTTATAGAGTCCCCTATAACTACTGGTCTAGTGCTCTTTGTCCTTCCCGTCTTAAGAACAGAGCCAGTTGTGGTGCTACCAGTCTGGCTGCTGCTGTTATCCCCTGATAGGTCATCCCCCCAACAGTATCCAAATGATATACTTGTTCGAGAGTAGGACGATCACAGGGGATCCCAAACTGGCTGCCTGCCCCTTCTCGCAGTCATCTGTCTGCGCCTTGGTGTCACCGCATTTCTAAAACCACTGTCTATGATGCTTTCTGCCACCCTCATGCTCCAAAGTGCATCTAATTGCTGCTCCAACCGATCTATGCAGTCTGTGAGGAGCTGCAATTGGGTGCACTTCCTGCAGATGTAGTCGGACAAGACACTGGAAGCGTCGTGGATTTCCCACATCTACAAGTGCAGCACTTAACCCCAGTGGCTGACATTTCTATCACCAATTAAGCTGTTTAAGAAAATTTATTAAACACTTACCCTTACTTATTGCTGTGAATACCCGAGGTAGGTCTTCCTTCACTCACCTTCCCAGGATGCTGTTTGGATCTTTCCCTTGCTTCTGGTCCTCACAGTGGTGCCGGTGTGCCTTTTGTTTGGCTAGAGGAGGAGGTAGGCTGGGAAACACTGAGGAAGTGGTTGGCGTCGAACTGTCACTTGCCAACATCCCCTCTGTAAACCACCTTCTGGAAGCAGTGACTTCACTGATGCAAACCTTCCCCGCATCGTCCAACCAGCATCACCACTCTGCTGCCCTCTTCCAGATCTTAATCGATACATTGGAGGCTTTTGAGAATGACGTACAGCCGTGATCATATTGAATGGTGGAGCAGAGTGAGTGACCCACTCCTGCTCCTATTTTCTACACCAGACATTTAAATCTCAGGTCATGGCACACTCATGACTGAAAGAGGATGCCTTCTCACTGCTTCCTAGTATCCTTCCCTACTTGAAACTGTTTGATTTATCTGCTTCAGGATTTCTAAAACACCCAGGAATAGAAATACGAGCTCAGTATTAAGAAAAAAAAACAGGGTAACAACTCATGATTCTAGATTACAAAGACTTAAAAGATAAATGCTTGAATCTATCATTAAGGAAGAAATAGCAGGACATCTGATATAAATTGTCCCATTGGGAACACCCAGCATGGGTTCATGAAGGGTAGGTCATGTTTAACTAATTTGGTGGAATTCTTTGAGGACATTACTTGCATGGTGGACAATGGGGAACCTGTGTATCTGGATTTCCAGAAGGCATTTGACAAGGTGCCACACCAAAGGTTGCTACATAAGATAAAGTTGCACAGTATTACAGGTAATGTATTGGCATGGATAGAGGATGAGTTGACCAGTAGAAAGCAAAGAGTAGGGTAAATGGGTGTTTTTCTCGTTGGCGGTCAGTGGCTAGTGGTGTGCCTCAGGGATCAGTGTTGGGACTGTAATTGTTTACAATTTACATAGATGATTTGGAGTTGGGGACGAAGTGTGGTGTGTCAAAATTTGCAGATGACACTAAGGTGAGTGGTAGAGCAAAGTGTGCAGAAGACACTGAAAGTCTGCAGAGGGATATAGATAGTCTAAGTGAGTGGGCAAAGGTCTGGCAGATGGAGTACAATGTTGATAAGTGTGAGGTCATCCATTTTGGTAGGAATAACAGCAAAATGGACTATGTTTTAAATGGTAAAAAATTGCAGCACGCTGCTGTGCAGAGGGACTTGGATGTCCTTGTACATGAATCGGTAAAAGTAGGATTGCAGGTGCAGCAGGTAATTAAAAAGGCAAATGGAATTTTGTCTGCCATTGCTCGAGGATGGAGTTTAAAAACAGGGAGGCTATGCTGCAGCTGTATAGGGTCCTGGTGAGGCCACACCTGGAGTACGGTGTGCAGTTTTGGTCTCCTTACTTGAGAAGGGATATACTAGCACTGGAGGGGGTGCAGAGGAGATTCACTCGGTTGATTCCAGAGTTGAGAGGGTTGGATTATGAGGAGAGACTGAGTAGGCTGGGATTATACTCATTGGAATTCAGAAGAATGAGGGGAGATCTTATAGAAATATATAAGATTATGAAGGGAATAGATAATGTGGAGGCAGGGAGGTTGTTTCCACTAGCAGGTGAAACTAGGACTAGGGGGCATCGCCTCAAAATAAAGGGAAGCAGATGTAGGACTGAGGTCAGGAGGAACTTCTTCACCCAAAGGGTTGTGAATCTGTGGAATTCCCTGCCCAGTGAAGTGGTTGAAGCAATCTCGCTGAATGTTTTTAAGGCAAAGCTAGATAAATTTTTGAACAGTAAAGGAATTAAGGGATATGGTGAACTGGCGGGTAAGTAGAGCTGAGTCTCAGAAAGATCAGCCATGATCTCATTGAATGGCAGGGCAAGCTCGAGGGGCTGGATGGCCTGCTCCTGTTCCTAGTTCTTATGTTCTTATAACAGATACACAATAATGGCCTAATTCTATATCTTATGGTTTTATGATCCTTTGGCAGCTTCTTTACAAAAAGAACATCTGAATTCCCCCCACTGGGAACAACGTAACCTTAAATCCATGTTATCACAAAATATACCAGATCAGGAGGGGTAGTATAGTGGGGCTCATTGATTCGCACTGCTGCCTCACAGCAGTAGGGACCCAGGTTCAATTCCAGCCTCAGGCAACTGTCTGTGGTGGGGTTTGCACATTCTCCCTATGTCTGTGTGCCTCAGGCTGTAGATACTCTGTTCACATTTATGGAGTGATTAGAGTGGTGCCTCTTATTAGTGCTGAGCAAACGGCTGGAATTTGATCATGGTGTTCTGTAAGTTGCATTGCATCGCTGTGACTTTCCATTTTTGTATTTGTAGCAGGACATGTGTTTGGGGCCAGCTACAAATCAAAAATATGCTTGCTTTTATTTCTTCTTGGAAATCCCATTTCAAATCATTGGATTTCTTTTCGCTTTGAATTCCAAAGGTTACTCCATCACTGTAATGAGGAGGCAGGATCGGCTTCAACCTTTGCTGCAGCCCTTTAAGAGCTTGCATTATTTTCTAGTATGTAATTTTTCATCTGTTGTACATTGTGCGGACAGTTCATGTGATCTAGCTGCTGAGTATTCAGGTTTGCAGTTTCAACATGAATGGCTATGCAGAATCAGGTAAGTGGATGGCGTCTGTGATTTTACCCCGTTGTGGGGTCCCCTTCAATGTCAATGTCAGAATTATCCAGAGTAAGGATTGTTGCATTTCACATTACATCACTTACTTGATTGGCTATAAATAGTGATGAGGTTAAAAAATGCTCCATAACACAGGCCCGAAACGTCAGCCTGCCTGCTCCTATGATGCTGCTTGGTCTGCTGTGTTCATCCAGCCCTGCACCTTGTTGTCCCATAACAATGCCAGCTCTTTCTTCTTTCTCACCAAGAATGATAGAATTAGTGCAAGTGACCGCAACAGAGGGTAGAATATATTGAAACTAGAAGTGTAGAAATGTATGTTTCTCATTCCCAATTTATACAGTGGAACTGCCACTTCTTTTTACTCTTAATCGGTATGAAAACACAATAGGTGTGAAGGCACAGAAACCAAAGGAGAAATGTCATTGAGATTTAGGAATGCCATTAGTGCCGAGGTCAGCTCTTTAAGATAATAGAAAGAATGTTTTGTTCCTTAACTCTCAGAAAGGCACACAGAGTAATCATTGTTGGTGCAGCCAAGCTTCATCCAATACAATTGAAATGCCTGGAAAACAGTGAGTCAGAACAAAGTTACTTTCAGACAAAACAAACTCGAAACCTAACAGAGTACTGAAATCAGACTACACCACTTTTGGTGCCTTATATAACTCCTGTCCAGGCCCACCTACAGTTTGATCAGAACACTTTCCAGCCAGTGGTCACTCAGTCTGCCATCGCTGCTCTGAGTATTATCCACAGGATGGACTGCAGACCCTCATCAAGGTTTCTTCAATAGCACCTCCCAAACTCATAACCTCCCCCTCCGAGAAGCTCACAGGCACCATCAACTCCAAGATCCTCCCTGAGTTACATGCCAGCCCCATTTGGAAATGAATTCTTTCGGGTATCAAAATCCTGGAACTGCTCCTCAACAGCACAGTGGAAGTACCTTCAGTACATCAGTGACTCATCACCAAAAGACATGGTTCACATCTTCAAAATGAAACGTTTCTGAGGGGTATGATAATGGTGATGTTGCTGGGCTAGTATCCGATGAGTTCAACTATATATCCAGCCATAAGCTTAAGCCCATAATAACAACTGGACATTTAATTATTTAATTAATCATTGTTGTAGGTTTGATGGGCCATATAATGTTTTCCTGGCTGTGATTTTTACACAGTCATGCGTATGAACATGTGAAAATCTTGAAGAGCATTTATCGCCCATACTCAATTGCCCAGAGGGCAGTTAACAGAGCTGTGGGACTGGAGTTATTTGTCAGCCAGATGAGGTAAGGATGGCACATTTCCCTTTGTAAAGCCAATTACTGAACCAAATGGTTTTTTCACAACAATTGACAATGCTTGCCATTAAGCGAGCATTTTTAAAAAATTTTTATTGAATTCAATTTTCACCATCTGGCATGGTAGGGTTCAAATGTATGTCACCAGAATGTTAGACACGGGTTCTGGAGTAATAGTCCAGTGACATTACTGAAACATCATCACCGAGTCCAGGTACAATGTCTGCAAATGTTCTCTTTTATCCAGAAGTGGACATGTCCTCGCTACATTGCGAACCCAAATGATAATCTTACACAGAGATAGTAGGAACTGCAGATGCTGGAGAATCCGAGACAACAAGGTGCAGGGCTGGATGAACACAGCAGGCCAAGCAGCATCATAGGAGCAGAGAGGCTGACGTTTCGGGCCTAGACCCTTCATCAGAAAAGGGGGAGGGGAAGGGGGTTCTGAAATAAATA
>NC_063332.1:19032870-19052717 GCF_021869965.1 Rhincodon typus | reverse complement strand
TGCTGCTTGGCCTGCTGTGTTCATCCAGCCCTGCACCTTGTTGTCTCTGATAATCTTACACTGTCAGTTAATGTAATTCTTAGCACACTTGGGATTATTCTGTTGTTGTTATCCAATCAAGAAATCATATATAACATTAGACAATGTGTCTAGCAACATAGACAGATTGAGTGCAAGTAATACTCTGCCTCATGTGTGTACTGGAAGGGATGTGTTGTTTGATAAAACTTGCCAGTCTTTGCATTTATGGCCTACATACATGACATTGCACTGGCACTGAGACTTATATACTATATTAGAAATTCATGTGGCATACAAATTAACAGCAGTAACCTGTTCATGAAAAATGCCACTTGTTTTAGGATTAGAAAAGCATGTAGGATTAGATAAATGGCAAAAACATCTGTGTGTCTTTGTGTATGAATAACACAAAATTAGTAATCAGGGATGGGTTAGGAAGACAAATGGAATGTCGTTTTTATTGCAGGGTGACTGGAATATAAAAGTGGAGATGTTTCACTATACTTATACAAGACTTTAGTTTAATGATATCTGAAGTACTGCATTCAGTATTGATCTCCTTATTTAAGAAAAGATGCAAGCAGAGAAATGAGATACGGAGATGAGACCACAATGAGATTGACCATGATCTTTTTGAGTCATACAGTCATAGAGGTCTACAGCACAGAAGAAGGCCTTTCAGCTCATCGAAAACAATCACCTCACTATTCCAATCCTATTTTCCAGCGCTTGGCCCATAGCCTTTTCGGCTTTGGTATTGCAAGTGCTTATCTAAATACTTCTTAAATGTTATGAGGGTTTCTGCCTCTACCACCCTTAGAGGTAGTGAGTTCCAGATTCCCATCACCCTTTGGGGAGGTGATGGCCTAGTGGTATTACCGCTGGACTGTTAATCCAGAGACCCAAATAACATTCTGGGGACCCGGGTTCAAATCCCGCCACGGCAGGTGGTGGAATTTGAATTCAATAAAATATCTGGAATTAAGAATCTAATGACAACCATGAATCCATTGTCAATTGTCAGGGAAAACCCATCTGGTTCACTAATGTCCTTTAGGAGGGGAAATGCCATCCTTACCTGGTCTGGTCTACATGTGACTCCAGACCCACAGCAATGTGGTTGATTCTGAACTGCCCTCTGGGCGGTTAGGAATGGGCAATAAATGCTAGTATGGCCAGTGACACCCTCGTTATTCCATGAATGAATAAAGGAAGTTTTCCTCACATCCCATCTAAACCTCCTGCCCCTTACCTTAAATATCTGCCCTGGTCAATGATCTCTCTCCATCAAGGGGAAAAGTTTCTTTGTGACTACCCTATCTATACCCCTCATAATTTTATACATCTCATTCACGTCCCCTCTCATTATCCTCCGCATAAGGAAAAAACACCCCAACATCCAATATCTCTTCATAACTGAAACTCTCCAGCCGAGGCAACATCCTGATAAATCTGCTTTGCACCCTCTCTAGTGCTATCACATCCCTCCTATAATATTGATTCCAGAACTGCACACAATACTCTAGCTGTGCTCTAACCACCCTTGAATCAAGGTTCAAGGAGGGGGAAAGGGGCATGACTGCTCCTGTTGCTGCTTCGTACCGTCTTGTGTATTTGGTTTTAACAAAGGGACATTACGTTTAAAAAATTAGAGATTTTAGTGACACAATTATAAGAATACAAAGAAGCTGCAAGTAGATATGTTCATGTGAAGTGAGTGGAATATAATGTGGACAAATCTGAAGTTGTTCAGTTTAGCTGTTAGAATTATGAGATTAATATCGGAATCAGAGAATTATAACAGCACGGAAAAAGCCATTTGGCCCATTCTGTCTACACTGGCTCTTCGAATGAGCTGTTCACGAGGTATATTCCCCTGCCTTCTGCTTTCCCTGCTGTAAGAAAAATATTGTTAAACTTGAAAGGGTTCAGAAAAGATTTACAAGAATATTGCCAGAGTTGGAGTGTTTAAGCTACAGCAAGAGGCTGAATTGGCTGGGGCTATTTTCCCTGGAGTGTCAGAAGCTGAGGAGTAACCTTATAGACGTTCATAAAATCACAATGGGCATGCATGGGGGGAACAGCCAAGATTTTTTCCCAGGGTAGAACGGTCCAAAACTAGAGGGCACAGGTTTAAGGTGAGAGGAGAATGATTTAGAAGTGATCTAAGGGGCAACTTTTTCATGCAGAGGGTGGTGCATGTATGGAATGAGCTGCCAGAGGAAATGGTAGAGGCTTGTGCAACTATAACATTTAAAAGGCATCTAGATGGGTGCATGAATAAGAAGGTTTTAGAGGGATATGGGCCAAATTCTGGCAAAAGGGACTAAATTATTGTAGAATATCTGGTCAGCATGGACAAGTTGGACCAAAGTGTCTGTTTCTGTACTGTACAACTCTAAGACTCTATGACTCTGCCTTCTCCCTGTAACCCTGCACATTCTTCCTTTTCAAGTAACAGTCTATGTTTTTTTTTTATCTGAATGCCTTAGTTGAACCTGCCTCCACCATAATCTTAGGCAGGTCCTTCCAGGCTTTACAAACTTTAGCCATAGTCTATGTGAAAAAGCTTTTTCTCATATTGCTTTTATTTCTTATCCCAATTACCTTGCATCTGTGCCCTCTTGTTCTCAATCCTTCCACAAGTCAGAGCTGTTTCTCCCTATCTGCCTTGTCCAGACCTCTCAGAATTTTGAATTAGAACACTTTTGAGCCTTCTCTTCTCCATGGAAAACTATCCCAATTTCTCCAATCTATTTCCTAACTGAAGTGACCAGCTTTGTTTTTAACATGATCTTTTACTCTCAGAATAAAGCGTTGATTATGATTCTCAATAGCTCCTGATCCAATTTATTGCTTGAATTTTGCATTCAAGGATATTACAAGCAATTTACAATGTTGTGGTTGAAATTTTCCTTTAAATACGACCACACTACAGGCAATCCAACTGTTGTTAAATATCATCAGTTAGTCAATCAAGTTGCTGGTTCTATCTTTTCCAAGTCCTTCCTTCTGTCAGCCAATCTGTCTTGTGCTCCAGATTTTATATTTGCAGTTGGGCGTGTGGGAATGTTCGTCTCAATTGAGAAATGTGCTTGAGAATGAAATACATGTCATCCATCTGCCTTGAAACATACAAATTAGTTGCAGAAGCAGACCATTCAGCCTGTAACAAAAACAGACATAACTGGAGAAACTCAATGGGTCTGGCTGCATCTGTGAAGAGAAAAACAGACTCGACGTTTCAAGTCTAGCAGCCATTCTTCAGAATGAACTCAAAACTGGATGTGAAACGTTAACTTTGCTTTCTCTCCACGGATGCTGCAAGACCTGCTGAGTTTCTCCAGCAATTGCTGTTTTGTTTCAGATCTCCAGCATCTGCAGTTCTTTGTTTTATTTTATTCAGCCCTTTAAGCCTGCTCCATCATTCGATAAGATCACAGTTGATCTGTTTGTGTTTCTACATCCACCTTACATCTACCATCCCCCTTCCTCACCCATCCAATAACCTTTGATTATACAAACACTGCCCACAACCTCCTCCAGTGACATTCCTGTGGTTTTACCCGCCAACATTCTCAGTCCTTTTGTACATCTTCAAAAGGAAATAGGTCCCTGCCAGTCTCAGCTATGTATTGCAAGCCAGATGTAATAACTTTGCGTATCAGCACTTTCATCCTGCAGGTGAACACACTGCACTTGATCACTAGGTTGATTGGCCTCTTTTCTTCACAGAATACACAGCGCTACTCACCATAGAATGTCTTTCCCTTTGACATCAGTTCTCTTTGCAAGGCCTGCCATATCTTTTCGGTCAACCATGCCAGGCTTTCATTGGTAAAGGTAGCATTCGCATGGTTGTAGCTGCATCTATACTTTGGAGAAAATCAAGAATTTTATTTAAAAAGGTGTGAATATTGGTGTTCAGAGAGACTTGGGTGTACGCGTGCAAGGAACAGAGAATGTTAGCAGCAATTAAGAAGGCAAATCAAAAATAAGAATAAGGAAATATTCACAGAGAGCAATGGGGCAGAGCGGAATCACAGTGAACTCGAACAATAAGAGTGTTACATTTTTAACATTTAAGCGGTCATTTCTTTTATAACATCTATTACAGCTGCTCGCAATTAGCATCTCACATAAATTTCCTGATTTTAAGTTTCATTCAGGCTTGGATGGGGTTAATCAAGCTCTCTGCTGACAAGAATGTGAGTTCAGGTAAATTCCCTAATATATTTCTGTATGTGCCAGATGATAGATCATTTAATGTTAAGCACAGTCACTCTCACCTCACCTCTGGAGTTCAACTCTTTTACCTGTGTTTAACTAAAGCCTGTTATGAGATCAGGAGCTGAGTGGCCTTGGTGGAACCTGATTGCAGGTCAATGAGTGGGTTACGACTGAGCACATGTCATTTGATAGTACACTTGATGATCCTTTCCCTATCATTGCTAATAACAAAGAGTAAACTGATGGGACAGTAATGAGCACAGTTGGATTTGTCCTGCTTTTTCTGTACTGGATATACCTATGCAATTTTCCACATTGTTGGGTAGATGTCAGTGTAGATTACTGGAAGAGGTTGGCATTGGCATGGGTTGATTCTGTGAGTGAGAAGATTGTCCTAGAAGGAAAAGCTGAGTAAATTGGGCCTATCTTCTCTGGGATATAGAAGAACGAGAGGTGATCTCATGAAACAAATAGGATTCTGATGGAGTTTGACAGGCTAAGCACCGAGGCCCATGGTCTCTGTTGTTGTGACAGTAGCCCAGACTTGCAAATCCCAACCCAGAACCTGGCATTTCCCATTTCTGCACAGAAGGGAGTGAAGTTGGCTCAGGCTTCACGTATATGTGATTTGTGGAGGTAGCTGGTACATTAAATGACCAACTGTCTCCACTAAAATCCAATTTTGGAGACCTTGGAATGCAGTCCCTTCATCAACACTCAGTTAGCATAAGATTATGAGTAGCCATTGGGGGATGGATAGAGTACATTAGGTTGCATACACTGCAGGGTCATCATGGGGAGTGTGTGTGCTGAGGTGAAGTGAAGGAGTGTGACGGACATTAGCTAACAAAATGTTTCATTTTTCTGTCCTTTTCAAGAAGTCTGGTACTCTTTGGATCTGTTGCCAGGATTTGATTTGATTTGTTGTAGTCACATGTATCTAAGTACAGTGAAAAATTTTGTTTTGTGAGCAGCACAGGCAAATCACAGCAAACAAAGACATACAGATCAAAGGGTGCTTAGACAGAGAGAAGAATACAAGGTTACAGCTGCGCAGGAGGTGCGCAAAGGAAGATCAACATTATTTGAAGTTAAAGAGGTCCATTCAGCAGTCTAATAACAGCAGGGAAGAAGCTGTTCTTGAACCTGTTGGTAAATCTGCTTAAGCTTCTATATCTTCTGCCTGACAAAAGAGGTTGGAAGAGAGCATTACTAGGGTGGGAGGGGTCTTTGATGATGTTGGTGACTTTTCTATGGCAAAAAGTGTAAATGGAGTTCATGGATGGGTGGTTGGCTTCCATGATGGTCTGGGCTGTGCATACCACCTTCTGTAGTTTCTTACAGTCTTGGGCAGAGAAGTTGCTATACCAGGCTGTTATGCACCTGGACAGTATGCTTTCTATAGTACATCTATAAAAGTTGGTGAGGGTCCTTATGGACATGCCGAATTTCTTAAGCCGCCTGAGGAAGGAGGACTTGTTGTGCCTTCTTACTGTTGTAGCTACGTGGGAAGTCCAGGACAGGTTGTTGGTTATCATCACTCTTAGAAACTTGACGCTCTTAACCCTTTCAACCTCAGCTCCATTGATGTAGATGTATGCGTGTCCTCCTCCTTTCTTCCTGAAGTCAATGATCAGTTCTTTTGTTTTGCCAACTTTGAGAGAGTGGTTGTTGTCATCAATGCCAACCCCCATGAGAGATTAAAGAACCTGTATTTAGACAAGGCACTGATTGCTTTCCAAGCACTGGGGTTTCCTGCCAAAGGTAATAAGCCTGCCTGTGGGCCACTCACATTATGCACATGCAACAGTTCCCACCAGTTAGTAAGCTGTGAATGAGGTGGGGTTTGCAATGGTGACACTGATCCCACCTCCTGTTTCCTGCCTCCAACATAAAAATCTAGCCCAGAGTGTGTTACAATCAGCAGTTTGAAGCACTTAACAGTTAAAAAAAATCTGTTTAATATTGCTTTGTTTTTTGCTTGATTCCATAGCTCTCGGGATTTTTTTTTAAACATGCTGATGGCAGCATTAGCGCAACTGGTTTGTGTGGGAGCTAAATCCACAGATACCATTATTAGCCCTGGGATTTTCCAACAATCACGTTCTTTTAACTGTGTTTATTAATTCATCACCCACACACACTGTCGGCCACAGAAACTCCTTTCACCCATAACCCCATGGATAGAGCTCACTGCTAAAAAGTGGTCTAAGTTCAGTCTAGCTATGAGCCAATCCATGCTATTTGAAACTGGAAATCCATAGATGGATCTTATTTTAACAGTCCTGCAAAGAGAGAAATATTTTGACAGCCTTCATGTCATCAACATTGAATGTTTTATTCTTTTTAAGAAGAAGCCATATTAATTTCTGGTTGAATATGTATTTTCTTCTATAAAAGAGGGAGGATTTTGAATGAAATATGTTCTTGCTAGACTTAGAGTCATAGAACAACAGAGTTATAGAGCTATACAGCACAAAAACAGACCCTTCAGTCCAACTCGTCCATGCTGCTCTGATATCCTATATTAATCTCGTCCCTTTTGCCAGCATTTGGCCCATATCCCTCGACACCCTTCTTATTCTGGCAGCTCATTTCATACACACACCACCCTCTGCATGAAACAGTTGCCCCTTAGGTCCCTTTTAAATCTTCCCCCTCTTACCTTAAACCTATGCCCTCTAGTTTTAGACTGTTCTACCATGGAAGACAAACTTTGGCTATTCACCGTATCCACGCCCTTCATGATTTTATAAACCTCTGTAAAGTCATCCCTCAGCCTCCAACACTCAAGGGAAAATAGTTCCAGCCTATTCAGCCTCACCCCATAGCTCAAACCACCCAACCACAGCAACATATTTGTACATCTTTTCTGAACCCTTTCAAGTTTCACCACATTTTTCCTATAACTGTTTTCATTTAATAGAAACATAGAAACATAGAAGATAGGAGCAGGAGGAGACCATTCAGGCCTTCCAGCCTGCTCCACCATTCTTCACGATCACGACTGATTGTTCAACTCAATAGCCTAATCCTGCTTTCTCCCCATAACCTTTGACCCCATTCGCCCAAGTGCTATATCTAGTCACCTCTTGAATACATTCAATGTTTTGGCATCAACTACTTCCTGTGGTAATGAATTCCACAGGCTCACCACTCTTTGGGTGAAGAAATGTCTTCTCATCTCCGTCTTAAATCATTTACCCCAAATCCTCATACTGTGACCCCTGGTTCTGGACACACCCACCATCGGGAACATCCTCCCTGCATCTACCCTGTCCAGTCCTGTTAGAATTATATAAATAATCTGTGAGATCCCCCCTCATTCATCTGAACTCCAGTGAAAACAATTCCAACCTAGTCAATCTCTCCTCATATATCAGACCCGCCATCCCTGGAATCAGCCAGGTAAACCTTCACTGCACTCCCTCGAGAGCAGGAGCATCCTTCCTCAGAAAAGGAGACCAAAACTGCATATAATATTTTAGGTGTGGCCTCACCATGGCCCTGTATAAGTGCAACAACACATCCCTGTTCCTGTACTCGAAACCTCTCGCAATGAAGGCCAACATACCAATGGCCTTCTTTACTGCCTGCTGCACCTGCATGCTTACCTTCATAATCTAAACAGATAATATAACTAGAGCACAGAAAAACATTTATTGCATTGTTTCACACTTGGATTTATTTTGTTGCAATTTTCTTGATGTTTTCTATGATGTGGGCTTTCAGAATTCTTTATCAAATTTTGCATAACATACTTCTAAACATCTCATTCAGAGATGTAATGACACATCTGTGGAGAAGGTGAGATTTGAACCAATATCATTCACCTTAGAAGTAGTGATATTAACACTGCACCACAAGTGCCCCAAAATTACATGTTCCTTGCATATCCCCTTAGCTTATTTCTGAGTTAGGCCAGTGTGCATACAAACTTTAATAATTTCATTCAAGTCAGCACATTAATAAAGTTTGTAGGAAGTGTGTGTTAGGTGTGTGTACCCTGATATAAAATTATGAGAATCATGGACAGGGTGGATAGTTGGAGTCTCATTCCCTGGGTGGAGATGTCAAATACTAGGCGGGAAAGGCTTAAAGTGAGAGGGGAAAAGTTTAAAAGAGATGTGGGAGGTAAGTTTTCTACACAGAGGATGGTAGGTGCCTGGAATACGCTGCCAGGGGAGGTGGCAGAAGCAAATATGATAGCAACATTTCAGAGGTATTTAGACAGACACATGAACAGGCAGAGAATAGAGAGATACAGGCAATGTGCAGGGAGCTGGGATTAGATTAGAATGGCATCATGGTCGGCTCAGAGGTGGTGGGCCGAAGGGCCTGCTCCTGTGTTTTAATGTTCTACGTTGATCCAGATGATGGCTCCTGCTGATTAAGATGCTATCTGAAAAAAGTTGATCTGGAGACACCATATGTCCTGTCCAGTATAGAGATGATTGAATAATGTTTCTACCAACCATTGCCTGGAGTAACTAGGATTGATTTAACGCAGATCATTTCTATTGTGTAACTATCCTTCACTCACTGCATTTTGCTGTAGAAATCATCATTTTATCAGGAGACTTTGCTCCACTTTCAGTCATGCATTGGAGTGGAGCGAAGGTTTACCAGGCTGATTCCGGGGATGGCAGGACTGACATATGAGGAGAGATTAAACTCGGTTAGGATTGTTTTCGCTAGGGTTCAGACGAAAGAGGGGGGATCTCATTGGACTGAATTTTCTGAGGATTGCCATAGATTGCCACTCTGCTCTTTCTTTTATGCAACCTGAAAGAGCTCCATGTTTCTGACAGAAAGTTCCAATTGGGGTTCTTCAGAAATGTGGAGCTGTACTTCCATTATTGGGCATGTTTAGTCAGGAAAAGTCAAAAACATGCCCGTTTTCTCGCAGCTGTCAGTTGCTATATTCTGTAACTGAAAGGTTCAGTTTTATAGACAGCCACTTTGACAGCTTTTTATTATTCAATCATAGCATGTGGGCATCGCTGGCTAAGTCAGCATTTATTGCCCATCCCTAATTGGCCATTGAACAGTTGAGAGTCAACCACATTGTTGTGGGTCTGGAGTCACATGTAGCCAGACCAGGTAAGGATGGCATTTGTTATGGGCCAGACCAAACCCCCTCAAGATATATTAAGAAGAATACTTTTTCTTATTTTAAAGGCAAATGCCAGGCATTGTGTTCCAAATGCAATTTAATTAGTCAAACCACCTGTCTTGAAGCAAGGTGTAGAGCAGCATGAACACAGCAGGCCAAGCAAATGATTTCTGAAGAAGGGTCTAGGCCCAAAATGTCAGCCTTCCTGCTCCTCTGATGCTGCTTGGCCTGCTGTGTTCATCCAGCTCTACACCATGTTATCTCAGATTCTCCAGCATCTGCAGTTCCTACTATCTCTGTCTTGAAGCAAACACACTTTATTCATACACTGCAGTTAAAATACAACAAAAGAAAAATAATTGGAATAACTTAATTCTATTGGAAAACTTAACAGAATAATAGGTTATTTACCTACTAAACAGTATCTCTTCCAATATAGTAACATCCCATAAACACACCCTTGTCAAAGACAAATTCAGTAAAATAGATTGTCTCACAGGCAATTCTCCAGTCCAGGAGGAAAAGATCAAGAGAAGACTCTGAGAGAGATAGTAGCAGGGAGCTTCCACCCAGCTTCAAGACCTCAGCAACTGCTGCTGAAAGGTGAAAACGAAAAATCCTGGCTCTGTAGGAGGTTGACCCGACATATTCATGCTGCTTCTATTGTCAGAACATTTTAAAAATAAAACCCAAAGTCCTCACAAACTGTTTACATTATTGGCTCTGAGTAACCGAACAGCACCTCTCTCTCAACGTTTCTTCATAAAACAAATCAGGACAAAATACGCCTCTTAAAGCCATAGTATTGTCGCGCAGTTTCATTCCCTAAAGGACATTAGTGAACCACATGGGTTTTTTCCTGACAATAGACAATGGTCATCATTAGACTTTAGTTCCAGATTTTTATTGAATTCAAATTCCACCATCAGTCATTGCAGGATTCAAACCTGGTTCGTCAGAACATTACCTCGGTCTCTGGATTAATTGCCTAGAGATAATACCACCAGGACATCGCCTCCACTAATGGGAGAAGAAATGGAAAGTGCATAAGGTTAAGTGTGAGGTTAAGGTGCTGGGAGAGGAGGATACCAGGTGGATTGAGAATAGATTGCCAGGTAAGTCAGGTGCCAGGTACTTAGGATATGGCTAGGATGCCAGGTTGGTAAGTTGCCACGTAGGTAAGAGATACTGAGAGCAAGATGTCAATAGAGCCAGGTATGGGGTGGGTGTTGAGTCACAGGGGCTATGTGTTGCAGAGGGGCAGAGAGTGTATTGGATCCAGAAATGAGTTCCAGTGGCAAGGCAGCGGAGTCAGGTCCCCTTCGGGTCATGGTCTGGAGCTGGGGTAGCGGGGTGGGGAATAGGTACCTGGGGGCATGTACAGAATTTCAGGTCCTGAAGTGGGTGTGGCTGAACAAAGGGTGTCAGGTCCTGTTGACATGGACTGGGGAGTGTTGGAACCCAGTGGCAGAAGGATGGTGGCTTCCAGGCAGAGAGTGGAGCTGTCAGGTCAGGATATGGGAATGTAAAGGGTCTGAATGATGTGTGGTTGGCAGTGTACTTGATAAATATACGGTCAATTTAATAACCATTCAGGAGTTAGACTAGGTATTTCATAGTCTAACTCTTCATGAGTAACTATTTACTTAACAGAAGCAGTATCTTTCAAATTCCCAAATTTGAATGGATGCCTTTAGAGGTTTTCAAGTGTAAGGGAACTGAGCAATGGAAAATTCAATTTCCCTGTCAATTTCTTTAGAGTCTGCTACCATGGGGAGTCTACAGGGTCCCTATCCTCAACTCCAATCTATCCTTCAGAAACAGTTACGTAGCCATCAGAAAATCTGGGCCACTATTTCGAACTATTCAGTATGAGTTTTATTCTGAACATCTACCTGTAATGATATGCATCATTTTAGTGCCCTGCTGTTTTCTGTAACTCTGTTCTGAAGTCATTGATATTGGCTGGATGGTAGCCAAGGTTCTTTGATATGATGATTCAATCTTTCTCACCAAAAAAAGGATGGACTGGCATTTACGTAGTGCCATTTATGACTCTGGGCTGTCTCAAAGTTCTTTAAAGCAAACGAAGAAGTTTTTGAACTGTAGTTGTAGTTGTAATGTAAGAAGCACAACAGTCAATTTGCTCAAACCAAGCTCCTGTAAATAGCAAAGAGATAATGATCAGATAATTTATTTTTGATGATGTTGTTTGAGAATTAATTATCAAACCATACATTACAGAGAACTCCCCCTGGCCATTTTTGAAAGTGTCATATCATTTCTTCTGTTGGCATGAGAGGGCAGACAATTTCAGTTTCACATCTCATCTGGAAGATGGCTGCATTGACAATGTAGCATTCCCTCAGTACTATACCCAAGTGTCAGAAAAAATATACCATGTTATAAAGATCAGTGGTAAGCCAGATAATTGTGTAAGTTTTCCAAACTAACAAAAGTTGACCAAAAGAAATTAATGAAGAGGGAGAAGATAAACTTGCATGCAATATCAAAAGGGATAGCAAGAGCTTTTCTAATGATATAAAAAAGATGAATCAAGCCAAAATGAACATAGGCCCCTTAGAGAATGAAGCTGGGAAATAATAATGGGGAACTAAGAAATGGCAGAGAAGTTGAATAAACACAATAACTATCATCAGAGAAAATGTGATAGGGAAACTATTGGAATAAGGACTGTTAATAAAGACTGATAAGTCCCCTGAACCTGATGGGATACATCTCAGAATATTGAAGGAAGTAGCTGCAAAGATAATGGATTCCTTGATAGTAACCTTCGAAGAATCCTTAGATTCTGGAAAAGTTCCAGAGTATTAGAAAACTGTCAATGTAACACCTTTATTTAAAAAGGGAAAGAGACAAAAACAAGTTACTATGTAAGCCAGTTAACTTAACTGTCATTGATAAAATGTTAGAGTGTATTATAAAGAATGTTATAGCTGAGCGCTTAGCAATACATACTATGATCAAACAGAGTCAGCATGGCTTCAGGAAGGGGAAATCATACCTGACAAATTTACCAGAATTCTTTAAGCACATGGAAAGTAGGATAAATAAAGGGGAAACAGTGAATATAATATATTTGGAGTTTCAGAAGGTGTTTGATAAGATACCATTCATTAGGCTTTTTTAAATTCATTCACAGGATGAGGGTGTCACTGGCCAGGCCAGCATTTATTGCCCATTCCTAATTTCCCAGAGGGCAGTTAAGAGTCAACTACATTACTGTGGGTCTGGAGTCACATGTAGGCCAGACCAGGTAAGGATTTCCTTCCCTAAAGGACATGAGTGAATGAGCTGTGTTTATCCAACACTTGACAATGGATTCGTGGTTCTCATTGAACTTGCTTTATATGGTAACCAATCATGTTGGAGCTAATATATTAGCATGGATAGAGGAGTAACTAACTAATAGAAGTTCGAGAGTTGGGATAATGGGGCATTTTCAGGATGATAACTTGTAAACAATGGAGTGTCACAGGGATTCGTGCTGGGGCCACAATTATTTGAAATATATATCCATGATTTGAATGAAGAAAGTGAATATACTATTGCCAAGTCTGCAAATGACACAAAAATTCAAGTGGTGAGGATAACACAAAGAGTCAGTAAAGAGAGATAAACAAGTTGTTAGTGGGCAAAAACCTGGCAGATGGAATTTCATGTAGAGAAATGTGTGGTTATGCTCTTTAGCAGGATGAATAGATGGGATGAATATTACTTTAATGAGAAAGACTGCAGAAAGTTGCAGAGCAGGGGGATTTGAGAGTTCTCATCAATGACTCACAATAAACTAATATCTACATTCAGCAGCTATTGGCTAAGGCAAATGGAATTATGGTCTTTATTTCAAAGGGAATGAGGCATAAAAATAAGGAGGCTTGCAAAATTATGCAAGGTATTAGTAGGACCACAGCTGGAACATTAGGAATAGTTTTGTACCTCTTATCGAGAGAAAGGTGTACTAGCAGTGGAGGCAGTTCAGAGCAGCTTATGAGGCTGATACTGGGTATGGAGGGACTGTTTTACGAGGAAATGTAGTAGTTTGGGCCTGTACTTTTTGGAATTTAGAAGAATGAGAGGCAACCTTATTGAAACATATATGATTCTTAAGGGACTTGAAAGGGTAAATGTGGAGAGGTTGTTTCCCCTTATGGGAGAGTCAAGGACCAGACAGCTTCATCTCAAAATAAGGACTTGCCCATTTAAGATACATGTAAGGGCAACTTTCTCCTTTAAAAGGGTAGTGAATCTATGGAATTTGACCATACAGGGTCATTGAAGCTGAGACCCTAAATATATTCAACGTTGAGATATACAAAGTTTTAATCAGTAAGATAACCAAGGGCTATAGGGGAAAATGCAAAAAGGTAGATCAGATCAGCCATGATCTCATTGACTGGTAGAACAGACTTGATGGGCTGAATGGCCTATTTCTGCTCCTATGTCTTGTGATCTTATGACTGTTACAGCCAATTAGGTAATGTTGACATGTCATCAATTGTTATGTAAGGAGTAAAGAAGCCAATTAGCACATGGCCTGGTTCTGCAAAAAGCAATGTCATTATTAATTAAATTATCCATGCGGGGTTTCCCAAAGTGGAGGTCAGTACTAGCTGCCAGGGACTGAGTTATAGGGATGTAGTCCTTCCATTACAGACCCTCACTCTCACAGTTCTTACAGAGAGATTGCAATAATCTTCTTGCCTTGAAATGAGATCACAGTAAGAAAACATTTGGGAATAACAGATCTATTGGTCAAATCATCAGGGAGAATTCCTTTCTCTGCTTCAACATAGTGTCATGGGCTTTTTACTGTAAACTATCATTCAAAGCCCCATCCAAAGAGAGAAGCTCTGAAATGTCCACTTGCATTATGCTCCCAAGATCCTGTAGAAACTGAACACGCGTCCCTCTGATTAGAAAGAGAGTACAATCATTGAGTTAAGGACATTGTGGAGGATTTAGCTCAAGTGACCCCATCAAAAAATTTGCCTTAGGATTGTGAAGACACGCATGACAATGTACCCCCCTACCCCTAAAGATCTTTGAGATCCCTGTTACACCTTAAATTCAACATCTATACAAATGATATATTTCTACTATTTAGCAGAATTCTAATTATTGGAGCTAATCTGTGAGTGTATTTATTTATTGGATGATATATTTCTCATCTCATTGCTATGGATCTGGAGTCACATGTACACCAGGCCAGGTAAAGGTGGCATATTTCCTTCCTTCGTGGACGTTAGTGAACCAGATTTTTTTTTAAGTGGCAATTCGGAGTGGTTACATAGTTGCCATGAGGCCAACTTTTTAAGTTCAGATTTTTATTGAATTCAAATTTCACCATCCGCCAGAACATCAAGCTGAAGTTCTTGATTACTAGTCCAGTAACAATGCCACTAGAACAACACTTCCCCATTCTTGTTCCTGTTCTTGTTGTCTTCAGTCATAATATAATTACACAAAGGAGCCAGAAACATGTTCAAATCCATTTTAAAAGATACAATGGGTTAATGGAGGAAACAATGAGCAGATGGTGCTCTTTCGTACATCATGTACACATGCCATCTGCCAGATAGGCACCTCCTTGGATGCCAAAGTTATGCCTATAAACCAGGCACAATGCAAACTAATTGATATTCAAGAATGAGGAAAATTAGGTTTCTCAGTGTCCCTTTGAAGACCAGGGAGGAGTTCAAAAGGTGAGGACTGAGTCTTTGGGTAAGAGGTGAGTATGACACATGATCTGAAGACAGAAAAATGAAGATTGAGCCAAGTTCTTAGAGTTTGACCTTAGCACAGTAGTATATAGGGCAGGATAATTAGGAAAGAAGTCATTGATGTGAAGAAACAATACAGTGGAGGAGAGAGAAAAGTCTTCTAAACGGAAAGCTCTTGATAGAAGAAAATAGCCCCTCATTTCAGAAGTTTTCTAACACAAGCAGAACTTCTTTAGACCTTACCAAATCCAGCGACAAAGCGTGTTCCGGTTCTATCATTCTCAGGGAGATGGAATATATTCAAAAACGTGCCTTGGTTGCAGAAAACGTTACCACAGGGAGAAGAAAAGTTCTGCTCAAAAATAGACTTTATGCCTCCAACAATGGCATCATTAATGCAAAAGAGGTCTCAGCTTTTCAACTCTGCCTTTGGCAATGTTACAGCTTCCTTCTTTCGTCTTCTGTATCCCAGGCAAATGTTACTAAATGCCAGATATTGACCCTCTTTGTGAGATGTGGGTGAAAACAATCTTTGAAAGGCTATGTTTTTCACCACATGCACGTGTTCACTGCTTCATAAACAAATTTCTTCAGCATTTTCTCAGTGCTGGTTACAGACCTCTCATCAATTTCCTTAACTACGGCATGATTTTCTGAAGACGTGGTATTACATAACTTGTACCAAAACAGACAATCCAAAATGCAAGTTCCTTTTGAAGCATAAAGAGGTATTTATCTATGCATTATTTATTTCATGTCAAAATAACTACTATTAAAACATTGACTTACTACCTTTTCCAAAAGACATATATAGTTTGGTGTTTTGATTTAGAAATACACATCAGCATGACATGAAATCCATTGCCTCAATGCACAAATGCAGATGATATTACAAATAATCTCAGGTAAGTAACGTGGTTTGGGAAATCTTGTTTATTTTTGGAATAGGGCTTGTTCTACTACTCACCTCTTTCTGGGCTGATTGAAAACAGCGAAAATTATTAGTACTGTATGGTGGCAGAATTGAGATTTCAGTCAGCCTACATTGTTGGGTTAGACCACAAAAATACTCTCTATGTTGGTCATAATCTTTGTATTGTTGATATGTAGAGCACACTGATTGACTGGAACTGCTTCCAGGGTTGTGGGGGAGAGGGGGAAATGGGGGAATGGGTGGTTGGAGGAAAAGGGGGGAGTTGCAATCAATAAAGGGTGAGTGATCCCATGGTGGCAGAGATCCACATTACTCATTCCTGCTCCTTCAGGACTAAAAACCTAATTCAAGACTTAACTTTCATCTCTCCCATTGCTCATGAAGATGTTCAACATCTGCTGACTGGTTTGTAGAATCATAGGATGCAGCAAAGGAGGAGACCACTCAACCCCATTGTGCCTGTGCTGTCTCCCTGAAGAATAAGTCAACCCATTCCACTTCTCAGCCATCTCCCATCTGCCCTACAAATTATTTTTCAGAAAAAGACCCAGTCCCTTTTGAAAACCACAATTGAATTTCCTTCTCAGCCAACACATTCCATATCCTAATAACTCTCGGAGTCAAACGGAGGATCTTTCCCAACCCCTGAACAATCTGGGCCATGGCAAGTCAACTGGGAAAGCGTAGATGAGATCAGAAAACAAAGACTCTTGATGTCTTGAAAAAGAAAAAACAATTTTCGATCTAAAGTTCCTATAAAGAGATGTGAATCTCACCAGTGGGTGGCTGGAGACCTATTTGCATATATTAATATCTCATTTGAACCTAATCCTGCCTCATTGATATGCAGTTTCCTATTTGCCAAGGAGAAACTAGACAGCAACAGTTCCAGAGAGGGTACCTGGAGGCTCCAGCTCACAGCTTGCTGTTCCGATCCTACATCTTGGTGAGCAGCCCCTAATATCTCAGGGCATGCTCCATGGGCAACTATGGCCTGAGCTCCCCCATCCACTGAGGTTGGCATTGGACACATACCAGGCTCAACATCTCATCATGGCACGTCTCTGGCCCACTTCATCACTGCACTTTGGAGGGCACTGACACCTGTCATTGGAATGGTGTTGCCCACAGAGATGGACACCCATTCCATACATCAGGTCATGGTGCACCTCAGGGTGGTCTTTGCTTGCTATCTTTGTGCTTACTTTGTTGTTTAGCACAGGCACGCAGCCAGGCAGCTTGTCATGGTTATCAGCAGAGATCAGTCATTTGGGGGGTGGGGTTTGGGCATGTTGCTGAGTGGCACTGTGTTATGTCATTGTCACAACTACACCATGTGTCAGCAACTTATGCAGCAAGCACATTGCAACCAAATGACCATGTTGCAAAAGTTAAGGGGTGTAGTCTTTAATCAGCCTAGGGATACAACTTTCAGGCAGGGGTTTCTGCATCAGTAAGTCCAGGGCATTTTCCACTATCAGTTCAGGAGGTGAATACAGTCAGTCAGGTACTTGGGTAGTCAGGGTAAGCGGGTCAGTCCAGAAAGTGGGCCACACTCAGTCCTGCAGGTCATGAGCAACCAATCCTGGGATGACGGTAAGTTAGTCAGGATTCAGTTCATTCATCAGTGGGGCTGACTCTCACTGTCAGTCAGTGTGGGGTGGGATGGGGGTAGACTATAGAGGCCCATCCACTGAGAGTGAAATGGGGGATATTGGATGTCACTGCTGTGGTCTGGAAGTTGGGGAAGTCAATTGTAGGAACTGGAGGATGCACACTTGGATGTAAATGAAGGGAAGGATAGGAAACTTATAGGGAAAGGAGGGAGAGGCAATAGAGTATGGGGGAAGGGGAAATGTAGGAGGTGGTAGAGGAGCATCAGCAGTCAGTGCCACTCTAGGTTCGATGTGAAAAGAGTGCACCATTATGTCTGGCAATAACAATGAGCTGTAAGATTGAGCAAAAATCCCCATCATCTAAAATACTGGTCAAGACCCTGGCCTTTTCTAATACCTAAAACACTTGACAATAGCCTTACATAACACAGTGTGGAGCTGGAGGAACACAGCAGGCCAGGCAGCATCAGAGGAGCAGGAAAGCTGACGCTTCGGGTCGGGACCCAACCAAAACGTCAGCTTTCCTGCTCGTCTGAAGCTGCCTGGCCTGCTGTGTTCCTTCAGCTCCACACTGTGTTATCTCTGACTCCAGCATCGGCAGTTCTTACTATCTCTGACAATAGCCTGAGCTCTGGCTGCAACAAATACACACAGAACCAGAATGATTTCAGTCTGGGACTATTGTTCAGCCTAGAATTCCAAATTACATCTCAACTCTGAGGGAACAATGAACCAAACCTAACACACGAGACTGAAACTAACTTTTACACCTCGGGCTATCCAGCACAGACAGTATGGGGCCTATACAGATACTAGACATTCAACCTCAATCAATATCCATGCACACAGATTCTAACCACCGGTAAGCCAATTGACTTCAGAAGGAAACACCAGAAACATAACAAATAACACAGATTTGAGAGGAGATAATGGGACACACAGTCGGTATAACTGTCAGGCCCAATCTTACCTGAGAAAGCCTTTTCAACAAAAGGCTTCTGCACAGCTTCCCCATAGGCTTCCAGCCCCAACAAGCAGCTTCAGAACCAAGAACCACAGAGGGCGAACTAAGAACCAAGAACAGGGAAGTCAAACCAAGACCATCATTGTAACAGAGGACATCCGAGAGGGGGGATGCCAACCAAGTGCTTTCTGGATGAGAGATTCCAGACACAGACCTGTTCCAAACAAAGAGAAACAAGAGTAAGAACCTTAGCAACTGTGTGCACTTTAAAATCACATTTTCCTCAGCGGTGAGCTTAAACACCCAAAACCACAAAATTTCGGACCTAGCTAGGAGCAAGGGGAATGTGAGTGTTGTCACTGCATGGGACATGAAGGGGAGGAAGCCTAATTAAAGTTTCTGTGATTAAAACCCTTGTTTTAATTTCTAATAGTGTTTAATCTAGCTAATAGTATATTTAATAGTATTACTGTCCTCTGTATAATTGATTGTGTCAATTTTCTTGTTTATTGCATTCACCTTTATTTCTTGTATTAAACTTACCTTTTGTATTGTAGATATACACAGAGATTCTTTTGTCCCAAAACACCTGTCTACTGCCTTTTTCATTTCACCTTCCCTAAATAATTCCAGTACCTAGAACTAGGGATCTGGAGGTTATTTGAACCACCTAAAATCAGTAAATTACTGATTACAAACTATAACCCTACACAGGAGATAAAGTAGAGAGATGAACAGTTCAATAAACAGAAACAAAAACAGAGAACACTGTAGAAACTCAGCAGGTCTGTCAGTATCTGTGAATAGAAAAACAGTTAATGATCCAAGTCTGGTGGAACATATAGACACTCAGAACCGATGGGAGAGGATAAGGAGTCAAAAGGGGATGCAAGGAAGAAAAGGAACGTGGGGGGACAGGGTAGGTGTTTAGATTACCGAGCTGAGCCGTGACCTACCCTACCAAGCATGACCTCTAGCGAGTTCCATCCACATCACAGGCTCCTGCTTCATTTCAAGGCCTGATGTCTTCGAGAGATGGCTGATGGGAAACAAGGTCCCCACCCCCACCTCTGCCTTGGCTAATGCTTCCATTACTGAACCCCCTGACTGAGGTCAGGAGTACATCCACTCCAGCCCACACTGACCCTCGGAAGATCATCCCAACCCAGACCCAACCCCTACACCATCCCTGCATTTCCCATTCGGGGAGCATCCCACCCCA
>NC_063332.1:19021004-19032860 GCF_021869965.1 Rhincodon typus | reverse complement strand
ATCCCACCCCAGACCCACCCCCTACACCATCCCTGCATTTCCCATTCAGGGAGCATCCCACCCCAGACCCACCCCCTATACCATCCCTGCATTTCCCATTTGGGGAGCATCCCACTCCAGACCCACTCCCTACAACATCCCTGCATTTCTTGCCCCAGACACTGTGGGCAATTTAGCATGGCCAATCCACCTACCCTGCACAACTTTGGACTGTAGGAGGAAACCAGAGAACCCAGAGGAAACCCATGCAGACACAGGGAGAATATGCAAACTGCACACAATCGCCTGAGGCTAGAATCAGACTGGGTCCCTGGCGCTGTGAGGCAGCAGTGTTAACCACTGTACCACCGTGCTGCCCCACCTGCTGAGGGTTTTCTGCAATTTCTGTTTTGTACCTGTTTTCCAACATCCACAGTTCTTTTTTCTAAAAAATATACTTTATTCATAGAAATTACAAAAAATAAACACATTTGCACACCTACCCGGTCACGCTAGCCGCTTCGGGTTACGCTGGGGGTACGTACACCAACTAAAGGAAAAAACGAAAGAAAAGAAAAAAACTCCGGTGGTCATCTCTACCCGTAGTCATAGTTGGCCCCCTGGCCAGTTGGAGGAGGCACCAGCTGGGCCCAGTTTCTGAACAGGGCCCTGTTACTGTCCGGCCGAGGGGGTCTTACACGGTGGTCTTTCCCCACCGCGCCTTGGCGGCGGCTGCCCCAAGCTTTAGTGCGTCCCTCAACGCGTAGTCCTGACCCTTGGAGTGCGCCAGTCTACAACACTCGGTCGGGGTTAGTTCTTTCAACTGGAAGACCAGCAAGTTGTGGGCAGACCAAAGAGCATCTTTCACCGCGTTGATGGTCCTCCAGGCACAGTTGACCAACATCCACAGTTCTTTCAGTTTTTAACAGGTTATGATGGAGCTGTGCATAATGTTAGTTAGTTAGTTACTGTGGGTATTCTGGTCGCCTCACTATAGGAAGGATGTGGCTGCACTGGAGAGGGTTCAGAAGAGATTCACCAGGGTGTCGCCTGGGCTGTAGTGATTCAGCCAGAAGAGAATCTAAAATGAAACAATGAACTGTGGATCCTGGTGAAGTGAAACAACGGAAACAAATTGCTGGACAAGCTGAGCAGGACTGGCAGCATCTGTGGACATCTGTACTGTTGAATTTCTCCAACAATTTCTGTTTTTGTTTGACAAAGAGTAACTGGGTCACTTGGGTTTGTTATCCTGAAAGTTCCTGAGAGCAGAAAAGGCTGAGGGTGGATGTGATTGAGGTGTACAATATTCTGAGGGCCATAGTCAGGGTAGGTAGGAAGAAATGTTTTCCCTTAGTTGAGGGAGCAATTACTAGGAGGCACAGTTTTCATGTAAGGAGCAAAAGGGTTAGAGTGGATTTGAGGGTTATAGGTAACTGGAACTCATTGTTTGAAATGATCTTAGAGGCAGGAATCCTCAAGACATTTAAAAACTGTTCAGGTGAACACTTGAAGTGCCACAACCTACAAAGCTATAGGTCAAGTGTTTGGAAATTGAGATTGAATAGATAGATGATTGATGACCAATGTGAAACATAATGGGTCAAAGGACCTCTTTCAATGTTGTAAAAAAAACTCTCTAATTCTGTTGTGGCTGGTTGGCTCGCCGAGCTGGTTTGTTGTTCCGCAGACGTTTCATTACCCTGCTGGGTAACATCATCAATGCAGCCTCCGACGAAGCGCCATTGTTTTCCCGTCTGTTATTTAGAGACCTACAGGCGAAGCACGCTCAAATTAGCATGAAAATGGGAGAAATACGCCAAATGAGAGAGTGCTACCTGCGAACAATTCTATTTCCTACATAAATGCCTCAGGAACCAGGTGTTACCACGTGGTGTGAAATACAAACCCCCCATTAACAACCCACAAGCCTGCAAAACAGCAGAACAAAACGGCTACAGGATGGTAAAGGTAAACCTTAGAGATTCTCTAATTCTATAACTGTATGATTAATTCTCCTAAACAGCCTTCATTGCCATTTACTGTCTGCACTCTTCATTGTGACTGAACATGTATTCCTCATAGCTCAAACCTTAGCTCACTCTAACAGCATATTGAACTCTGCACAATAGTTATTTAAAATTGGACACAGCTTAATTGACCATGAATTGGTTTTCAGGGAGCAATTCTGTCCTGAGATCTATTTTGAAATGCTTTGAATGCCTGTCTATACTTGATGGGGATGATTTTATTTGGCAGTCTCAAAATAACTGACTCGACATCAAAACACAGCCCACACATGCACATTTGACAAAGTGTATTTAATGAGCTCAGGCATCATCATCTCCATGAATGACAATTTAACGCACAAAAAGATGTATGGAATATTTGGTTGTCGTTCATGTGGGGATGATTTTGTTTTAATTAATTTGTATGTTGGTCCAGATAAAATTAGAATCAAAGAAACTGCACCTAAAAAGGAATGCTTAATAACTTCACCACAAATAGAGCAGTGAAAGCCATTGACAGTGAAATTCCTTTGGGTTCAACTGGCTGTATCCTGATGTCAAACAGCTCAATTATTTATCCTCAGCGATGTGCAGATCTGTGGCATCATCACAGCCTTGCTCCAAGGTCCTGAAACACTTTCATCACATCTCCAAGAGAGAGATCAGGGTGTCACCCACCTTTGTTACACTAATTTGGGGGATGTGCCTGTCATAAATGATTAGCTGGAGGCATACGATCACATGAAATAAAAGGAGGGGTGAGCCATTCACCTCCTAGAGCCTGCTCTGCTGTTTAATAAGATCATGACTGATCTGACTGTCGTTTTAACTTCATTTGACCTGCCTGCCCACAAGAACGCTCCACTCCATTGTCAATTAAACATCTGTGCTTGAAGAAAGTGGACAAAAAATACTGTGGGTGCTGGAAATCTGAAATTATAACAGGAAGCAATTGAAAATCTCTGTAAATCTGAAAACATCTGTAGAGAGAGAAACAGAGTTAACATTTCAAGTTAAAAGACTAATCTCTGGATCCATTTAAAAGAAAAGCAATTCAATACCTGACATAAAATGTTTATGGCCTGATTCTTATGAGGAAGAAGAACACATCCATTGCAGGGTAAGTGTAGGAAGACTTTGGGAATCCTAAGACCTATCTTTGAAACCAACATCTTTCATTTTCACAGCCACAGGATTGGGGGAGGTCATTGTTCACACATGCACAGCTCCCACAGGCAGTGGTATTAGGAGCTGAAGTTAGAACAGGTATAAGTAGGTCTGTTCTCCATGTAGCTTTTTGGGTGGAGCTGAGTTACGCTCTGAGGATACTGCCCCAGGGCACTTTGTGGGTGGCGATCAGGGATTTTCTTAGGACAGCAACCAGTTTCCTTTGAGCTGGGAATCAGGATCCTTCTGGGATTTATTTTGAGGCTTTGATGCTGCTAACATTGGAGAGGACTGTTTGCATTCAATCCATAAATGCATAAAGCACACCTTCAGAAGGAGATATTGGCCGTGGAGGGAGTGCAATGTATTTACAAGAATGATACCTGGACTGCAGGTATTTAAGTTATGAGATGAGATTATACAAATTAAGTCTGCTTTCTCTAACATTCAGAAGGTTAAAGAGTGATCTGATCAAAGTCTTCAAGGTATAAACACGAAAAGACAATGGTAGATAAAGATAAACTGTTTCTACTGGTTGGGTTTTCTAGAACTAGAGGACATAGTCTTAAAATTAGAGCCAGGCCATTCAGAATTCCTATAGTGGGGAAGCAAACCATTTGGCCCATCCAGTCCACACCGACATTCCGAAGACCATCTCACCCAGACCCATACCCCACCCTAACCCTGCAACCATACATTTTCCATGGCTAATCCACCTAGCCTGCACATCCCTGGACACTACAGGCAACTTAACATGGCCAATCCACCTAAACTGCACATCTTTGGACTGTGGGAGGAAACTGAAGCACCCAGAGGAAACCTGCGCAGACACAGGGAGAACAAGAAAACTCCACGCAGACAGTCACCCAGGGGCAGAATTGAACCCAGATCCCTGTCACTGTGAGGTAGCAGAGCCAACCACGGTGCCACTCATTCAGGAGAGACGTTAAGAAACACAAAGGATGGTAGATGTTCGGAACTCTCTTTCACAAATGGCAATAAATGCTAGATCAGTTGTTAATTCTGAATATAAGATAGATCAATTTTTGAAAAGTAAAAGTATTAAATGATGTGGGCCAAAGGTAAGTATGTAGAGATAGGCCACAGATCAGTCATGATCTCATTGAATGGTGGAACAGGCTTGAGGGGCTGGAGCGTTTGACGTGTCAAGAATCATCAATAAGTGTCTTCTTTTATGAGCAAGTGTAGTAAGCAGACACTGTGTTGGCATAGAGGTCATGATGAGATTTTGTGGATGGATAGAGGACATTAGGTTGCATGGGTTGATATGCATGGGGCATGGTGAGTGTGCGGGTGCATTAGCTGGAGGAAGGTTTTACATTGCTTCCTTTTAGGGAGATAAGATACCTCTTTGGGGAGGAGAAGCAGATTACACAAGGTGTTTCAACAGGCTATTAGGTAAGGAGTTAAAAATTGACAGGGAATCGAGGAGTAAAATAACTTGGAATAGGTTAACCTGGAACAAAATTGAACAGCTCTTTCTACCTGCTAACATAGACATATGGACCAAATGGCCTTCTTCTGCGCTATAAGATTCTACATTTCAATAACTCTATGGTTCCCTCACCAAGAAATAATTTCTCACTGTTTATGCTATCGAAATCCATCATTGTTTCGATAACTCCAGCAGATTATACCTCAACCTTACAAAATGCAAGGGAATTCAAGACTTCCTTCCTCCCATATCCTTCCTGAAATGTAATGCCCAAACCTGAATTTAATTCTCCAGATGGTCAAGGTTCTGTCCAGCTGAAACACAACTTCCTCCCCTTTGAATTCCATTTGCCTTGACATAAAGCCAACATTATACTGGCCTTTCATGTTACCTACCATGCCTGTGCAAGCACATTTAATGACTAATGTAGCTCAGCATGGAAATCCATTTGCTCTTCCACAGTTTTGTAAGTTCTCACCATTCAGGGATAAATATGATTTGGATGTCCTTGATCAAAAGTGGATGAGCTCACACTTCCCAAAATTGAACTCATCTACCTGTTCATCTATCACTGCCTGCTCGCTGACCAACATTGGCTCTTGGCTAAACAATATCTCCATTTTAAAATTCTCATTCTTGCTTTCAGGCTGTCACCGGTGGAGGGCTGCAAGGATCAATATGTGGCTTTTCACAACCATTTTCAATAAATATTTATGAATCTCACGAGAGACTATGTGTAACCTATCCAAATTTGTCGATGATACAAATCTAAGTCAGTAGGTAAGCTATGTGGTGGACACAAAACCTGAAAATTCCTGGTGAAACAGGTGGGATGGTTGTAGTTTGCAAATCTGTCAATTCATGGAGGCAACTGCACATGTTAAAGTGTAGCTGACCTCCAACAAGTCTAATTTTTATGGCTGAGAAGTCAAAAATATGACTTGCAGGCTTTTGATCTTTCAGAAGAAGATCTAAAACTGAGAGTTCTTTGAAGAGATGAGAGAGCTTTTGGGAGACAGGTGTAGGTTTGGTCTTTGGGAGACATTAGATGACACTTGAGAGTAGTGAAATGCCTATTGGAAGATGTTAAATGTCCTCTGGGAATAGTCAAAGATAAAGAGGAATACATAGATAAATGCATTGGAACCAGCCAGCTGATTGGAACAGTCAAGCTGTCAAGGGAACTGTCAGGATGTCAAGCCACATAAATCTCTGAGACTTTAGTATTTTGGGGAAAAAGGGCCGTATATGGTGCAAAAAGGAGTCAATGCTTGTCTTTGACATAAGGCTGAGGGCTGCCATCAAAGATTCGTGATGTACGATAGATCTTAAAACCTATCATTACCATGGAGGGGTTGCTTGTCAGTTTACAGTTTGATTGACAGCTTATTAAGTATTTCAAGTGAAGCTCTTATAATGTTTGCTTTTATAAGTGACTAAGCGACGTTAGGATGGGCATTAAGTTAGCATAGGGGCTATTAAGGGCCTCAGCTGTGGGCATAGAGATAGATATTATTATATATAGTATTAGTAGATATAGCCTCCACCTCCACGCTTATTTCTTTAATAAAAAAAAGCCGATCCGCCCACCACCGATGCTCTGCCCACCGCCAACGCCACTCTGCCCACCGCCCCTACAGTCAGCAGCTCTACAGTCAACACCAGCCCCCAGCCCTGCCGGGTCTTCATCATCCCCCCAGACCTCCCCCTCACTGAGGATGAACAGTCAGTCCTCAGTAAAGGACTCACCTTAATCCTCCTCCACCCGAGCATCAATGAATACCGCTCATGCCTGGACGTCGAACAGTTTTTCTGCTGCCTCCACCTCTGTGCTTATTTCTTTAATTAAAAAAAAGTCACCCGGAAACTGGAGGAACAGCACCTCATATGCCACCTTGGAATTCTACAACCTAATGGTCTCAATGTGGAGAGATAGTGGGAACTGCAGATGCTGGAGAATCTGAGATAACAAGGTGTAGAGCTGGATGAACGCAGCAGGCCAAGCAGCATCAGAGGAGCAGGAAGGCTGACGTTTTGGGCCTAGACCCTTCTTCAGAAATGGGGGAGGGGAAGGGGGATCTGAAATAAATAGGGAGAGAGGGGGAGGCGGATAGAAGATGGATAGAGGAGAAGAAGAAGTTACCCTCCTCCCTCCGGAAAAACTTTGACCGGCCTGTCTCCTCTCCACCTATCTTCTCCTCTATCCATCTTCTATCCGCCTCCTCCTCTCTCCCTATTTATTTCAGAACCCCCTTCCCCTCCCCCATTTCTGAAGAAGGGTCTAGGCCCGAAACGTCAGCCTTCCTGCTCCTCTGATGCTGCTAGGCCTGCTGTGTTCATCCAGCTCTACACCTTGTGGTCTCAATGTGGACTTTACTAGCTTCAAAATCTCCCCACCCCCGACCTCATCCCAAGACTAGCGCCCCCCCTCATCCCCGCCTCCTTGACCTGTCCGTCTTCTCTCCCATCTATCCGCTCCTCCCTCCTCACTGACCAACCCCCATCTCACTTCCTACCTACTAGCCTCATCCCCGCCTCCTTGACCTGTCTGTCTTCCCTCCTGCCTATCGGCTCCACCATCCACCTTCTATCACTGCTCCCCACCTCTCTCTATTTATTTCAGAGCCCCATTCCCGACCCCATTTCTGAAGAAGGGTCCAGACCTGAAACATCAGCTTTCCTGCTCCTCTGATGCTGCTTGGCCTGCTGTGTTCCTCCAGCTCCACATCTTGTTATCTTAGATTCTCCAGCATCGGCAGTTCCTACTATCTCTTAGTATGGAAGTACTGTGGGAGTTGCTAACAAGCAGTTCTGAGCAGCCATGTGATGACATGGATTGGGATGGATGGAGCAAGGTGGAGTGTTCATGGGGAAGTGAGGTGCTGTGAGGGATGAGGATTAAAAGGCTGTTTTTGACTTTATGGTTGTTCTTAGAGTTGTGATTACTCAGGCAGGCCTTTCACATTTCCCATCTCCACATCTGGCAGCCCTTGACCATTAGTGTGCAGTTATGTGGCAGACAGTGGGCCTGACTCTGATAGACATCTGCCCAACCCAAATTCCTCCAACTCAGAAAAAAAAATCCAGGACTCGTTTTCCTGGGAAGAGTGTATGGAGCTGGGAATTTTGCTGATTCTGCACTCTCAACTCAGGAGCCAAAAACTCAACCCTCTGTCGAAATGATGGTTACAGATGTACTAAAAGTATAATACACACACAAATGCTCCACACATTCATGTCATATTCCTCTGTGTGCTGGCTTAGCAGAGACTTTAACCAATTTCAAACAAAAACATTCAAGTCTAATATAACAGAGTATGGTGGAAACAAGTTGCTCTAATTGCTAGCAATAGCTTCTCAGCAACAGAGATGTTATTTGCAGCTACAAATCTTTCTATATTATGTAAGTACACTTACTCACATACATGCAATTACCTCTCCACCCTCTCTCAACATGTAACACTGAGTGGATTGCAAGATCACTTTCACCCTGAGCTCTGTGACTAGACTGGGCAGGAGTACTAAATGCAAAAGTGTTATTTTTTTAATCATTCATGGGATATGGACATCACTGGGTGGCCAGCTTTTATTGCCCTTCCCCAATTGCCCTTGAGAAGGTGATGGTGAGCTGCCTTCTTGAACCACTGCAGTCCATGTGCTGTGCGTTTACCCACAATGTCCTTAGGGAAGGAATTCCAGGATTCTGACCCAGCAACAGGGAAGGGGCAGCAATATATTTCCTAGCCAGGATGGTGAGTGGCTTGGAGGGGAACTTGCAGGTGGTGGTATATCTGCTGCCTTTGTCCTTCTAGATGGAAGTGGTTGTGGGTTTGGAAGGTGCTGTTTGAGGAGCCGTGGAGAATTTCTGCTGACAGTACACTCTGCTGTTGCTGAGATTCAGTGGTGGAGTGAATGGATGTTTGTGGATATGGTGCCAATCAAGTGGGCTGCTTTGTCCTGGATGGCATTGAGTACTTTGAGCTGCATTTATTGAGGCAAGTGGGGAATATTCCATCACGCTCCTGACTTGTGCCTTGCAGATGGTAGACAGACTTTGAGGAGTCAGGAGGGGAGATTTCCACCGCAAGATTTGATCTCGTAGCCAGTGTTTTTATACACAGTAGATAGAAAGAAGCTGTTCCTGCTTGTAAAAGAAGCAAGAATGAGAGGGCACATATTTAAAGATGTACAAAAGAAGCATGGATGATGTAAGAAAAAGCCTTTTCACACAGCAAGTAGTTAGGTTTTAGAACACACAGTCTGAAAATGTGATGGAAGCAGGTTCAGTAAAAGCACTCAAGAGGGCACTGGATGATTATTTGGTTAGAGATAGTGTGTAAGAGTATGGGGACAATAGATAGAGATTGGCACGAGGCAATGCTGTTTGTTTGGGGAGCTGGTGCAGATATGATGAGCCAAGTGACCTCCTGTGACATAATAATTCTGTGATTCTGTGACATGCCTAGCCCAGCTGAGGTCCTGGTCAATGGTAACCCCCCAGGATGTTGATAGTGGAGGATTCAGTGACAATAACAATATTGAAAATCAATAGTTGGTGGTTAGATCATTTCTTATTAGTGATGATCACTGCCTGACATTGTTGTGCTGTGAATGTTACTTGCGACTGTTGAGGCCAAGCCTGGATATTGTCCAGGTCTTGCTGCATTTGAACACGGACTGCTTCAATATCCCAGGGTTCGTGATTGGTGCTGAACATTGTGCAATCATCGGCAAACATTCCCACTTCTGACCTTATGATGGAGGGAAGGTCATTGATGAAGCAGCTGAAGACGGTTGGACCTAGGGCACTACCCTGGTGAATTCCTGCAGAGATGTCCTAGGCCTGAGATGATTGACCTCCAAAAACCACGACCGTCTTCCTATGTGTCTGGTATGACTCCAACAAGCAGAAAGTTTGCCCCCTGATACTTATTGATGCTAAACTCAGTCAAGGGCTGTCATTCTCACCTCACCTCTTAAATTCAGCTCTTTTGTCCAGGTTTGAACAAAGTATTTAATAAGGTCAGGAGCTGAGTGGCCCTGGTGAAACCCAAACTGGGCGTCACTGAGCAGTTTATTTCTGAGCAGGCTCTGCTTGATAGCACTGTTGGTGGCACCTTCCATCACTTTACTGATGATCCAGAGTAGACTCTTGGGTCTTTTTGTGTACAGGACATAACTGGCTGATCCCTTGGCTTAACAGTAATGGTAGATTGGGGGATAGCCATTGCACATTGAGCTGGAAAATAATTCTGCTGCTGCTGCTTGCCTATAATACCTCATTGGTAATCCTGTTTTGAGTTGCTAACCTATTTGAAGACTGTTCCATTCAGCTTGCTATAGCATTTGCTTCACTGTCGACCATCATGTGAATTAAGAGCAGAGGTAGGCCATTCAGCCTCTTGACCCTGCTCTGCCATTCAATAAGATCACGGCTGATCTGTTTGTGTTTTGAATTCCACATTCCCATTTATTACCTATAGTCTTAGATTCCATTGACTAACAAAACTCTGTTTATCTCCTCCTTAAAAATATTCAATGGCCCTGTCTGCAACACCTTGTAAGACAGTGAATTCCGATGTCGCACATTCCTCTGAGAGATATAATTTCACTCACCTTTTTTTTCTATTCATTTGTGGGACGTGGGCGTCGCTGGCTGGCCAGCGTTTCTTGCCCATCCCTAGTTGCCCTTGAGAAGGTGGTGGTGAGCTGCCTTCTTGAACCGCTGCAGTCCATGTACTGTGGGTTGACCCACAATGCTATTAGGGAGGGAATTCCAGGATTTTGACCCAGTGACGGTGAAGGAGCAGTGATATATTTCCAAGTCAGGATGGTGAGTGGCTTGGAGAGGAACTTGGAGGTGGTGGTGTTCCCAAACATGTACTGCCCTTGTCCTTCGAGATGGAAGTGGTCGTGGGTTTGGAAGGTGCTGTCTCAGGATCTTTGGTGAATTTTTGCAGTGTATCTTGTAGATAGTACACACTGCTGCTACCGAGCGTTGGTGGTGGAGGGAGTGGATGCTTGTGGACATGGTGCCAATCAAGCGGGCTGCTTTGTCCTGGATGGTGTCAAGCTTCTTAAGTGTTGATGGGGCTGCACTCATCCAGGCAAGTGGGGAGTATTCCATCATACTCCTGACTTGTACCTTGTAGATGGTGGACAGGCTTTGAGGAGTCAGGAGGCCGCAGTATTCCTAGCTTCTGGCCTGCTCTTGGATCCACTGTGTTAATGTAATGAGTCCAGTTGAGTTTCTGATGGTAACTCCTAACTTTTGCTAATCCTGGCCTCACCCAAAGAAGAAACAACATTTCTACATACAAGACAACAAGGTGCAGGGCTGGATGAACACAGCAGGCCAAGCAGCATCATAGGAGCAGAGAGACTGACGTTTCGGGCCTAGACCCTTCATCAGAAAAGGGGGAGGGGAAGGGGGTTCTGAAATAAATAAGGAGAGAGTGGGAGGCGGATATAAGAGGGATAGAGGAGAGGATAGGTGGAGAGGAAACAAACAGGTCGAAGAGGCGGGGATGGAGCCAGTAAAGGTGAGTGTAGGTAGGGAGTTAGGAAGGGGATAGGTCAGTCCAGGGAGGACGGACAGGTCAAGGGGGCGGGATGAGGTTGGTCGGTAGGAGGTGGAGGTGCGGCTTGAGGTGGGAGGAGGGGATAGGTGGGAGGAAGAACAGGTTAGGGAGGCAGGGACGAGCTGGACTGGTTTTGGGATGCGGTAGGGGGAGGGGAGATTTTGAAACTTGTGAAATCCACATTGATACCATTGGGCTGCAGGGTTCCCAAGCGGAATATGAGTTGCTGTTCCTGCAACCTTCGGGTGGCATCGTTGTGGCACTGCAGGAGGCCCAGGATGGACATGTCGTCTGAGGAATGGGAGGGGGAGTTGAAATGGTTCGCGGCTGGGAGGTGCAGTTGTTTATTGCGAACCGAGCGTAGGTGTTCTGCAAAGTGGTCCCCGAGCCTCCGCTTGGTTTCCGTACCTACAGCGGCCCTAAAGCCCACCTCTTCCTCCGTTACATTGATGACTGTATCGGCGCCGCCTCGTGCACTTCATCCACTTCACTAACACCTTCCACCCCAACCTTAGGTTTACCTGGACCATCTCTAACACCTCTCTCCCCTTCCTGGACCTCTCTGTCTCCATATCGGGCAACCACCTAGAAACCGATATCCATTTCAAGCCCACCGACTCCCACAGCTACCTAGAATACTCCTCCTCCCACCCACCTTCCTGCA
>NC_063332.1:19014416-19020504 GCF_021869965.1 Rhincodon typus | reverse complement strand
GTATAGAGCAGTTGTCTCCTCAATTTCTGTACTGTCGACAGTGTATCAGAAAGAAGGGATCTTATCTCTTACACAGCATATAAAATAACTAATGGTTCCCAGCAACAGAATAGATCAGCAACAACAGTTACCACTGAAATAAAATTTGTCGTGGGAACAATACTTCCCAGGGAAGGAACATTGTCCTAGGAATGAGCAAGTACCAGATGAACAGAGAATGAGAATATGCATGTATCATGAACTGACCTGCAGAAATTAAAGACTGTGTGCACGCAATGCATGTGCACTGATAAAAGTGGGACTGACGAGAGTTAACGTACTGTTTTGTTAATAAATTATAATTTTCTTTGTGACCATGTATATTCAGTAACTTTGTAACTTGCAACAGCAAGTAGTGCGGCATATAGTTTTTCGAATGAAAACTCATGTTTGGAGAAATGCCATTGTACTTGTAGTGTACTGTCTGCTTGTAATAGTTATACAATCTCCTATCTCTGCTGTAACTATCTTTGTTGCAGTCAATTGGAACCATTAAATGCACATCACTTGTCAAGGGGGAGACGGTGCATAGTGGCAATGTCACTAGACTAGTAATCCAGAACCCCAGACTAATGTTCTGGGACACAAGTTCATAAAAACATAGAAAATTAAAGCAGGGGCTGGCCATTTGGCCCTTTGAGCCTGTTTTGCCATTCAATATGATCCTGGGTGATTATCCAACTCATTACCCTGTTCCCGCTTTCTCCCCACACCTTTTGATCTTTTTAGTCCTAAGAATTGTATCTTTTTCTTGAAAACATCCAATGACTTTGTTTCAATTGCTTTCTGTGGCAGAGAATTTTACAGGCTCACTGTCCTCTGGGTGATGAGATTTGGGGTGGCATTGCTGCCTCACAGCGCCAGGCACGTGGGTTTGATTCCACCAACGGGTGACTGTGTGGAGTTTGCACATTCTCCCCTTGTCTGCCTGGGTATCGTCTGGGTGCTCTGGTTTCCTCCCACAGTCCAAAGATGTGCAGGTCAGGTGCGTTGGCCATGCTAAATTTCCCATAGTGTCCAGGGATGTGCAAACTAAGTGAATTAGCCATTGGAAATGCAGGCTTACAGGGATGGGGTAGGATTGGGTGGAATGCTCTTCGGAGGGTTGGTGTGAACTTGATGGGCTGAATGACATTGTAGGGATTCTGTGCTTTTTCTCTTTATCTTAGTCCTAAATGCCCCCTGCATCCTTCCTGCATTTCCTCCTGCATTCACTCTGATTACTTCTGTTAGAATTTTATAGGTTTTGATGAGATCCCCCTCATTCTTCTAGAAACCAGTTAATATAATCTTAACTAATCCAGGCCTGCCAACACAGGAATCAGTCTGGTAAATCTTTGCTGCACTCCATCCATATCCAGAATACCCTTCCTCAGATAAAGAGACTGTGCACAATACTGCTTACAAAAGCCCTTACCAAGGGAAAAAATCTAGCCTAATGATGACCATGTAACCACTGTTGATTGTTGGATGACCCAACTAGTTCACTAGTGGCCTTGTGGGAAGGAAATCTGCCATCCTTCCCTGATCTGCAGCAATGTGGTTGACCCTTAAGCGATGGGCAATAAATGCTGGCCTAGCCCTTATCCCATGAACGAATGAAAACAAACAGAGATACTTAGAAACCTACAGTGCAGAAACAGACCCTTCAGTCCAACCAGTCCACGCTGACCATAATCCAAAACTAAACTAGTCCCACCTGCCTGTGCTCGGCCCATATCCCTCCAAACATTTCTAAGTCATGTACTTATCCAAATGCCTTTTAAAAGTTGTAACTATACCTGCATCCACCACTTCCTCTGAAAGTTCATTCCATACACGAACCACTCACTGTGTAAAAAAGGTTGCCCCTCATGTCTTTCTTAAATCTTTCTCCTCTCACCTTTAAAATATGTCCCTTAGTCTTGAAATCCCCCACCATAGGGGAAAAGCCCTTGTCATTCACCTTATCTATACCATTCATGATTTTATATTTTATATTTCACATGAGGAAATTTAGGGAAAATAGCCAAGAGCTTGCTCAAAGAGATAGGATTGAAGACTGTCTGAAAGAAAGGCAGTGAGTGGAGGTTTAGTGAAGGAGTGTCAAAGTTTTAGGTTTTCCTTCTTCTCCTTAGGTAGGCCTTCGGGACTGAGGATGACTTTCTTCTCCTCTGGTGTTGTGGGTCCTGAAGTAGCTAAACAGTGCAATGCAGAATCCTTATGCCTTATCATAGGTGGGGGAGGTGGAATGGGTTGGGTTTTCCCATGGTCCTTCCACTGTTTGTCCTTGGCCTCCTTCTGGTCCAGTCACAGGTTCTCTAAGCTGCTGGCACCTGCACAGCTGCTTCTTCTCCAGTTTGGGTGGTCTTTGGCTGGAATCTCTCATATGTCAACGAGGATGCTGCATTTTTTCAGAGAGGCTTTGAGGATGTCCTTAAAGCATTTCTTCTGCCTTCCTGGTGTCAACTTGCCATTATGAAACTCAGAGAGAGTAGAGAACTTGTTTTGGAAGTCTTTTGTCAGCAAGGGATAATTTAGCCCATCGAATGCAGCTGATTTGCAGTAAAAGGTGCCACATTTGGGGATATTGGCCTCAGAGAGGACACTGATATTGAGTGCCTATTCCAACATTGGATTTGTAGGATTTTACAGAGGCATCATTGGTGACATTTCTCAAGAGATTTGAGATGATCACAGCACATTATCCATGTCTCATACATATATGAAAGCATTGGTAACATCACTGTCCTGTAGACCATCAGCTTGGTGTTCTGAGGAAGGATCACTGAACCCGAAACATTAACTCTGATTTTTTTCTTCACAGATGCTGTCAGACCTGCTGAGCTTTTCCAGCAACTTCTGTTTTTGGTATTGGATTTGAGTCATTTGTCATCCAACCCTCTATTCCTCAGATGGCAGAGAGCAATTAAAACTGGAAATGTTAAAGAGGTCAGAAGCAGGAGAGCACAGATATTTTGGAATGCTGTGGGGATGGAGGAGATTACAGAGATAGAAACAAGGAATGAATGAACTTGGAAGCAAAGTAGAGAATTTTAAAATCAAGTCATTGTTTATGCACAGCCAGTGTTAGATCAGCCAGCATAGGGTTAATGGTTGAATGGCTATTGACACCAGTGAGGATATGAGCAGCAGAAGTTTGATTATTTTAAATTTATGAAAGGCACGGTCGTCTAGGTTAGTCTAGAGCGGTTTGGAAGTAGTGCTGGAGAAAACAAGGGCGAGATAATGGTATCACCAACAGAAGTGCTGAGACAGCAACAATGCAGGCATAAGAACATAAGAACTAGGAGCAGGAGTAGGCCGTCTGGCCCTTCGAGCCTGCTCCGCCATTCAATAAGATCATGGCTGATCTTTTCGTGGACTCAGATCCACTTACCCGCGTTCTCACCGTATCCCTTAATTCCTTTATTGTTCAAAAAAAATCTACCTTTTTTTAAAAACGTTTACTGAAGTAGAGTCAACTACTTCACTGAGCATGGAATTCCATAGATTAACAACCATCTGGGTGAAGAAATTCCTTCTCAATTCAGTCCTAAATCTGCTCCCTCTAATCTTGAGGCTATGCCCTCTTGTCCTAGCTTCACCTGCCAGTGGAAACATCCTCTCTACTTCTATCTTATCTATTCCCTTCATAATTTTATATGTTTCTATAAGATCCCCCCTCAATCTTCTGAATTCCAATGAATATAATCCCAATCTACTCAGTCTCTCCTCTTAAGCCAACCCCCTCAACTCCGGAATCAACCTAGTGAATCTCCTTTGCACCCCCTCCAGTGCCAGTACATCCTTTCTCAAGTAAGGAGACCAAAACTGCACACAGTACTCCAGGTGTGGCCTCACCAGCACCTTGTACAGCTGCAACATAACCTCTCTGCTTTTTATTTCAATCCCTTTAGCAATGAAGGACAAAATTCCATTTGCCTTCCTAATTACTTGTTGTACCTGCAGACCTACCTTCTGTGATTCATGCACAAGGACACCCAGGTCCCTCTGCATAGCAGCATGCTGCAACTTTTTACCAGTGTTAGCTAAGTGTAAAAAAGCAGATTTTGTTCAACGCTCAGGGTGGAATATGACGCTGGGATTGCAAAGGGCGTGGTTCAGTCTCACACTGTTGCCACAGAAAGAGATGGGGTCAATATTGAGGATAAAAATATCGTAGCAGGGACAAAACAGATGACTTCAGGCTTCCCAATATTTAGTTAGAGGAAATTTTTGATCGTCTAGCTCTGGAAGCCAGATAAGCAGTCTGATAACCCAGCTTAAACAGTGATGTTGAGAGTGCAGTAAGGAAGAGCAGATGTTGAGAGTGTACAAATGGAAACTGATAATATGTTTCCAGATGATATTGTTTAGTGGCATCATGTAGATAGAAACTCACAGGGATCCAAGTGCAGATCCTTGGGAACGTCAGTGGTATTGGTAATAGAGCAGGAAAAGAAGCCATTTTGAGTGACTCTCTAGCTACAATTAGATAGCAAAGAATGAGAACAGGAAATTAACTCCTACCCAGATGGATGACAGTGGAGAGACATTGAAGGAGGTTGGTGTGACCAACTATGACAAAGAATGCAGACAGGTCGGGAAGGACCAATAGAGACAGTTTACATTTGTCACATTCACACAGGATGCCATTTGTGAGTTTGATAAAGGACCAGGGAAAATCAGCGCTGCAGTTCCCCAGTACCTGAGCACAGTGACCTCACTTCTAACTGCAGCATAGTGACCCTATCTCTGAACCCAACACTGACTCCAGCAAAGCTTGTACTCCTAATGAATTCACTCAAGCCTCATGCCAGTTCCAGCTTCCCACTGTTTTGACTGGGAAAAGAACACCTTAAGCACTGTGTGGAATCGACATTTTCTCCACTTGTGTGAAGCCTCAGAAAGTTTCTTCAAAATTGAGTGACAACAAACTGCGATGTGACGATTGACACCAATATGTCTATTCATAAGCAACCCAAATATGCAGTGTCTGAAAATGAGGTAGTTCTCATTAATAACTGAATCAAGTTACACTCTCCATTTCTGCAGGCTTGTTTCTGGCAGTGACAGGAACCAGTTATGGGCAGAATCTTGTTAATACTGGGGTCCTGGTAAGACATCAATGATGGTATGTTGGGGCCCATGTCAAAACACTTTGTTATCAGGCAAAGGCAACACCACTGAGAGGCCTTCCCTGAATTATGTTCCAAGGGGCAGAAGTTCTGCCGAGCAAGAGGCACTGGCTAATCAAATGGTGACAGCTCTTGTGCTCAGTAGCACTATGGAGGAGGCCTTGGCTGCTGCTGGATGAGCACCTATGGGTGCTGGTTCTCATTGGGCCTCCCTGTCCCCAATATCCAGTCTGTCAGTCAGGCAATAAATGTGTCTGATTGAAGGAACCTCCCCCTGCCCATCCCAAAAGTGACAAGTAGCCTGCTCAGTTTCACTTGTCCTGTGCAGAGCATGGCTACAGGACCTCATAAGGGTCAAGGCCCTTAAAAGTGGCCATTAATTGGCCACTGAAGGTCCTTGATTGGTGACAGAAGGAAGGTTGGTGAGATCGAGATTGGGCCTACCCGCTGAGAACTGTGTTCCAGTGGGAAGGCAGTAGACGATCATAGATACGCCACCACTCAATAAGTGCACTTCCTGCTCCCAAACTGGCACCAGCCAGAGCAAGGGGATTGAGCCCTTATGGTGTTGTGGTGACGGTGGTCATGGGGTGATGGAGTTTGTGAGGGTGGGGAGGGGTGTGCTTTGTTGGGGGGGGGCGCTAGTATGTGTGATTGAAGGTAGCTTGGGGGTGGGGGTGTTACGTGGGAGTGTAGTTTGAGTCGGTTTGTGAGGAGAGGGATGATGATTTGGCTGGGTATTTGGGGGCCGGTTTGGTGGGGGATGTTTTGGGTGGGTATGTGGGTGTGAGGATGGGGATGGTTTGGGTGGGTATGTGGGTGTGAGGATGGGGATGGATTGGGTGGGTATGTGGGTGTGAGGATGGGAGGATGGGGATGGTCTGGGTGGGTATGTGGGTGTGAGGAGGGGAATGGTTTGGGTGGGCATG
>NC_063332.1:19000172-19014406 GCF_021869965.1 Rhincodon typus | reverse complement strand
AGGAGGGGAATGGTTTGGGTGGGTATGTGGGTGTGAGGAGGGGAATGTTTTGGGTGGGTATTTGTGGAGTGGGTTGGGTGGGTATTTGGGTGTGAGGATGGGGATGGTTTGGGTGGGTATGTGGGTGTGAGGAGGGGGATGGTTTGGTATTTGTGGGGTGGGTTGGGTGGGCATTTGGGTGTGGCTAGGGGGAGTGGTGGGTGTCTGGGTGGGGGTCTGTGGTTTGGGTGGAGGTGACAGTCTGGCCCCGGGTTAGCACGCGGTGCGCGCGCACTCTGGCTGAAATTGACACATGAAATTGACACAGCGGCAGCGAGCTGCGCCTGCGCCGAGCTTTCGGCAGGGACTCGCTGGTTTCTTCTGGGTTTCTCCGGATCAGCTGCAAAACAGGCGGAGACAGGGAGAGAGAGAGAGAGGAGCGGAACGCTGGGCAAGCGGAGGCGCACGGCCGGGGCTCAGCTGGTGATTCTGTGTTGCGGACGGAAGATCGGGGCAAGGTAGAATTTTTTTTTCGGGGGGAAACCCTTTGTTAAAAATCAGTCTCCTTGCAATGGAGGGCCGTCAGTCTCCGGTGTATCGGTGTACGTGTTCCCTTTTATCGGGGGAAAAGTGTCCCTTCAAGGCTGATGATTCACGAACGGAGAATCCCCGGGGGGTGGATGAGGGGTGATGGATGTCTGGGACCTGGGCTTTTGATGGCCAAGCTGTGATGCTAACCTGTCACCGCCATCCTTTCCCCACTTTTAATATCATGATGAAGTGCTCTTTGGCGACGGGCTGTGTTTGTCTCCAGAGAAACCAAGTGCTTTTGTTCCACACAGATAGAGTATTGCTTTGTCCGCCGTCAGTACGTGGCAACACAGTGCTCGATTGCCAGAGATTGCCTCCGCTGCTGAAAGGCAGCTACGTTACACAGATTTTAAGGGGGAAATCGAAGAACTTTTTTTAAAAAATGTAATCATCAAAAATCGACGATGATGCCCTGGCTCTCCATGTATCTCTTGGCTCGGTTTTCATCTCAGCGCTTTTGAAAACTCATTATCCCCCACTGGGTCAATTTGATATCCTGTTTGGTAACAACTTGCAAACAAGATTTCTCTTCTTTTGGCACACGCACACACCGAGTTTCTCAGACCCGCTACGCAAATTTATGTTAAAATTTCTTTCTGGGAGCGTTTCAGTGTTAAGGGCTTTGGTTCCTTTCCGAAGACTTCTCATTTTCCGGACTTGTGGTTTTCCCACCTGTTTTCTGAGGGGTGCAGTTTTGTTTTGATTAGAGAGAACTCACGTTTCAGCATTTGGGTTAAACGTTTACAGCATAGGTCCAGGTCTCTTCCTGGGAATTGGCCGTTCGGCCCGTTTGCTCCATACTAGCGTTGCTACGCTCCACAGCAGCCTCCATTTTCATCATTTACCTTGTCTCATTAGTGGATTTATTATGTGTCAAACACTTGCGGAGTCAATGTCACAGACAAATAGCAGTCAGGCTACTCTTGGGGTCAGGTTTCATCGGGCTGTTTACATGTGGAGCCGTGGCCGCTGGAAGAGTGATTTTAAAGCCGGGAGATGTTACTTTATCATTCAGTGATCATTCTGTAAATGCACTGGAGGTTTCCACAATCTCTCTGTCTCACTGCTTCTCGGATGAAAGTGATCAAATTTAGCAGTTCCCATTCCTCCCTGTCACCGTGAGGGAAACGTTAGAAGTGCAATGAAAGTAATTAAGTATTTGTGTGATGAACGTGAGATAGTTACAGACCGGCTGTGGACTATCGCCCCACCAGTTCACTAGTGGAAAGCGGGAAAATCCTTATGTTAAATATTGACTTTGCATCAAACAAGGATTTTCAGAGGAGTGTGTGGAGCTTTTGCATCCCATAGACACAGTGTTTGGTTTCCCCCCACCCCCATCCTCAGGAGAGGGACTTTGGGGACAAAGCAAACGAACCTGCAGCCAAGCGAAGTCAAGGTGTTTGCTTCAGAGCTGCCCTTCGATCATGTGCTCCCATGTTTGCAGCATCTGTAAACCTCGCGGGAAGGCGGGCTTCCCGTTTAAAACCTCCATCCCTTCACATTCCCAAACACACAACCCTGGCCGCTTCAGTGCTGGCGAGTCTGGCCGCCTGCTAACCACATCAGACTTGCTAAACTCTCCTCGCCCACCAGCTTTCAAGGTACGTGCTACTCTAACGATCAACTTTGTGCATTGTTCCTTTTCCTTTCTGGAGTACAGAACCACAGAATTGTTCTGGTGCAGGAGAAGGCCACTCGGGCCATCTTGTCTGCACTAGCTCCCTGAGCATTTTGGCTCGTTCCACTTTACTGCTTTTTCCGTATAACTCTGCCCTTTCAAGTAATCATGCAATGCTGTCTTGAAAGCCTCCACCACACCTGCAGGCAGTGCATTCCAAAACTGCTGTGTGAAAAAGTATTTTCCCATCTCACACTTGCTTCTTTTGCAAACCGTTGTAATACGCTGCCCTCTAGTTCCCGATTTATTTGTAAGTGGGAACAGTTTCTCCCTATCCACTCTGTTCCCGATTCCTTCATGATATTGAAAAGTTCTGCCAACTCTCTTGCCTGTCTCTTCTCCAAGGAACACAGTTTCTCATTCTCCAGTCCCTTGTAACTGAAATATCTTTTCCCGGGAACAGTACGTCACATCGAACAATCTTCCTTTGACCCGTGTGTAAGTAAATCATCCGAACCTCTTGACAACAGAGCACCTGAAATCTTCTCCTATGGTTTCTACCTTTTTACAGTTCTACTATTTTAATGAACACTTAGGAACAACATGTTGGTTTTAAGACTCACTGGATTCGACGTTAGTGCACAAATGTTTTCCATATATGAATGAGATTTGTTATTTTAGAGTGGATATTAACTGATTTAAAAAGGTTTGTATTGAAACCTAATGTTATAGAAGCTTGAAAACATTTGCACTCTTCTATAGCTCTCCCGTTTCCAGGCAATTGTACCCGTTTTGTGTTCTAGCTCAGGCATATCCTGAGGCATTTTCCAATTCCCTTTCTGAAGATTGCTATTGAACCTGCTTTTACAGCCTTTTCAGCTAGTTACACCATAACAACTCGCAAAACAATTGTCAAACTCTTCCTGGGTTACTATCAACTTAATGGAAGTGGCACACTCTGATTTCTCTGATGTTAAGAGCTTTTTGTTTGGAGGCTTTCAGATGCAGGGGAATTGCCGGTCATAACCTTCAATTTTCCAGATAAATCCCCACGGACTCTGCTGCACCTATGATTCGCTGGGTTCCAAAGTACAATTTCAGTCAGTACAGCTCCAATAAAACAAAGAACTCTAGAGGTCTGAAACAAAAAGCTGAAATTTAAGGTGATTGGCAATAGAGCCCAAGGAAATCTTGTTTTGCGAGTCGTTATGATGTGTAATGCACTGGTTAAAATGTTGTTAAAAGCAGGTCCTATATAAACCTTCAGAAATGTTAACTCTCATTTCTTCCTTCAGCTGCTGCTAGATCTGCTGAGTTTTTCCAGCAATTTCTGCTTTTGTTTCTGATTTCCAACATCCACAGTTCTTTGTTTTATCACAGATTTAGGATAATTGGGAAAGGAGTCCAAGAAAACATGAAATAAAAACCAAAAGAACTGCAGATGCTCTAAATCAGAAACAAAAATGGAAATTGCTGGAAAAGCTCAGCAGGTGCGGCAGCATCTGTGGCAAGAAACCAGAGTTAACATTTTGGATCAAGTGACCCTTCCTCAGTTCTGAGCATGGGTAACTGGACCCAAAACGTTAACTCTGATTTCTGTCCACAGATGCTACCAGACCTGCCGAGCTTTTCCAGCAATTTCTGTTTTTGTGCCCAAGAAAATATTATTTTGCAAGTTTTTATGATGTGGAATTTACTGGCTGATAAGGTGATAAAAGCAGGTCCTATTGCAACCTTCGGAAAGGGAACTGGACAAATCCTTGCATCTCTATGGAGCAGCAGTAAGGAAAAGGGATGAAAGATACAATTAGCCACAGAAATATACAACACAGAAACAGACCCTTCAGTCCAGCTCGTCCATGCCGATCAGATATCCTAAATAAATTAGTCCCATTTGCCAGCATTTGGCCCATATCCCTCCAAACCCTTCCTATCCATGTACCCATCCAGATGCCTTTTATATGTAGTAATTGTACCAGCCTCCATCACTTCCTCTGTCAGCTCATTCCATACATGAATCTTTCTTCTGTGCGAAGATGTTCACTCATTTTGTGATGCTGTTAAGTAAGCAGCATTGATGAAGGAACAATGATACAAGTTGGAGTGGGAATGGTGCATGACACTTCCAGGGGAACTTGAAGATATTGGTGTTCGTATACGTTTGCTGTGCTCAGTGTTGTGGAAGAACCTTTGCTGCAGTGCATCCTGTAGATACTGATCCATTGAGAGCACTCTCGGCGTCCATTGGGTTCACCCCATACTGGGGGCTGTAGTATAGTAGCACACATGTCTTTCAGGCAGACCAAAAACTGCAAAGGTCATGCAAAGGCTGGGCTGGAATTTGAAGGGAATTTTCATTCATCTCCTGGTGGACCCTCATTCGGAACTGCTGGAGAAATTGTAGAAACAGACACTTTTGCCTTTTCTCAGGATTCAAGTTATGGCAGGCAACCAAAGGAAGATGTAACCTATCCTACCATTGCATTGTCTAACCAGTGCTGTGATCAGTTTGCCTGTGTGTGCTTCTGTTTCACCTGACACCACTGAGCATGGTCTGGGAATGTTGGTCATTGAGTGTATAGAAATCTGCCCCATTGTCTCTGCAGCATGTTTTACCAACTGGAAGTTCCTTCATTTTGATATTTATATATTTTTGGAATTCTCTACCTGAGAGGGCTTTGGATGCTTCACCATTGAGTATATTTCAAACTGAAATTGACAGATCTTTCAGCATTAAGTTAATTGAGGGATATGGAGACGGTGGGCGGGAGAATTCAGGGAGAAGATTAGCCATCATGTTCTTATTGAATGCAGAGTCAGCTCAAGTGGCTATATTGCTGCTCCTGTTCAAAACCTGCTTTTATTTTCAAGGCTATTGCTTGACTGTGAATGATGCTGACCAATACCTTTACCATTTTCCTTCCTAGTTTCCATAGAAGAAGAGCTTGGGCGGTATGCAAAGTTGTGAAATATCTTCAGACAGTGCAGATGATCCTCTCAGTAGTGGCTCCCAGAGAAAGCGACAACCTCGAATAGTAGTTATCGGCGCTGGACTTGCTGGCCTCTCTGCTACAAAGAAACTTCTAGCGAATGGATTCACAGATATTGTCATTCTAGAAGCATCTGAGCGAATCGGAGGTAGAGTGCAAAGTGTTAAACTCGGTAAGCCTTCTCTCCTATTGTTTTGAAATTTTTCAAAAGGGAGCTCCTGGTGTTATGGTGTGAATGAAGGATTCTACTGCAGTGTTTCACAATACCAGCATTGACTTAACACAGTAAAACTTCCCAAGACTCATTACAGGGGTGTTATCAACCAAAGTTACATTAAATGAGTCAAAGGCATTTGATTGTAAGGAGCATATTAAAATAGCGAAGTGACATAGCCAGGTGGAGAGATTTAGAAAGGAAAGTCCAGATCCAGATCTTGAAGCCCAGGCATCTGAAGGTATTGATGCCAATGTTGCACTGATGAAAGTCAAGGATGCACAGGAGACCAGAACTGGGTGAACACAGAGATCTCAGAGGGGTCTGGGGACAGAAGAAATTACAGAATTGGAGAGGATTGAGACTAATGGTGGACTTCAAACACAAGAATGAAAGATTTTGCCTGCTATAGGAAGGATGTTGCGAAACTTGAAAGCGTTCAGAAAACATTTACAAAGATGTTGCCGGGGTTGGAGGGTTGGAGCTATAGCAAGAGGCTGAATAGGCTGGGGCTATTTTCCCTGGAGTATTGGAGACTGAGGAGTGACCTTATAGAGGCTTATAAAATTATGAGGGTCATGGATAGGATAAATAGACAAGATCTTTTGCCTGGGTTGTGGGAGTCCAAAATTAGAGGGCATAGGTTTAAAGTGAGAAATGAAGAATTTAAAAGAGACCCCAAAGGGCAACTTTTTCACGCAGAGGGTGGTGCATGTATGGAATGAGCTGCCAGGGGAAGTTGTGGAGGCTGGTACAGTTATGACATTTAAAAGACATCTGGATGGGCATATGAATAGGAAGGGTTTAGAGGGATATGGGCCAAATGCTGGCAAATGGGACTAAATTTATTTAGGATATCTGATTGGCATGGACGAATTAGACCGAAGAGTCTGTTTCCATGCTGTATATCTCTATGAGTCCATGACTTGGCACCAATGTCGGTCACTGAGCACATGAGACTTTTGTGAATGGGACTTTGTGTAAGTTAGGATAAAGATGCTCCATGATTTGGATAGCCAGGTGGTAGCAATATCCACATGAATTTCTGTGCATTTTGTGATGACCCATGAGACTGCGGTGGGGGGGTTGAATGATAGGATTCGGATTCTTGATCCCTACTGACATTCAAATCCTCCTCCATTCTTCTTGAGGTTTTGAAAGTTTTCACTACTACCTGACTGCGTACAGGTTTCTAGATTTAAGGTAGAATCTTGGGGAGCTTCTGAAGATTAATCAATAACTAGTCAATCAGAGTTTGTTAGGGCCCTACATTTATCTTTGATTATTGTTGCCTGCTTTCTGAGAACTGATGGTGAGAAATGGTTGAGGATGGGAACCTGTGCTGTTGGTATTAGTCAAGTGCTTGCATCATGGTACTCATAGTGACATTCTACTGTGCACAAACAAGATTTGTAAGTACATTTCTGCCCATGCTGATGTCCAAAACTCAGCGTCTGAATCCCAAACTGGCAGGAATGAGGAAGAAATGCCAATAGTGACCATCCACCAAGAATGTGTAAAGTAAAATACTTTACAACACTACAGCTTCTGTTGATATGTGAAGGAGTATGGTGGCCATTTTATGAATACAGTAACTGGAGGAGGCTGTTCAAACAATCTAATCTGTTCCATTGTTTTATTTGCAAGGAGCATGAATTTAAATTCAATTTTTATTTATTCACTTATTCACTCATGAGACATAGGTGTCACTGCATGGCCAGTATTTATTGTCTGTCCTTCGCTGACCTTGAGAAGTTGGTGGTGAGCTGCCTTCTCGAACTGCTGCAGTCCACCTGCTGTGGGTTGACCCACAATGCACTTAGGGAGGGAGTTAGAGGATTTTGACCCAGCGGCAGTGGAAGAATTTCCAAGTCAGGGCGGCAAGTGCCTTGGAGGGGAACTTAAAGGTGTCGGTGTTCCCATGTATCTGCTGTCCTTGCCCTTCCAGATGGAAGTTGTTATGGGTTTGGAAGGTGCTGTCTAAGGATCTTTAATGTATTTCAAGTCATAGAGTCATAGAGATGTACAACCTGGAAACAGACCCTTCGGTCCAACTTGTCCATGCTGACCAGATATCCTAAATTAATCTAGTGCCATTTGCGAGCCTTTGGCCCATCTCCCTCTAAACTCTTCCTATTCCTGTACCCAACCAGATGCCTTTTAAATGTTATAACTGTACCAGCCTTCACCACTTCCTTTGGCAGTTCATTCTATACATGCACCACCCTCTGTGTGAAAAAGTTGCCCCTTAGGTCCCTTTTAAAGCTTTCCCCTCTCATCTTAAACCTCTGCTCTCTAGTTTTAGACTCCCCTACCCTCAGAAAAAGACCTTGGCTATTCATCCTATCCATGCCCCTCATGATTTTATAAACCTCTATAAGATCATCCCTCAGCCTCTGAGACTCCAGACAAAATAGCCCCAGCCCATTCAGGTTTTCACCATAGCTCAAGCCCTCTAGCCCTGGCAACATACTTGTAAATCTTTTCTGAACACTTTCAAGTTTAACAACATCATTCCTAAAGCAGTGAGACCAGAACTGAATGTAGTATTTCAAAAGTGGCCTAACCAATGTCCTGTACAGCCACAACATGACCTCCCAATTCCTATACTCAATGCACTGACCAAAAAAGGCAAGCATACCAGATGTCTTCTTCGTTACCCTGTCTATCTGCAGCTCCAATTTCTTCAATTTCTACTGAGCACATATGGTGGAGGGAGTGGATGTTTGTGGATGTGGCACCAATCAAGCGGGCTGCTTTGTTCTGGATGGTGACAAACTTTTTGAATGTTGTTTGAGCTGCACTCCTCCAAGCAATGGGGAGTATTTCATTACAATCTCATCTTCTGCCTTGTAGATAATGGACAGACTTTAGGGATTTACTCACTGTAGTATTCCTAGCCTCTGACCTGCTCTTGTAGCCATTGTATTTACTTGGCAAATCCATTTGTTTTTCTGGTTAATGGTAACCCCCAAATGTTGATAGTGGGGGATTCAGTTACAGTAACACCATTGAATGTCAAGGGGCAGTTGTCAGATTCTCTCTTATTGGTGATGGTCATAGCCTGGTATTTCTATGGTGTGAATGTTACTTACTACCTGTCAGCCCAAACCTGGATATTGTCCAGATCTTGTTGCATTTGAACATGGACTACTTCAGCATCTGAGTAGTCGTGAATGGAGCTGAACATTGTGCAATCATTGGTGAACATCCATACTTCTGACCTTATGATGGAGGGAAGGTCATTGATGAAGCAGCTGAAGATGGTTGGGCTGAGGACACTACCCTGAGGCACTCCTGCAGAGATGTTCTGGAGCTGAGGTACCTGACCACCAATAACCACGACCACCTTCCTTTGTGCCAGGTATGACTTGAACCAGCAGAAAGCTTGCCCCCAATACCCACAGATTCCAGTTTTGCTAGGACTTCTTGATGTCACACTCAGTCGAATGCAGCCTTGATGTCAAGGGCTGTCACTTTCACGTCACCCCTGGAATTCATCTCTTTTGTCCGTATTTGAACCAAGGCTGTAATGAGGTCAGGAGCTGAGTGACCCTGGTGGAACCCAAACTGGGCATCACTGAGCAGGTTATTGCTCAGCAGGTGCTGCTTGATAGCACTGTTGATGACACCTTCCAACACTTTACTGATGATCGAGAGTATACTGATGGGGCAGTAATTGGCCGGGTTGGATTTGTCCTGATTTTTGTGTACAGTTCAAGTGTAAGTATTTGTCTACACCATCGTTTAGATGCCAATGTTGAAATTGTACTGGAACAGCTTGTCTAGGGGAGTGGCAAGTTCTGGAACACAAGCCTTCTGTACTGTTGGCAGAATGTTATCAGGGCCCATAGCCTTTGCACTATCCAAGGCCTCCAATCATTTCCTGATGTACATGGAATAAATTGACTGAAGCCTGGTATCTGTGATGCTGGGGACTGATGGGGGAGGCCGAGATGGGTCGTCCACTCAGCACTTCTGACTGAAGATTGTTGCCATACCTCAGCCTTATCTTTAGCTCAGACGTGTTTGGCTTTTCCATCATTGAGGATGGGGATATTTGTGGAGCCTCCTCCTCCAGTGAGTTGTTTAACCATCCACCACTTATTCATGACTGGATGTGGCAGGATGCAGAGCTCCGATCTGGTCCATTGTGTGTTGGCTCACTTCTGCGTGTGCTTCTGATATACAAGTAGTCCTGCTTGGTAGCTTCCCCGGATTGACACTTCATTTTTAGGTATGCCTGGTGCTGTTTCTGATATGATCTCCAGCACTCTCCATTGAACCAGAGTTGATCCCCTGGCTTCATGGTAATGGTTCATGGTAATGAGAGATATGCCGGACCATTCCCTGCCATTTTTCCATTGTCTTAACTGTAGAACCCCACAATGCCAGTGGTTTCACCAGAAGGAATGGTGCTGGAGATCGAACAGTAACACAGGAAATTGAATTGTCTGATCCGCATTTCTTGTGAGATGTCCATGAAAAGCAAGCAACTTGTGAAATTATCATTTTTTTGTGCCCCAAAACCATTAGTTCTCAAGGAAAGATCTTATTTTCTCCGAAATATAGGAATCACAAATACAACATAGTAATAAAATAAAATGGAATTCAGGAGAAACCTCTTTACCCAAAGAGTGATTTGAATATAAAGCTTACACCTCTGCCTCTCCTTACGTTAGTAAAAAGGGAAAGGTTAAGTACAGGAGGGAGAAAGGGGTCAAAGGTTCTGCTAATAGCTTCAGGAGAGGTCGAGTGGATGGAGATGCTGAGAATGAGGCCCCTAGCATTGCAGCCTGTCCCTGGCCCCTCCGCTTGTGTGAAGCATAAACACCAGCATAGCAAAGTTAGGCTGAATGGCCTGCTTCTCTGTTGTCAAATTTGAGTCCGATATCAGTTGATTCTACACCTGCTTATGCACTCCCCATTCCTACAAATGTTACCTTGGGGCATCTCAGACTTAACTCGAATTTTAAATTTATGATCTCACTCCAGATTTCCCTCATAGAGAGCTCATTTCCTCTTTGACCCCTTTAACTACCATAACTACCTCAATCACCCTAAAGCAGGTAGCATGATAGCTCAGTGGTTAGCAATGGTGCCTAGAATGCCAGGGACACCGGGTTTGATTCCATTCTCAGGCGACTGTGCAAACTCCAGATGCTCTGGTTTCCTCCCACAGTACAAAGATGTGCAGGTTAGGTGGATTGGCCGTGCTAATTTGCCCACAGTGTCAGAGATGTGCAAGCTAGGTGAGAAATGCAGGGCTACAGGGTGGGTCTGAGTGGGATGCTCTTCAGAGGGTCCGTTATGGGCCGAATGGCCTGCCTCCATCAAAGCACAGATTCTACAATTCTAAAGGGAAGATTGAAATTCCACTCTTACAATGCAAAGATGAAGTTCCTGGAAATAGTGGAGACTCTGCTTATTGCTAGACAGATGTCAGACTAGGCTGTCTATTTTCCACAGTATTATGTAAATAGGTTTATTGAAGAGTATAATGGTGGCAATGAATTATTATCCGTCATTGGTTTACAGACAGAAAGTGAAGGACATTTTCAAACGAGCAGGCCACGCCTCATGGAGTGCTGTCAGGATCAGTGAAGTGGCCTCGTCTACTTAACAATCTTTATTGATGATTTAGATGATGAGATTAAGAAGCCTGCCAGGAGTGTAATCTGTTAGGAGGACACAAGGATTACAGACATTTAAGCGAGTGGACGAAAAAGTGATCGATGAAATATAAAGTAGGAAGTATGAAGATATTCACTTTGCTGGTAAGAATACACAGCAAAGTCTTTAAGACCAGAAAGTTTTACATGTTGATATTCAGAGGGATTTAAGTGCACTCATAGAAGGAACACAAAATGTGAGCGAGCAGTTACAGGAAACAAAACAACATGTTGCCCTTCATTCCTGTACCCCAATCCTCTTGCAATAAAAAATGTCGCTCAAACTGAATGACATATTGGGCACATTTTTGGTCTCCATATCTAAGGAATGATTTCTTTATTTGTCTTGGAGGTGGTGGAGTGAGATTTATTGGGTTTGATCGCTGGGAGGAGAAGGTTGTTGTAGGATGGTAGGTTGGCTGTATGTTTTCTGGAGTTTGGGAGAACGATAAGTGAACATACAAGATTCCAAAGGGGCTTGACAGGGTAAACATTGATTGATGGGTTATTTCATCTGACTGTTGAGTCCCGAACATGGGGCCACAGCCGTAGAAGATCTTCAGGTGATCATTTAGGATTGAGATCAGGAGAAATATAATCACTCAGAGTTGTGAATCTTTGGAATTTTCTGAAGTTTGTGGATGCCTTATCATTGCATGCATTTAAAACTGGGCTGAAGAGATATTTGGTCTCTCAGAGAATTGAGGGATATTGGGAGTAAGTGGGAAAGAAGAGTTGAGACAGAATATCAGCCAAAATAGTATTGAATTGTAGCTTAGGCTTGAGGGGGCTGAATGGCCTACTCCTGATCCTCATTCTTATGTTCTTGAGTTTTTCTGTTCATTTTTTAGAACCCAGTGCAGGAGAGGGAGAAACTAGAAAACAAAGAAAAACTAGAAAACTGTCCAGAATGAATATTGTAAATTATAATGGCCTGCCTATCATATCACGTGTAACTGTTTTTTTCTCAGCTGAAGCTTAGTGTATGTCCATTGGTACAGTGCCTGTCCTGAGATCATACATTGCTTTTACTCCATTATTAAACCAGCGTGGAAAGGATCTTCAAATGAATATCTTCCATCTTGTTAGAACCTTTCATGATACCAGAGCACCTCAAAGCATTTCACAACAGATTAAGTACTTTTGAAGTCTTGTCACTATTGAAATGAAGAAAACACAGCAGCCAATTTATACACAGTATGCTCCCACAAAAGAAAATAGTATCAGATTTTTTTTGTTATGTGTCTTTAGCCAGGACACTGAGGATGAACTCCTCTGTGCCTCTTGCAAAATGGTACCAAGGACACAAAAACAGTTAAGGTCTTTGAAAGTCTGCCCAGTTTAATTTCGATAAATGTGAGGTGTTGCATTTTGGTAAAGCAAATCAGGACAGAACTTATACACTTAATGGAAAGGTCCTGGGGAGTGTTGCTGAAGAAAGAGCTCTTAGGGTGCAGGTTCATACTTCCATGTGAGTTGAGTCGCAGGTAGAGGGGATAGTGAAGAAGGTGTTTGTCACACTTGTCTTCATTGGTCAGTGCATTGAATACAGGAGTTAGGAGGTCATATTGCAACTGTACAGGACATTGGTTAGGCCACTTTTTGAATACTGTGTTCAATTCTGCTCTCCCTGCTATAGGAAAAATGTTGTGAAATTTGAAAGGATTCAGAAAAGATTTTACAAGGATGTTGCTGGGTTTGAGCTATATAGGGAGAGGCTGAATAGGCTGAGGCTATTGGCTATTTTTTCTGGCGCATCGAAGGCTGAGGGGTGACCTCACATAGGTTTATAAAATCTCGAGGCGCATGGATAGGGTGAATAGCCAAGGTCTTGTCCCCAGGGTAGGGCAGTCCAAAACTAGAGGGCATAGGTTTAAGATGAGTGGTGAAAGATTTAAAAGGGACCTAAGGAGCAACTTTTTCATGCAGAGGGCGGTGCGTGTATGGAATGAGCTGCCAGAGGAAGTGGTGGAGGCTGGTACAATTACTACGTTTAAAAAGCATCTGGATGGATATATGAATAGAAAGGGTTTAGGGATATGGGCCAAATGCTGGCAAATGAGACTAGATTAATTTAGGATATCTGGTCAGCATGGATGAATTGGACCAAAAGGGTCTGTTTCCTTGCTGTACATCTCTATGAATATGACTCCAACAGGCCAGGAGTTCTTCAGCAATGCATTGGCGTGAATGATGTACTCCTGCCTTTGGAGTGAAGCTTGAACCCAAACCTGCCTATTCACAGGGGAGAGGGTTACCCATTGAGCCACAGCTAGCACTTGCTGAAATTGAAGCTGTTTGAAAGCTCACTTTAAAAGTGAAGGTTAACAACTGTTCCAAACAAAATCACAAAGTAAATTTGAATAAACAAGTTCTTGCATCCAATCAATCTGATACCCTCAAAATATCAATCTTACCATCATTGCATGGTGGAACAGTGGTTAGCACAGCGCCAGGGACCCGGGTTCAATTCCACCCTCGGGTGACTGTCTGTGTGGAGTTTGTACATTCTCCCCGTGTCTGTGTGGGTTTCCTCTGGGTGCTCTGGTTTCCTCCCACAGTCCAAAGATGTGCAGGGTAGGTGGACTGGCCATGCTAAATTGCCTGTAGTGTTCAGGGATGTGTAGATTAGTTGGGTTATAGGGGAATGAGTCTGGGTGGGATACTCTGAGGGTCGGTGTGGACTTGTTGGGCCAAAAGGCCTGCTTCCCCACTGTAGGGATTCTATAGAACTGCACAAGATTAATTGTTGGAAAAGAAATTGATGAAAATGTTTTTTTTGAACTAAGTTAGCAATTCCCATTATATGATGAATCCTCATTGAATGATAAATATGTGGGACGTTCCTGTTGAATCTCACACAGTATGATCATTTGGCAGTCACAGTGTCTTACATCAGAGCAGTGTGCTTACCTGTTCCACATGAATAGACCAGAAGACTATAAGGAGCAGTGGTAGGCCATTCAGCCCATTCTGCTATTCAATGAGACCATGGCTAAATGGCAGTAGTTCAGGACTCACCACCATTTTCTCTGGGGCGTTTAGGGACGGACAATAAATATTGACACTACCAATGGTGCTCACATTCTACGAACAAATAGAAAAATTCTACAAACCATTTCCACGTAACATCCTTTTCAAGAACGAAAACAAAGTTGCTGGAAAAG
>NC_063332.1:18934005-18975172 GCF_021869965.1 Rhincodon typus | reverse complement strand
GGGGTGGGGCTTGAGGTGGGAGGAGGGGATAGGTGGGAGGAAGGACAAGTTAGGGAGGCAGGGACGAGCTGGGCTGGTTTTGGGATGTGGTAGGGAGAGGGTAGATTTTGAAGCTTGTGAAGTCCACATTGATACCATTGGGCTGCAGGGTTCCCAAGTGGATTATGAGTTGCTGTTCCTGCAACCTTTGGGTGGCATCGTTGTGGCACTGCAGGAGGCCCAGGATGGACATGTCGTCTGAGGAATGGGAGGGGGAGTTGAAATGGTTCGCGACTGGGAGGTGCAGTTGTTTTGTGCGAACCGAGCGTAGGTGTTCTGCAAAGCGGTCCCCAAGCCTCCGCTTGGTTTCCCCGATGTAGAGGAGGCCACAACGGGAACAGCGGATGCAGTATACCACATTAGCAGATGTGCAGGTGAACATCTGCTTGACGTGGAAAGTCTTCTTGGGGCCTGGGATGGGGGTGAGGGGGGAGGTGCAGGGGCTGGTGTAGCACTTCCTGTGGTTGCAGGGAAAAATGCCGGGTGTGGTGGGGCTGGAGGGGAGTGTGGAGCAGACAAGGAAGTCACAGAGAGAGTGGTCCGTCCTGAAAGCAGATAAGGGTGGGGAGGGAAAAATGTCTTTCGTGGTGGGGTCGGATTGCAGATGGCGGAAGTGCCGGAGGATGATACGTTGGATCTGGAGGTTGATGGGGTGGTACGTGAGGACGAGGGGGATTCTGCTTTGGTTGTTATTGCGGGGAGGGGGTGTGAGGGATGAGTTGTGGGAAATGCAGGAGACACAGTCGAGGGCGTTCTCGACCACTGAGGGGGGGAGGTTGCGGTCCTTGAAAAACAAGGACATCTGAGATGTACGGGAGTGGAATGCCTCATCCTGGGAGCAGATATGGTGGAGGCAAAGGATTGGGAATAGGGGATGGCATTTTTGCAGGAAGGTGGGTAGGAGGATGTGTATTCTAGGTAGCTGTGGGAGTCGGTGGGCTTGAAATGGATATCGGTTTCTAGGTGGTTGCCAGAGATGGAAACAGAGAGGTCCAGGAAGGAGAGAGAGGTATTAGAGATGGTCCAGGTGAACTTAAGGTTGGGGTGGAAGATGTTGGTGAAGTGGATGAACTGTTCGAGCTCCTCGTGGGAGCACGAGGCGGCGCCGATACAGGCATCAATGTAACGGAGGAAGAGATGGGGTTTAGGGCCAGTGTAGGTACAGTAGAGAGATTGTTCCACGTAACCTACAAAGAGGCAGGCATAGCTTGGGCCCATGCAGGTACCCATGGCCACCCCCTTTGTCTGTAGGAAGTGGGAGGAATTGAAAGAGAAGTTGTTGAGGGTGAGGACGAGTTCGGCTAAGCGGATGACGGTGTCAGTGGAGGGGGACTGGTCGGGCCTGCGGGACAGGAAGAAGTGGAAGGCCTTTAGGCCATCTTTATGGGGAATGCAGGTGTATAGGGACTGGACGTCCATGGTAAAGATGAGGTGTTGGGGACCGGGGAATTGGAAGTTCTGGAGGAGGTGGAGGGCGTGGGTGGTGTCACGGATGTAGGTAGGGAGTTCCTGGACCAAGGGGGAGAAAATCCAACGCATCATCCTCCAACACTTCCGCCATCTGCAATCCGACCCCACCACCAAAGACATTTTTCCCTCCCCACCCTTATCTGCTTTCAGGAGGGACCACTCTCTCCGTGACTCCCTTGTCCGCTCCACACTCCCCTCCAGCCCCACCACACCCGGCACTTTTCCCTGCAACCACAGGAAGTGCTATACCTGCCCCTACACTTCCCACCTCACCCCCATTCCAGGTCCCAAGAAGACTTTCCACATCAAGCAGATCTGCTAATGTGGTATACTGCATCCGCTGTTCCCGTTGTGGCCTCCTCTACATCGGGGAAACCAAGCGGAGGCTTGGGGACTGCTTTGCAGAACACCTACGCTCGGTTCGCAATAAACAACTGCACCTCCCAGTCGCGAACCATTTCAACTCCCCCTCCCATTCCTCAGACGACATGTCCATCCTGGGCCTTCTGCAGTGCCACAACGATGCCACCCGAAGGTTGCAGGAACAGCAACTCATATTCCGCTTGGGAACCCTGCAGCCCAATGGTATCAATGTGGACTTCACCAGCTTCAAAATCTACCCTCCCCCTACCGCATCCCAAAACCAGCCCAGCTCGTCTTCGCCTCCCTAACCTGTCCTTCCTCCCACCTATCCCCTCCTCCCACCTCAAGCCCCATTCCCATCTCCTACCTACTAACCTCATCCCGCCCCCTTGACCTATCCCCTCCCTACCTCCCCACCTCCCCATCTACACTCACCTTTACTGGCTCCATCCCCACCTCTTTGACCTGTCTGTCTCCTCTCCACCTATCTTCTCCTCTATCCATCTTCTATCCGCCTCCCCCTCTCTCCCTATTTATTTCAGCATCCCCTTCCCCTCCCCCATTTCTGAAGAAGGGTCTAGGCCTGAAACGTCAGCCTTCCTGCTCCTCTGATGCTGCTTGGCCTGCTGTATTCATTCATTTCTTCATTCATTTTCAGGTTATGGGTGTTGCTGACAAGGCTGATGTTTAGCATTAAAACAAAAACAAAGGTGCTGGAAAAGCTCAGCAGGTCTGGCAGCATCTGTGCAGTGTCCCCTGCATCCCTCCTGACTCAATATCAAGTTCAATAATTTTAGGGCCTAAACTCTCCCATGTCCCAGCCCCCTTCCCCATGCACCAGGCCTTGTTACCACATAGCCTGCCATCACACACCCCCTGTTGTTAGTCACTAACAGTCCCCATTAACAACTATTCACCCTCCCAGCCTGATCGTTAGCAACTCCTTTGTCTGTCCAACTGTCTTTCTCTCTCTTTGGGCTCTATCCTATCGTTTACTCCCTACCCCACCCACCTCCCTATTTTCTGCATATAAACTGACGTTTTCCCAGCGAACATCAGTTCTGAGGAAGGGTCACCGGTCCCGAAACGTTAACTCTGTTTTATCCTTCACAGATGCTGCCAGACCTGCTGAGCTTTTCCAGCAACTTGTTTCTGTTCCTAATTTACAGCATCTGCAGTTCTTTTGGTTTTTATTTGATATTTAGTATTGTTCATCTCATGGCGTGACATAGTGGCTCAGCACTTAGTTGGAGACAGTGAGGACTGCAGATGCTGGAAGCTTGAGTCAATAAATGTGGAGCTAGAAAAGCACAGCAGGTCAGACGGCATCCAAGGAGCAGGAAAGTCAATTTTTTGGGCCAAAGCCCTTCGTCAGGCCTCAAACATTGACTTACCTGCTCCTCGGATGCTCTTCCAGCTCCACATTTATTGGCATATTAGTTAGTACTGCTTTCTCTCAGCACCAGGGACCCGAGTTCGATTCCACCCTCGGGCGACTGTCTGTGTGGAGTTTGCACATTGTCCCCGTGTCTGCGTGGGTTTCCTCCAGGTGCTCCGGTTTCTTCCCACAGTCCAAAGACATGCAGGCTAGGTGGATTGGCCATGCTAAATTGCCCACAGTGTCCAAGAACATGCAGGCTAGGTGGATTAGCCATGGGAAATGCAGGGATAGAGTTGGTGGGGGGGTGCGGTGGTAGTAGGTCTGTGTGGGATGGTCTTCAGAGCATCGGTATGGACTCAATGGGCTGAATAGCCTGCTTCCAGACTGTAGGCATTCTGTGTTCTTACACCCAAGTGACTTGCTAACTCACTTTAAGAATCAATGTGATGAAAATGGTATAGGGCAGACTAGATAAAGATGATAACTTTAATGGTAAATGATGAAATTACTTCAATAAGACATAACAAAAAGCAAGCAAACTGTTAAATGGAATTGCAAATTAGAAAAGGATCTGCAGCTGGTTACACACAATCCAGCTGACCGATGGATAACTTGTCAACTGTGAGTTTTTAGAAGATTATTTCATGGGATACAGTTACCACTTATTAAGTCTGTCATTTATTATCCATCATTAATTATCCTTCCAAAGGTGTTGGTGAGTTAAACCATTGCAGTTTATGTGGTGGTATATCCCATGGCACTCGAAGATGGGGAAATCCAGGATTTTGACCCAGTGATGATAAGGAATGATAAGGGAAAAGTGAGGCTGATGTGGGACGTGGAGAGAAACTTGCACATGGAGGTGTTCTGTCGTGACAGCACTCCTAATGAGCAGCCTATCAGCTTTGCAAATCGAGCTGGATTCCCATAGGCACAGGGTGTTATCACTTTCAAACCAGCACCACCAGATCCAGGAGGATTCATTAACAACAGAAGATTTAATAACATTGATATGCGATTGATTCAATATCTTTCATGTGCAGCTGATGTGCAACAGGGAAACTACAGATAGGTTCACGCTGCCATGCAACAGATTCCCAAGGAGCTCCATGATGCTGTCATCTTTCCACATTCCAAAATGCTGGATGGAGCTGGCAGCAGCCTCAATGGATGGGAAATGTAGGATACCCACCTCAAACGTAACTGATGATACCTCAGGAAGTTCATTTGTGAAGCACAAAGTGTATACTGATAGTCATGCCATCTGCTCGTGTATGTACATTCACAGATATGCTCAGCCTTGGTAAATTGCACAGTACCTTTCCCTACCGGGATCATTCTTAGCATGTAACAATCTCTATGGAGATGACTAACTTTTCCAAAGAAATTCGAACTTCCAGTTAGCAATAGAAAAGATAATGCAACAAATTTCATGTTTTAAGATTTTTAATTTATTCGTTCACAGATGTAGGCATCACTGGCTAGGCCAGTATTTGTTTCCCATCCCTAATTGCCCTAAATCTGAGTGCTAGGTCACTTTGTAGAAGCCCTACAGTGTAGAAGCAGGATGTTTGGCCCATGGAGGCGAATCCTCCTCACGTGCACATCTTTGGCCATGCGGACGAGGGAAGAATGTGCAAAAATCCATTTAGACAATCACCTGAGGGTGGAATTGAACCCTGGTCACTGGTGCTATGAGGCAACAGAGCTAGCCACTGAGCTACCATGCTGCCCCTCCTGAGGCCACTTCAGAGTCAGTCATATTGCTCTGTAATAACAAGGTGTAGAACTGGATGAACACAGCAGGCCAAGCAGCATCAGAGGAGCAGGAAAGCTGACCTTTCGGGTCTGGACCCTTCTCTAGGCCCGAAATGTCAACCTTCCTGCTCCTCTGATGCTGCTTGGCCTGCCGTGTTCATCCAGCTCTACACCTTGTTATCTCAGATTCTCCAGCATCTGCAGTTCCTACTATCTCTGAAACATATTGCTCTGTATCTGGGGTGACTGGTAGGCCAGCAGATTTAATTCACTAAAGGGCATTAATAAACCTGAAGCATTTTTAAAACAATCCTTTATACATATGATAGTCATCATTTAATTTCAATCCCCTCTGCTGCCATGGTGGGATTTGAACACACATCCCTGGAGCATTTAGTCTGGAACTCTACAGGCTTAGTCCAGTGACATTGCTACTATCACCATCTCCCCTGTTTGTACCAAAAAGCTAAAAGCATTATCTTTGTTGGCAATTTTTGCCTTAAGCTACAGAATGAAACACCCCCTTTTTATTTTTAGGACAACTGAAAAAAATCACACATTCTGGAAATTGACTTCATTGTTCTCTAAGTAGACATTCGCTTTCCCCAGAGTCAGTCCAAAATATCCTTAGTTCCCAAAGGTTTACTTCTGCACTTACCCTGAATCAGCCTGGTAACTTGTAACCTCAGAATTGTCCTTCACAATGAGAATCTGTGGTAAATCCAACAATCTATATAATGTGTGGCCTTATCACTCTAAGATCCTACATGTCCTTCCTTCTGACAATGATGTATTCAATTAGATGCTTTAGGACTGCCCAACTAGTGACCTGTGCTTTTCATATAACCGATGTCTATATTATTAGTGAACAAAGTTACAGCTCATTCACAGTGTTCCCATAATTTATAAATGTTGCTTTTGAATTTTTTTTGGTGAGGTCGATGTTACTTCCCCACACCCCCATCTTCCCCGGCCCTGAGCACCCTGCAGAAGAAGATACCAATTGAAATGTGCCTCTCTCCCCCAGTGCAGAAAAGGAGGCCTGAGAATGAGTGAGCAACCAGGATTTCTTGTTTCTTGACAGATTGTAGTGGTTGTAATGAGGAGATCATGTTCTTTACATGTCTTCAGCAGTAGACCATTGCTGCTGCTGTCAACGCTATAAACTCTACCAAGGTCAGATGGTCTGTTGTCACGCTGACATTGAAATCCACTAGCACAATGAAATTTCCTGACCTCAGCACCACAGGAAAGTTTCTAATTCTTTATAGAAGTATTTTTCACCTGCTGGGGAAGTGTAGGTGTACAGAAACTGACAATAATAGCATGATATTCCCTATGAGGGAAGTCACAATATCAAGGGTCATTCATTTATGTCTTTTGGAAGACTGATAAATTTTTGGGGATGTTCCTCCTGGTTCACAATGCTATTCATGGCTGTAGTCAGTCCAGATGGTGCATCCAGATCTGAAACTTATGCTTCATCAGTGACACATTATTGCTGTAATGGGAACTTTTTGTTTCTTTATTTATTCACAGGTTGAAGGTGTCGCTGGCCAGGGCAGCATTTATTGGCTATCCCTAATTGCACAGAGGGCAGTTTTGAGTAAACCACATTGCTGTTGGTCTGGAGTCACATGTAGGCCAGACCAGGTAAGGGTGGCAGTTTCCTTCCCTAAAGCACATCAGTGAACCATATCATATCTGGAATGTCATATCTGGAAAATCTCGGTTAGTCTTTTTGGTCAGTTGGATCTGGCACAGCCCATGAGTGTTCCTACATTTCATGTATCCATGGTGAGTAATGATACATTTGTCTCTTTTCATAGTCATGAGATCCCTGACAATCATGGTGAACTGGGGAGATGGTGGCATAGGAGTATTGCCACTACATTAATAGTCCAGAACCCCAGGCTAATGTCCTGAGGACATGGGTTTGTAATCCAACCATGGCAGATGGTGAAATTTGAATTTAAAAAGACAATGTTGATTGTCGTAAAAACCCATCTGGTTCCTTAATGTCCTTCAGGGAAGGAAATCTGCCACCCCTATCTGGTTTGCCCTACATATGACTTCTGGCCCACGGCAATGTGGTGGAGTCTTAACCACCCTCTGGGCAACTAAAGATGAGCAACAGATGCTAACCTAGCCAGCACCACTCGCATCCCATTAAAAAATAAAAAGTAACCTGACCAAGGTAAATGAGAAAGGCAATGTTTATGGCACTTCTTCTAGACCCTTCCCCGTGCCTTGAAGTAAAGTTGCAGTCTAGTGAAAGGTGATCTATGTCCTGACCTACCTGTGTCTGCAATTCCCCTGCAACTCCCAGTGTATCCGCACGGGTTGCTTTGTTACTCCACATTGCAACAGGATTTGAAAGCTGGGCGATTCCATGTCATGAGTGTGAAATAGATTATAGCGAGGGAGACCTGTGTTCCATTATCGTCACTTTCTCAGCCAGGTCCACCTAAGTCCAATAGAGAGACACAGTCAATGTGGCTGGGATGATTCTGGATGACCTTGGTACCATAAGTGCCTGACCATACGTAGTATTCCACAAAGCTTTGTCTTTGTGATCCCTTCATTCATCTTGAACTTTTCTGACCACTTTGGCAAAACAGTCTTTGCCATTAAGAATTGACAGATCATGACACAGTGATGTGGAGACACTGCCGACACCCTCACCTGGTTTAGACCACTTGTTGAGAGTGCTTGTGGCATTGTCCCATATAAACACCTACTGGGAGACACGGACTGCCAGTCGGAACCAAAGTAGCTTGCTTTCTCTCCATGAATGCTGCCTGACCCTCTGTGATCTCTGGCATTTTGTGTTTTCAGTCTAAACAGTGGCAAGGTCATCCCTGATCCTCCTGACCTCCGTCTCCACCCATATCCCTGTTTGATAGAGGTGCAGATACAAGTGACAGAATGATGGTAAGGTCCTGTTGCTAGAAAATTGCGGGGGAAAGTGCTGGCCTTCTTGCTTTGCTCGTGGGTTTGCTCAGTGTAATGAAATTCAGAAGGGAGGTGTTGTTTATGACCTATCTAAAGAATTGTACATGCAGTACTTTTTAACCCCTCCCCCACCACAATTGGTGCTGTTACTGCTGATTTCCATCAAGCTCCCTCTCCCCTTTCACACTAAACAATTTGCGTTTTCCCAAAATTTATTTGGTGTAAAAAGTTTGTCTAGTGGAGTGATCATTTATCCCAATTGCAGTCACTAACAATAAGTAATATTGAACCCAACAATTGCCCGCTGCTGCGCACAGCACTTTAATTCCAATTATCTCATCAGGTGATGAAAGGTCCCAGACAGAGCAGCCAGAAGATTACCATTAAAATAATGCGGAGAGGAGGTTGACGTGAATGCATTGAGCATTTTGATAATAACTATAATTTCTGCAGCAAGGTTTTAACTTGCGCCAAGAACCATTTCAACCAGAGTTCATGAGTACTTGATGTTCAGTGCTAAAAGAAAGTAGCAGTACTGTATAAATACATGCTGATTTCTTAATTACTGCTTGGCACATACAGGTTTGAATGATGCATGAAAGTGATTACTGTCATTTCATGTTAGTGAGGGTTACACTGACCTAATTGTTACCTTCCTGCACCTTTAATGGTTTACGGGTATTTTTGTAAAATGGCACGCAAATCTTGGAGGATTTAAATTTTAGAAGCACCAGTTCTTTTTGGGGATAAGCAGGCATTAGCCCAGTGTCTAGCTTCTGGCTGCAGCTTTCTTTCCAGATGCTGTTCCTCGAATTGACCAGTTCAGCAATGTTATGATATACACCTGGAGCGGGTAGGATTTGAACTTAGGCTTCCAAGACTAACTGCACCACAACAGTCCCTCTAGTATTCTGACTCAACTTCCTCAAACATGTCTATGACACCACTCCAAGGCAGGTTGGATTTGAAACTGGACCTTCTAGCCTAGTGGCATGGACTCTACAACAGTGCCACAAGGGCCAACCACCAATGGTCCATTTGTGCAAGTATATTTTTAGATGAAAATCAAAGATCGATGAGAAAGGCCACTCAGCTCATTCATTGACGAGAGGTCTAGCATTCTTCCTAACAAAGCTGTGTCTTAACTGATCCCAGGGCTTTGACCTCTGGTGGCTCACTCAGAAACTTATTTTATACATTTCACACTCGTTGGGGAGAGTTTTACCATCCCTCAGATGAATGGGGGGAAGACAGTAGTCAAATTACAGGAAGAGTGGGAGGCAATGGCCGAATGGTATTATCACTGGGCCGTTAATCCAGTGACCCAGGTAATATCTTGGGGGCCTGGCTTCAAATCCTGCTCTGACATATAGTGGAATTTGAATTCAATAAAAATCTGGAATTAAGAATCTTATGATGACCAGGAATCCATTGTCAATTGCCAGTTGAAAAACCCATCTGGTTCACTAACGAGGTTTAGGGAAGGAAACTGTCATCTTTACCTGGTCTGGCCTTCATGTGACTCCAGACCCACAGCAATGTTGTTGAATCTCTCTTCCATCTCACTGACAGTACGACTGGAATCAGACAGCTTGCCCAGCTCCTTGTGGAGGGCTGCCAATCATGTGGCATTTAACAGTGCCATTGACAATTTGCCAACATCGGATCAAACTGTCACACTAGGGGAGGAAGGTTGCAGGTCAATGTACTTGTTATGGTCTCTGGACAAGCTTTATATTTTAGATTTATTAAAGAATTTTAGATTTAATCCAGCTGCATTTGAAGTAATGTCTCAAGAGAAGTGGCTTGAGTGACCAATCCTGAGGCATTTGCACTATGGAACAAACTCCACCAGACTTTATAAAGCAAAAAGGAGGTCGTGAGTGAGCAAAGCAGCCAACACAGGCCCAGACATATCCGTAGAGGGTTTTCCTCTATAGGACTTGGCCCTTTAAGTATTTCAAAAAGATGTTTTCTTGTCTGCTATAGGTCCCATATCTTATCCCCCTGCCTGCCTCAGAAGTGACCACTGTCATTGGTTGAGCTGCCATCTCTCTGATTGGGCTGGTATTATTGAACGCAAGCTGCCATCCTATTAAGGTTCCTGGGAGCTGCCACTTAGATGGTTGCCATCCAGATAAAAGTGTAGGGAAGCCCCATCTCTCTCTCTGCCCATTCGAAAACTTTCAGACTAGTGCGTGAACACAAGTGTGACATCATTTGTCTTTCCTTGTTGGAATCAGGATAAGATTGAAGCAGAGAACTGTTAGCGTTCACATAGAGGTAATTTGAATAGATCTGGAGAAACGTTTCCCCTTAGTAGAGAGGTAAATAACCAGGGGGCACAGTTTTAAGGGAAGGAGCAGGAGGTTTGGAAGGGATTTGACATAAAATGTTTTGACCCAGAGGGTGATGGGTATCTGGAATTCACAGCCTAGAAGGATGGTAGAGAGGGGAACCCTTAAGACATTTCAGAACTATTTAGCTGAGTGCTTGAAAAACCATAGCAGACAGAAATATGGACCAAGCGCTGAAAAATGAGATTAGAATAGATGGATGTTCGATTAGCAGAAGGGATATGATGGACTGAAGGTCCTCTTGCCATACAGTAAAACCTCTAAGACTCTCTACCTTCATAACCCTGGAACTCATTGATCATTTTTGCTGCCATGTGATATTCTAGATTCCCATTTCCTGTTGATGCATTTCAGATGACGTTGGGATCAGTATTTTATCCCTCCTACTTAGACTTGCCAATTGATATATGATGAGATTTTAGTGAATCACAGGCAGGAATTTACACACGGTGTCACCACTCTCATTATTGCCTGCAGCATCTTCCCTCACTCGCTTTCGTTCCCCTCAACCTCCCACATTACTAATCCTGCCTGACCTCTGAACTGCCTACTCACTACTTTGGAACACTGCCCCACCTCTCTGCCACCTGTGCCAGCGCTAACAGCCTTGTTGCCCAATTTCTTCCCACTCCATCCATCTTTTCTCTCATTCAAGATGCAAGAAGACAATGATAGGGCAGGGAGGGCCCACACGGGTGGGGAGATATCCAACACCCATGTTCTAAATCCCATATGAGGAGAGGTCCTCGCAGAACACGTCTGGTGTAGATCCTGCAGAGACGCCAAGCAGATTCCATGCCCCTTCAACTGAGTAAGCGCTACTCTTCACAACATTGCAATCCTCACATTATCCCCACTGTTAGTGTCATTCATCGCACATCCCTTTTAACTACTGGTCACGATGCCTTAAAACCATAAGACCATAAAACAGAGGAGCAGAAGGCCATTCAGCCCTTTGAGTCTGCTCTGCCATCAGTGTGAGCATATGTTGATCTGATAATCCTCAATCCCACTGTTCTGCCTTTTCTCCTTAACCACTGTTACCTAGAAGTGTAGGCAGGGGTCCTCCAGCTTTATGTGGCATTAAGATTCAATACAAACACATTTCAGAATCAATCAATAATGCGTTAAACCATAGCAGTAGACTTCCCTGCAGGATGGTGTGAGACCATCCATTTTAGATTTGAGAAAGACAAATTGGGATGTTTTCTTGTTGTGAGAGACCTGAAAAAAAAGTTAAGGATTTTATGTGTCCCTGCACACAAGTTATGAAATGCTCATAAATAAATAGAAAGGACTTGCACTAATATAGCACCTTCCATCACCTCAGAATGTCCAAACTTATTTTAAAATGAATAAAGTAGTTTTGAAGTATAGTTTCTGGTATAATATAGGCAACCAAGATTGTGCAGAGAAAGGTCTCACAAGCTATAATGTGATAAAGTAATGGTAACTTGTGTTTTCCCTTGGAGTGAAGTTGGTTCTGAATCTGAATGTTCACAACATTCAGAAAAAAAGCAGATGAATTGACAGCACAAATAGAAATAAATAAGAACCACCTGAAAGCCATTACAGAGACATGGTTGCAGGATGGCATATATTGAGGTGTATTAGATGTATAACAGGGACAAGGAGGTGGGAAAATGTGGAGGGGCAGCTCTGTTAATTAATTAGCTCTAACTACAATTGGAAGGGATGTTCTAAGTTTAGGAAACAAGGAAGTAGAAGCAGTTTTGGTTGAGATGAGAAATAATGAAGGCAAGTTAAGGATAGTATCAAACTTTAAGAAAAAGCATGTAATGCATGAAGATGGGTGGCAGGCAGAAGATTGGATGGAATATAAAAACAGCAAAAAAGAGTGATTAGAAGATTATTAAGGTGGGACTGTTAGAGTACAAGAGGAAGGTAAGCTTGAAATATAAAGCCAGATACTAAAAGTTTCTATAGATATTTGAAATGGATAGATTTTAACAAAATGAATACTTGTCCTTTATAAAATGAATGTGGGCAATTAACAATGAATCAATAATTAATAATAAGAATGGGATCTAATAATGAAAAACAAAGAGATTACAGATGAATTGAACAGATATTCTGCATTAGTTTTCACTGTAGAGGGTACATGTAGCACTCCAAAAATAGCTGTAAATTAAGAAATGGAGGGAAGAAGTAAAGAAAATTATTATCACCAGGGAAGTGATACTGAGCTAATTGTTGATTCTGTGGCTGATAAGTCCCCAGACCCTGGTAGACTTCATTCTAGGATCTTAAAAGAAATGGCTAGGGAAATGGTTGATGCATTGGTTTAAATTTTCCAAAATTCCTCAGATTTGGAGAAGGTTTCAATAGCTTGGAAGAAAGTGATGGTAACTCATTTATTTAAAAACTGAAGGAGACAAAGCTTGAAAAGCAAAAGCAGGACACTAGCTTAAGATCTGTCATAAGGAAAATGTAGGAGCTATTAAAGATGTTATAGCTGGATACTTAGAAAAGTTTAAAGTATTCAGACAGAGTCACAATAGTTTTGTGAAAGAAGAATCTTCTTTAACTACTTTATAAGAAGTGACATAAATTGTAGATAGAGGAATGGATGTATGTCCTTAGATTTCCAGAAGTCGTTTGATAAGGTGCCACATCAAAAGTTAACTGCAGTAAATAAAACTCATGGAGTAAAAGGTATATATTGGCAAGGATAAAATTCTGGCTAGCTAACAGAAAGCAAAGAACAGTCATAAATGGACCTTTTTTCTATTTGGCAAGATATACAAAGTGGTATTGCCCCAGGGATCAGTGCCGGGGCCTCAGTCTTTGACAATTTACACAAATGACTTGGATGACATTTCTGAAGGTATGGTTGCCAAATTTGCTGATTGCAGAAAGATAAATAGAAAAGTACCACAGTGTGGAGCTGGGGGAACACAGCAGGCCAGGCAGCATCAGAGGAGCAGGAAAGCTAATGTTTCGGGTCAGGACCACCCTGTGTTATCTCAGACTCCAGCATCGGCGGTTCTTACTATCTCCAAATAGAAAAGTAATTTGTGAGGACTACATAAGGAGGCTACAAAGGAAGATAGATAGTTTAAGTGAGTGGAAAAAGATCTGATGAATGGAGTACAATGTGGAGATATCGAAATAAAAGACAAATGTATTTTCTAAAGTTATTTGGTAGCATAGAACGTTTTAGGGCTATGTTTTTTAGGAGTGAAATCAGAAAACATTTTGCCACACACTAGGGCAGTGTGTGCAACTCTTTTTCTTAGAAGGCTGGAGATGCTGAGTCAGTTGAAAGTATTAAGACTGTGATTGATAGATTGTTGTATGATAAGGATGTCACATGGAAAGGTGTTGGAGGAGAGGCACAAACTCAACAGAATGATACACAAGGAGTAGGGTTGATTGACTTATTTCTGTGCCTGCGTTGTCATGTTGCTTTGCATTCCTTTACAAGGTCAATGCAGTCATTTCCTGTAAAGGCTGCAAAGTCCAGAAATCTCCTATCATTCTGAATGACTCAATGTCTGACATCATGGACGAGTCCCATAACTCCTCTCTGCTTCAATGCGAGACAATGCTTTGCCTGGTTCAGTGAGTAGTTATGTTACATAACCTGCTGTGTGACCAGATCCCACACTGATGACCACAACTACCCCTGACTCATGTTCCATTCTTTTGACTGTTGCTCAACTTTTAACCTTATCCTGTACTTTTCTTTCACCATTTGCCACATGTGTATCTCCCTACCTGCAGGTTGTTTCACTTCATCACATTCAACTTTATCTATCATGGATTCATCCATGTTTTTAGCTTCTGTTGTTGATCCTGGCTTTGTTCCCAGATTCAACCGCCCTCCCTATCCTATGAAAACTTTGAAAAATTTGATTTGATGTTAATGGGACAACAAAGAACAAAGAGCTCAGTGAATCAACCCCTCAATCCTGTCAGATTGTGGCTGATCTGAGCCTCAAAGGTACTTACTCTCTTTTGCTTCATATCTCTTGACAACCGTATCTGACAGCTTTTATCTTGAAAATTCCTACAGACCTATCATCCACAGACATTTTTGGGGAGTCATAGTTCAGCTTCCTCTAACTTTGGTATGACGGAGTGCTTTTTGATTTTGTTCCGAAAGGGCCTGTCTCCACTTTTAAGATTGTCCTTTCCCGCACCCTTCCTCCAACCTGGTGAATTCTTTACCAGGGAAAATAGTTTCACTCTGTGTACTTTGTTAAATACAATTATTATTTTAAGCAGCTCAATTACGAAGAATCACAGAATTGTGGCAGAGCAGAAGGAAGCCATTCGTCCCATTCAGCCCACCGTGGCTCTTTGATCATTATAAATTAGAGCCATTCTCCTGTCTTTTTTCTGACATTATTTCCATTTAAATATCCATCTATTCCCCTCATGAATGCCTCAGTTCAATCTGCCTCCATCACACTCCATGACAGTGAGTTCTTGACTCTCACTACTCACTATACCACAAAACTTTTTCTCACATCACATTTAATCCTGTTGTGAATTACCTCATATCTATGCCCTCTGCTTCTCAATCCTTTTACCAACAGGAACAGTTTCTGGCTGTTCTATCCAGCCCACTCATGATTGTGAAAACTGCATTGAATCCCTTCATAGCATTCTCTTCTCTGGGAAAAATGTTTCCAATTTCTTCAATACATCTTCATAACTGAAGTTTCGCATCCTTGGAACAAATTTCGTAAACCTCTTGCTGCCCTTCTCCAATCCTTCCTAAAACGAAGCTCCAGAACAATCCACAATATTCCAGCAGAGGTCTCATTCATGTCTTGTACAAGTTCAGCATAACTTGTGTCGCACTTTGATAGTCAAAAATTAGAAAGACAGAGTTCAAAGTTTGCAGGTTGAATGGAGAGAGGGGAACATACACAGAGAGAATCATGATCTCTTAGTATTATATTTTCTTCTGCTAGTCTATAGAGAAAACAGATGCTTAAAATACAAATGGTTAGTGAAATTGTCTTAGCCCTTCTCAATCTAACTGACTGGCAACTCCAAATATGGTTGTGGCACAGTGAACCTCTGTGCATGATTGACAGAATTAAGTTAGTTTGGACAAATTTCTTTCATAACCCATGATCCAAGTGATTAAGTTTAATGATGTGGCTCCACCCAGTAGAGAACCCAAGTGATTGCCTGGGTGCTTTCTTAATGGGACACAAGGTAGGCTCCAATCCTACTCCTTTAGGACAATTGTTGGTTCAGGTGCACAGATTTTTAAAATGCAGCAAGCAGATGCAGAAAAGAATCAAGAAGACTAATGGAATTCTGGTTGCCCACAAGTCCTCAGAGAGAGAGCACACTGTGTCCACCAATAGTCTCAATGCCTTTCAAGAGAGGTGGGCACCACAGGGGCATACAAAAACAGCTTCTTCCCTGCTGGTATTAGACTGCTGAGTGGACCTCTCTAATTTCAATCTGATGCTGATCTTGCTTTTGTGCACCTCCTGTGCTGCCGTAACCTTGTTCTGTCTAAGCACATTATGATCTGTATGTCCTTGTTTGTTGTGATCTGCCTGTACTGGTCACAAAACAAAACTTTTCACTGTACTTAGGTACATGTGGCAACAATAAATCCAATCAAAAAATGCTTTTTCTCCCCTTCTAATTTCATTTTCATTTCTTCTCCCTCTTTCCCTGACCTTTGGTTTGCATTGCCCCTGAGAGGCTTTGTATTTAAGTTATTCAATTGAAAAGCACTGGTATAGGTTAATAGATGAAAGAAAAAGATTTGGTGATGGGAGGAAAAAGCTATTCAGTTGTGTGTAAGAGCACTTCTGGATATATAGAAAATTTTAAAAAATGGAAGGCTGGCCTTTGTATCTATAGGACTGGAGTATAAGAACTCAGATGTCATGTTGCAGTTATACAAAGCCCTGGTTAGACTCCACTTGGAGTGCTGGCAACAGATTTTGCCTTCATTGCTCAGAGCATTGAGTATGAAAGTTGCTAAGTCATGTTGCAGCTGTATAAAACTTTACATAGACCCCCATTGGAGTACTGTGTGCTGTTCTGGTGGCCACATTGTAGGAAGGATGTGGAATCTTTGGAGAGGATATAAAACAAAAACAAAGTACCACCAGTACGTTGCCTGGATTGGAGTGTTAGTTATAAGGAGAGGGTGGACATACTTGAGTTGCTTTCGCTTTGAAGGCTGCTTTGGAGCATTGGAGGCTGAAGGGTGACCTGTTAGAAGTATATCAAATTATGAAAGGCATAGTCAGTGTCTTTTCCCACAGTGGAAATGTCAAATACTAAGAGGCATAGATTTAAGGTGAGAAGGGGAAGTTTAAAGAAGATATACAAGGCAAGTTTTTTTAAGCAGAGCTTGGTTGGAGCCTAGAATGCATTGTACACATGATGATAAAATCTAATTCTAATTCTAAGAGGCAATGGTAGAAGCAGATACAATAGTAATATTTAAAACATATTTGGACAGGCACATAAATAGACAGAGAATAGAGGGATAAGGACCATGTGCCAGCAGATGGGATTAGTTTAGAATGGCATCATGATTGGCTGAAACATGATGGGCCAAAGGGCCTGTTCCTGTGCTGTACTGTTCTGTGTTCTATGTTCAACACCTTAGGAGGGATACATTGCCCTTGGAGAGAGTGGATAAGTTTACAAGAATGATACATGGACTTCAGTGATTAAGTTATGAAGCAAGATTATACAAAGTATGCTTGTTTTCTCTAGAATTTAGAAGGTTAAGAGGTGAGCTGATCAAAGTCTTCAAGACAATAACAGGAAAAGACAGGTTAGATAAAAATAATCTACTTCCTTAGTTGGGTGTTCTATAACTGGGATCATAGTCTAAATATTAGAGCCAGACCATTCAGCTGAAATGTTAGGAAGCACTTCTACACACAAAGGGGGTTGAGGGTGGTGGTAGCGTGTTGCTTTTCAGACTGGAGCCCTGTAACCAGCGGTGTGCCAAAAGAATCAGTGATGGGTCCACTGTTTTTCATCATTTATATAAATAGTTTGGATATGAACATAGGAGGTATGGTTAGTAAGTTTGCAGATGACACTAAAATTGGAGGTGTAGTAGACAGCGAAGAAGGTTAGCTCAGAGTACAACAGGACTTGATCAGATGGGCCAATGGGCCTAGGGGTGGCAGATGGAGTTTAATTTAGATAAATGTGAGGTCCTGCATTTTGGAAAGGCAAATCAGGGCAGGACTTAATGGTAAGGTCCTGGGGACTATTGCTGAACAAAGAGCCCTTGCAGTGCATGTTAATAGTTCCTTAAGTGGAGTCACAGGTAGACAGGATAGCGAAGAAGGCGTTTAGTAAGCTTGCCTTTATTGGTCAATGTATTGAGTATCAGAGTTGAGTGGTCATGTTGTACCACTACAGGATATTGGTTAGGCCACTTTTGGAATACTTGGTTCATTTCTGGTCTCCCTGCTATATGAAAGATGTTGTGAAACTTTAAAGGGTTCAGAAAAGATTTTAAAGGATGTTGCCAGAGTTGGAGGGTTTGAGCTATAGGGTGAGGCTGAATAGACTGAGGCTATTTTCCCCGGACTGTCAGAGGCTGAGGGATGACCTTATAGAGGTTTATAAAATCATGAGGGGCATTGATAAGGTAAATAGACAAGATCTTTTCCCTGGGTTGGAGGAATCGAAAACTAGAAGGCATAGGTTTAACGGGAGAGGGGCAATGTTTTCATGCAGAGGGTGGTGTGTACATGGAGGGAGCTGCCAGAGGAAGTGGTGGAGGCTGGTACAATTACAACATTTAAAAGACATCTGCATGGGTATATGAAAAGGAAGAGTTTAGAGGGATATGGGCCAAATGCTAGCAAATGGGATTAAATTAATTTAGGATATCTGGTCATCATGGATGAGTTGGACTGAAGAGTCTATTTCCATGCTGTACATCTCTAAGACTCTATGTTCAGGATTCTCTTCCGCAAATGGCAGTTGATGTTGGATTAGTTGTTAATTTCAAATCTGAGATAGATTAAATTTTTGTTCAGTAAAGGTGTTAAGGGATCTGGGCCAAAGGCAGGTACATGGATTTAGACCACAGATCAGCAATGGTGGCACTGAATGGCAGCAGAACAGGCTTGAGGGGCTGAATGGCCTACTCTTGTTCCTCTGTTCCTGTAAGGCTTTAATTTCAATGGCCTCAATGTAAAGGAGGATGCAAATATTTAGCCATATTTGACTACCATATCATGTCATGAAGATGTGGTTTCAGTTTTTTAAAAGTGCAACTGGTGGTTTCCAGCTAGTAAATTCACAAGTAGTTTTTTAATATTACACATGGCCTCATGTCAATCCTAATTGACCATTTGCTTTATTCAGGAACTATTCTGCTCCTATGATGCTGCTTGGCCTGCTGTGTTCATCCAGCCCTGCACCTTGTTGTCTCGGAATCTCCAGCATCTGCAGTTCCTACTATCTCTGATACAATAAAAATAATGAATGCTTGTGCATCCATTTCATTCCATATGTTCTGGACAGTGTCTTATAAATGCAACTTGCATGATTCTGTAGAATTTTCAAATCCTGAAATAGAAAATATTTCCTGATGTGATTTATTGTCACAACTCCAGTGGCCCAGTCTTTCTCCTACAATGCTTACTATTTCTGATTTACTGCATCTGCAATTCTTATTGCTCATTTAAACCTATTTCGCCTTGTTCTCTTATGTTTCAAATGAGCTGTCCACCAATTCTTCCAGCCATTCTCGTTGTGATTGAAACCAGGTTCCTTTAGAGTGAAATGAGACAAGGACAGGATTGTGAACCACCTTGCAGTTGACATCAGCAGAATGCCATTCTACCTGGTTTTGCATTTCCACCCATGTGCAATTACATACCTATAGACTCAACAGCACAGAAAGATGTCATCATCCCTGTGCTGGTTCTTTGAAAGGTCAATACTCATCAGCCCCACTACCTCTGCTCTTTGCCCTTAGCTCTGCAGATTTCTCCTTTTCAAGTATTTATCACATGCCCTTTAGACAGTTTAACTGAGTCTGCTTCCACCATCCTTTTAGGCAGCACACTCCATGCTCACTACACCACGTTATGTCTAACACATTCTTTCCAGGACTCAAACTGTCATTCTCACAGCCTTTTTCACGCAGCCCTACAGTCTACTGAGTTTTTCAGCTCTAGCAACCTGATCTCTGCCTCTTGATTTATTTTGTCTTCTCTCCTGTTCTCTTCAACCTTGGCCGTGTCTTGTACTGTGAGCTGTGACCCTTCACCTCCTTTCTTCTGACAACCGATAAGTTTTTGCCAACTGCATTTTGCATATGATTTTCCCACTGATTCTCCGACAGTGGGGCTTTGTTTCTGACAGTTTTTAGTAAACAAGCCAGCTATTTGTTTATCTGTCGGTAAAATATGTCTCCAGTTGCAATCCAGTCTATCCAGGTTATTGTATATGATTAAATCTGGTAAACATAGAGTGAACTAATTCTCTAATCATAGACTTTGTGCTGAACACTGCAGGCAGCAAGGGGAGCTGGCACCTATTTTGTCTGGCTGTGGGTCACAGGCAGAATTTATTTGTGTCATCGTGGCACCCGAGGCCAGTTTGGGAGGGTCTTGGTAAAGTGGCGGAGGCCTCCAGCAGCTATTGAACGCAATCACTGTTGGTGGAGATAATTAACGAAAATAGCAGGAGGTGTCATCGTGGCACCCGAGGCCAGTTTGGGAGGGTCTTGGTAAAGTGGCGGAGGCCTCCAGCAGCTATTGAACACAATCACTGTTGGTGGAGATAATTAACGAAAATAGCAGGAGGTGCCACACAATTTTGTGGCACATGGCACCCAACACAGGTGATGGCAGACCAGAGGCAGAGGACGCTGTAACTGTTGGAGATTTGAGAAAAGCTAGTAGGTGAAGCTTGATATATTTAAAGCGTTACGACTCATTGGTCCTGGACAAGGTGATTGCTATGTACACAATTCAATTTGGGAGTGGTAATTCATTGCAGAGAGAGGTGTCCCTCCAGGCACTGCAGAGAGATGGTGTTAACACTGACTGGTCAGAAGAGGCCAGCTCAAACGACCAAGAAGGTACAGGCACATTTAGTCCCAGGCTGACAGGACATTAGGCGCCAAGGGAGGAGCAGCTTGCTTGGGTCCAATCCTGCCAAAGACTGAATGACCTCCCTCAGCCTCAGGGAGGAGTCTGATTGTATGCTGTGTGAACACAAGTTGGGCTGTCCAGCTTATTCTGTGGACCCTCAGCAGCTGCCTTGTGATCACTGAATTTGTGTGGGTTTTACAATTGATTATCTCCCTCTCCATTTCCTGCAGTTCACATAAACGTACAGAAATTCAAGGGAGATGTGGAGGGATTCGCAAACTCATCGGAGGAGAAAGTCGGAACTCACATGACACCAGGTTATAGTCCAACAGATTTATTTGAAAACACAAGCTTTTGGAGCCTTAACACTAACACCTGAAGAAGGACTAAGGCTCCAAAAGCTTGTGATTTCAAATAAACCTGTTGGACTATAACCTGGTGTCCTGTGACTTCTGACTTTGTCCACCCCAGTCCAACACTGGCACCTCCACATCATCATTGTGGGAATTCATCAACTTCATCTCTTTTTTTTTTTTAATTCATTTATGGGATGTAGGCTGGGCCAGCATTTATTGCCTGTCCCTAGTTGCCCCTTGAGAAGGTGGTGGTGTGCTGTGGGGTGACCCACAATGCCCTGAGGTAAGGAATTCCAGGATTTTAAACCAGTGGCAGTGAAGGAAAAGTTCCAAATCAGGATGGTGCGTGACTTGAAGGGGAACTTACCAGAGTTATAGAGTCACAGAATTCTACAGCATGGAAACAGGCCCTTTGGTCTAACTCATCCATGCTGACTAGGTATCACAATGTGACCCAGTCCCATTTTCCAGCATTTGACCCATATCCCTCTAAACTATTAAATACCCATCCAGGTGCCTTTTAAATGTAATTTTATCCACCTCCATCACCACCTCTGGCAGCTTGTTCCATACACGCACCACACTCTGCGTGGAAAAAGTAGCTTTTTTTTTTTTTTAAATCCTTCCCCTCTCATCTTAAAGCTATGCCCACACAAACACCAGGCAATGACCATTTCTAGTAAGAGATAATCTAACCACCACCCCTTGACATTCAATTTTGAATTGATTTGATTTATTACTGTCACCAAGATACAGTGAAAAGTATAGTCTTGCGTGCTAAGCAGACAAATCATACCTTACATAAGTACATCAGGGTAATCAAACAGAATGCAGAATGTAGTGTTGCAGCTGCAGAGAAGGTACAGAGAAAGATCAACTTTAACATATGATCACTCCATTCATAAGTCTGAGAACAGCAGGAAAGAAACTGTTCATGAATCTGTTGGTAAGTGTTTTCAAACTTTTGTATCTTCTGCCTGAAGAGGAGGGTGGAAGAGAGTATAACTGGGGTGGGCGGGAGCTTTGATTATGTTAGCTGCTTTCCCAAGGCGGAGGGAAGTATACATGGAGTTAATAAAAGAATGGCTGGTTTTTGTGATGGATTGGCTGTGTTCATGATGCTGTAATTTCTTGTGGTCTTGGGCACAGCAGTTGCCATACGAATCTGTGATGTATCCAGATACAATGCTTTCTATGGTGCATCTATAAAAATTGGCATGAGTCATTGGGGACATGCCAAATTTCCTAAGCCTCCTGAGGAAGTAGAGGCATTAGTGCTTTCTTAACTGTAGCATCAACATGGATGGACCTGGATAGATCGTTGGTAATATTTACTCCTAGGAATTTGAAGCTCTCAACCACCTCCACCTCAGCACCATTTATGCAGACAGGAGCATATCCTCCACTGAGTTTCCTGAAATCAATGACCAGCACCTTTGTTTAGCTGACATTGATGGAGAGATTGTTATCTTTACACCATGCTACTAAGCCATCTATCACATTCCATCACTTAATTCCCCCACTGTCAACATACTTGGAGTTACCATTGACCAGAAGCTTAACTGGACCTGCCGTGTAAACACAATGGCTACAAGAACAGATCAGAGGCTAAGAATACTGTGACAAGTAACTCACTTCCTGACTCCCCAAAGCCTGTCCACCATCTACAAGCATAAGTCAGGAGTGTGATGGAATACTCAAGAACACAAGAACTAGGAGCAGGAGTAGGCCGTCTGGCCCTTCGAGCCTGCTCCACCATTCAATAAGATCATGGCTGATCCTTTCATGGACTCGGATCCACTTACCCGCATTCTCACCGTATCCCTTAATTCCTTTATTGTTCTAAAAAAAACTACCTTTTTTAAAAGCGTTTACTGAAGTTGTGTCAACTACTTCACTGGGCAAGGAATTCCATAGATTAACAATCCTCTGGGTGAAGAAATTCCTTCTCAGTTCAGTCCTAAATCTGCTCCCTCTAATCTTGAGGCTATGCCCTCTTGTCCTAGTTTTACCTGCTAGTGGAAACATCCTCTCTACTTCTATCTTATCTATTCCCTTCATAATTTTGTATGTTTCTATAAGATCCCCCCTCAATCTTCTGAATTCCAATAACTCCATGTATACTTCCCTCTGCCTTGGGAAAGCAGCCAACATAATCAAAGCTCCCTCCCACCCCAGTTATACTCCCCACTTGCCTGGAAGGGTACAGCTCCAACAACACTCAGGAAGCTTGACACCATCCAGGACAAAGCAGCCGGCTTGATTGGCACCACATGACGGATGCCAGTCTTCAGCCAATTCAATCCACGTCACATCAAGAAACAGTTGGAGGTATTGGATTCTGCAAAGGCTATGGACCCTGACACATTTCACTAATAGTACTGAAGACTTGTTCTCCAGAACCTGCTGCTCAGCCAACCAAACTCTTCTAGTACAGGTACAACACTAGCACCTACCCAACAATGTGAAACATTGCCCAGGTATGTACTGTATGCAAAAAGCTGGTATATCACTTCCAAATTCAATTTTAGAGTTAAAGTCAGATTCAGACAATAGCCTTTAAGTAAATTAAAATAACCTACTCAAGAAAGGCAGCTGCCTAATAGTAGCAATTATCATTCCAACACCTGGAATCCCTTGCCTAAACCAGGTGTTTAGGGGAGATCTTATAGAAACATATAAGATTATGAAGGGAATAGATAATGTGGAGGCAGGGAGGTTGTTTCCGCTAGCAGGTGAAACTAGGACTAGAGGGCATCGCCTCAAAATAAAGGGAAGCAGATATAGGACTGAGGTCAGGAGGAACTTCTTCACCCAAAGGGTTGTGAATCTGTGGAATTCCCTGCCCAGTGAAGTGGTTGAAGCTACTTCGCTGAATGTTTTTAAGGCAAGGCTAGATAAATTTTTGAACAGTAAAGGAATTAAGGGTTACGGTGAGTGGGCGGGTAAGTGGAGCTGAGTCTCAAAAAGATCAGCCATGATCTTATTAAATGGCGGGGCAGGCTCAAGGGGCCAGATGGCCTACTCCTGCTCCTAGTTCTTGTGTTCTTATGTTGATTACCGCAGCTAAAAAGTGACTGATCAGAGCACCATATAACAAAGGGATATTTGCACTGCATGGTCAGCAAGGTGCTGGGTCAGCCTGAGTGAAGACTTCACCTGAGTGAGTGAGATAATGGCTGAGTCAGCATATCTGGGAATTTAGATCAACATGAGAATTTGGGGCAGAGACGAAGTGTGTGAAATAATGTTTGCTGCAAGAGATAAGTCTCCAGAGTGAGAGCATAGAAAGCCCAGATGGAGACTAGCCTGCAGTTAGACCAACAACAGAGTGATTTCACAAATCACAACATGACATGGGTTCAGGAAAAGTAGCTGGTGATTATTTCTAACCTTTAACAAAAAGTCTTCAGATTGTGTTAGGTTTCTAGTTCTTTTTTCTCTTTTTTTTTTTTTTCTTAACAGTTTGTTCAGTATTTGGCTCATACCGGTGTTCAGGGAAAGTTAAAGAAGTGTAAAAAATGGGCAGTCTAGAAGAATGAATTCATCAATTAAATGAACTATCATAGTGAAGGCTGTATGGGAGATGTCTTCATGCTGCAGAATATGGGATATGCTGCACACCAGAGTGATCCAGGGCAAACACATCTGTCATTTGCAGCTTTTTGTATTCATTCACAGGGTGTGGGTGTTTCTGCCTAAGCCAGAATTTATTGCTTGTCCCTAATTGCCCAGAGAACAGTTCATTGCTGTAGGTCTGGTGTCACATATAGGCTGGACCTGGTAAGGATGGCAGATTTCCTTCCCCAAAGGACATTAATGAACTAGATGGGTTTTTCTGACCAGCAACAATGGTCATCGCCCTTCATTCTGGACTTTTATTCGGTTCAAATTCCATCTTTTGCCACGGTGGGTTTTGAACCTGGATCCCCAGATCATTACCTGTGTCTCTGGAGGAACATCGGATCCAAGTTGAGGAGCTAGAGTCCAAGCATCAGACCTTGCAACACATCAGAGAAAGATAAAGTTACCTGGATACGTTGCTCCAGGAGGTGGTCACATCCCTCAAATTATGGAACTCAGATTTGGACTTAGGTCAAGCCCAGAAGCATGTGACTGCAATGGAGACAGGTATGAGGACTAGAGGGGTGGCATTTGGGGGAGCCTCAACCCTTGCAGATGTCCAACAGTTGCAAGGCTCTTGCTAGGAGTGTCAACAACAGTGGTGATAACAGGAAGGATGAGCAAACAGTTACAGGGAGCCATTCAAATGATGGGGGGTGCAGTGGTGGAAATAGGAACATAGTAATGGTAAGGGACAGTACAAATGAGGGGAATAGGTACTGTCCTCTGCAGCGGCAGTCCTGAAGGCTGGATTGCCTGCCCGGTGCAAGGGTTAAGGACATCTCCTCAGAGATGGAGAAGAATTTGGAGAGGAGGGTACCAGTAGTCATCATCCATGTTGATACCAGTGACACTGGTAGGAGTATAAAGGGTATTCTCCTGAAAAAATTTAAACAGTTTGAAGCAAAATTTAAAAGCAGAATGTCCAAGGTAATAATCTCATGTGCCACTGGTAAACTGGCGTAGGATAAAATAAATCAAGGAGTTATACATGTGACTTAAAGAATGGTGTGGGCAGAATGGGTTTCAGTTTGAGGTTCTGGCATCAGCACTGGAGCAAAGTGAGACAGTTCTGGGGTGAAAGGCTTCACTTGAAATGTGCTGGGACCAGTGTCCTGGCAAATTGAATACCTGTTTTAAACTCATGAGAAGGTGGGGATGGGGAAGGTTTTGTGATCAGGCAAATGTAGTCTTACAAGGCAAAAGGATACAGTAGCATTGGAGGACAGATATTTGGAAAGTAATGCCTAGAATGGGACAAGGAGGGAACAAAGAAAAACGCAGTAAATAGGTTCGCGGCTTGGGTTGGAGGGTGCAATTGGAACCCCTAATTACTTAGCCAAAACTCTTCATAATTTTGAGCTCCTCTCTTCAATTTTCCTTGAAGATTCACTGCTGTAGAGAGAACAATCTTAGCTTCTCATGATGTAACTGGAATCCCTGTTAATATTGCAGTACTCTTTCTATATATATCTAAGCTGTTGAATTCCTTCCTAAAGTGTAGTTGCTAGGAAGGGACTTTAGATGAAGCCAAATCAGTGATATACAATGGTTTAAAATTTTCTCTTTTCCTCCTTTAATGTAGATTCCTGGTGACCTGTTGTCTCAGGGCACCCAATGTAACATTCCTGATTGGCTATTCTCCACATGTAAAGACATTACCTTCAGTCATCTGACCAACCCTCTAAGTGGGTTAGTGGATAAGCTAAATACATACAAATCAAATAGGGCAGAGTTTGTAGATTCATCAAGGACACCAGTTCTCACAGCGAGCAGCCTTTATAATGTCATTGAACTTTGGGCTCAACATGAAGACAAAGATAAAGGTTTTGGAGCACGATACAGAGTGGCCAAACCTCATTTTAATCCTTTGACCACACCATTCCCACCAAACAGCCAGGGTCTAAACTGAGGATTCAGTGTCAGCACGAGGCAATTCCAGGTCAAGTACAAATATTGGTAAAACTTTCCCATTCTACCCTCAATCGCTTCCCTTACCACACACTAAACCAATGCAGCGACCTTTCCATTCTGTGATTCTGCTACCTTGTGTTCTCTTTGAGTGGGCTTGCCAATTATTTCCAGGAGTGGGGTGGGGGCTGTTTTAAAATTTGATAGCAGGGTGAGGGGTCAAGGTTTATAATGCTAGGCATTATCCTGATTGCAAACTGTGAATGGGCACACAAAGAAGAGGATGTCATCAAATAAATATTAAATGTAAGTTTTTCAGAACCTGGAGATTGGAAGGGGAAGGAAGCACTGAACAATGGATGGAGTTTTATAGCCACAGTCATAAGGACAAATGGATATTAGATTGCAAAAAGTTTTCATGCCAAAACTGAGTGAGATTAAAGACATTGTGCTGGAACTTGAAAAGAATAAATCTATTCAACAGACCACTAAGCCCAACAGTAATGATATTAAACAAAGGAAAATAGTTTCCCAGTTTTGTAGCCACAGTGGGGGTTATAACGATTAATCGAGTCAACTCATTCATAAAACTTAGATTGAAGTTCAGAATGTATGAAAAATACTTAACATGCTAAATGGTTAATTCCAAAATTGTTTGCTTGAGAAGTCACTGGTAAATTTGGATTAATCTAGGAGGCTTTGGATGGACGTTTAATGATTTCATTATGATTTGTACAGCAAAGATAGCAAGCTAACAGTACTCAAGCAATAATTCATCATCGTGAGGAAGTTAATGAATATAGACAGTTGGAAACAAGCCAACATGGTACTTAAATAGCCCAGTGAGTGACAGGCGAGACAATATCGGAAAGGGCTGACCGGACCACACCAAAATTTTTGACTATTTTAAGCATGCATTAGAAATTACAACAGTATGACATGTCCAAACTTCTAAAGTGTTTTAATAGAATGACAGCATTTCAATAAAAATTGCTATGTGGGCTTAAAACGTGCCAGGAAAAGGTGTGAGGAGCTTAAAGAATTGGCTGGAAGCAGTAATTAAGAGGTGTGACTAGAGATACAAGGAGTGGAATACTCCCCATAGATTTGTGATACATTGATGTTTGTGCCAGTGCCGTGTCCTACCCTCAGTCTGAACTGGAAAACTTCACCAACTTTGTATCTAATTTCCTTTATGTCGCCATTATCTAGTCCATCTGACTCTCCCTTCCCTTTTTCTACTATTTTGTTTCCATTTCGGGGGATGCAATCAAAACAAATATTAATTCAAGCCCATATCAAATTAAACAACAGTTCCAAACACCCTGCTTCCTGGAAGAACTCCATTCCCTTTCTAAAAAAAAAACTCAAGAATCACCCCTAGTGCTTTGAATCCTCCCAGGATCACAGGTATCTCTGTGATATACAACGTTCCATGGACAGCTGTTCTCACTGCATCCTGAGATCCACACACTCTGCGCCATGTGCCGTCACATGTATCCAACACTTTCTCTGCACTTTTGAGGCAAAACCTCTTTCTACTCTTGGCTTGTGAGTTGGGGCTTCCATAAATTTGGCTCTTTGGCTCTGGTTTTCCACTCTGCTGGTGGGGCCATCACCGCAGCCATTAAATTCAGCTCATCATCTCACCTCTGTTCTCTCTCCCTAGACCATGATAGCATTCCCATTTCCTCGTGCTCTGCCCCACCAGCTTCTATATTCAGTGGCTAGTCCTCTTCAATCACCTTCATTGTGTTGTCAGCACCAAACATATCTTCCCCTCCCCTTACACCACTCCAACATGACTACCTCCTTCATGATTCCTTAGTCCATTCCTCAATCAACCCCAACAGCCCATCCTCCTCCCATAGCACCTTTGCTGCTTCCGAAGGAGATGTAGCACCTGCCTTTTTGCCTCCTCTGTTTGCTATCCAAGGCCCAAATATTCCTTCCAGGTGAAGTTGAGATGCACCTCTTTCAATGTGGTCTATCGCATTCACTGCTCACAGTGCAGTTCGCTCTACATTGGAGAGTTCAAACATAGATTGGGATCTCCTCAGATACTGAGGAGTTGCAAGGCCAGGACATCATTCAGGTTTAGGCTGATAAGTGACAATTAACATATGCACCAGGCAATGACTATGTCCAACAAGAGAGAATCCAACCATCTAGCCTTGACCTTCAATAGCAATATCATACGAGTAAATTTTGATTTCTTCTGTAAAGGCCTGTACTAATGGTAGGCTGGTGAAACAAGCCAGATGACTATTCATATTGACATCTCTTTTGAGGAACACCTTGATAGGTGTCTTAGTAAAATGTGTAAATTATCTTTCAGAATTTTCGTTTTAATTTTTGACACATTGGATTGGATGTTCCTCTGCATACCTGCAAGATAGCTTCAGAAAACATGGCAAGATTGACCTGTCCAACCTCTCTCCTGCGTCCCTTCATCATCCTCGATGAAGTCATCCTTCACATCACTGTAAATGCTGCAGTAATTCATATACTTACTAATTCCAGGGACTGTCAGGCAGCACTAGTTCCTGGTTTAATGGTGATAAATACCCATTTTCACCATCTGCAAGTATGCAATCTATTGTTACCTTCCTGACCTTCAACAATGGCTGCACAGATTTACTATTTTTAAGACTTGGTTTAATCAAAGGTCAAAAAAGTTCCAGTGTTCTCATCAGGGCTCTCTGCACCCTTCGGCCTCTGGTTGTCTTTTTAGATGTTGTAGTAGTGCTTTTGCTGCAATGGAGCTGTTGGTGCAATGGAGCAGTTGTTTGAGTTATTGTGTTGCTGCAATGGTGCTATTACCGCAGAACGACTGGAGTTTTCCATTTTGAAGCAGCTGACTCTCTCCCAATGCCAGGAAATTGCCACTTCCCAAATTGCATGGTGCTCATAATTCGGATCTAATGGTAAAACATGGCAAAGAAAGCTCTGTTCTCTGGTGGCCTCTCTAATTTTTCCTTCCTATTGATGGCCGTACTGATTCTGCCTAAACCTACGTCTCTACAAGTCTCTCCCTAAACCTATCTGTATCTCTGCCTTGCTCTCAAAGAACAAAGAAGAACAAAGAACAATATGGCACAGGAACAGGCCTTTTGGCCCTCCAAGCCTGTGCCAACACATTTTGCCCTTCCGTGCTAAAACTGTCTTCACTTACAGGATCCATATCCCTCTATTCCCTTCCTTTTAACGTATTCGTCCAGGTGCTTCTTGAATGTTGCTATTGTGTCTGCTTCCACCACCTCTTCTGGCAACATGTTCCAGGAGCCACCACCCTTTGTGTGAAAAACTTACCTCGCACATCTCTTATGCCTGCTCCCCCACACCTTGAACCTGTGTCCCCTAGTAATGACCCCACCACCTTTGGAAAAAACCTCATACTTTCCACTGTATCCATACCATTCGCAATCTTACAGACTTCTATCAGGTCGCCCCCTCAACCTCCTGCATTCCAGTGAAAACAAATCCAGTCTATCCAACCTTATAAAAACAAAGTTGCTGGAAAAGCTCAGTAGGTCTGGCAGCATCTGTGGAGGAGAAAACAGAGTTAACGTTTCAGGTCCGGTGACCCTTCCTCACTTCATAGCTAAAATCCCCCATACCAGGCCATATCCTGGTGAACCTCTTCTGTACCCTCTCCAAAACATCCACATCCTCCTGGTGGTGTGGTGACCAGAACTGTACGCAATATTCCAAGTGTGGCCTAACTAAAGCTGCAGCATAACTTGTCTATCCTTATACTCAATGCCCATTCCAATGAAGGCAAACATGCCACAGGTCACTTTTACTGCCTTATCTACTTGCGCTGCCACCTTCAGTGATCTGTGGATCTGCACACCCAGATCCCTTTCCTTCTTTAACTTGTTGCTTGAAAGCTATCATTTTGGTTGCTCCTTTCATAACCTGCCTTTATATGGTTTGGTGTGTACTGATGCCTGGTAACACTCCTGTGAAAAGTCTTGCAATGTTTTACTAATTTCATGGTGCCACCTAAATGCAAGTTATTGCTGTCGCACATTAATTAGGACCCTATTTGTTTGTGACAGCTGCACAAGCCATCTGAATGGGGTGGCCAAACTGCTGCCTGGCCCATGAACAGTTTTATAACTCTACCATCCACCTTCTGGAAAGTAGAAAAAATATGCACAGTATATTTCATAAAAACATAGCATAGAAGAAGGCCATTTGACCCCTTGTCTCCCTGCTGGCCTTCCTAAGGAGCAATTCACATCGTGTGCCTCATGACTTCTCCCCACAACCCTATACATTCCTCCTCTACAGCTTTTCAGACTACTTGGAAAACGTAGAAATGTTTATGGCACAGGAAGAGGCTACTCAGTCCACCATGTCTACACCTACCAACAAACTATTCATAGATCCATAAACTCAGATCTGCCTCAATCCTATTAATTGGTAGAGCAGGCTCAGGGAGCTTAACAGCCTACTCATAGAGTCATACAGCATGGAAACAGACCCTTCAGTCCAACCAGTCCTCATCGAACATGTTCCCAAACTAAACCAGTCTCATTTGCCTATGTTTGGCCCATATCCCTCCAAATCTTTCCTATCCATCTACCTGTTCAAATTACTTTTAAACTGCACCTGCATCCATCATTTCCTCTGGCAGTTTATTCCACAATCAAACCACATTCTGTGTGTGGAAAAAGTTGCCCCTCATGTCCTATTTAAAACTGTCTCCTCTCACCTTTAAAGTATGCCCCGTATGTTTTGAACTGCCCTACCCTAGGGAAGAGATCTTTGCTATTCACCTTAGCTATGCCCCTCATGATTTCATAAACCTCTAAAAGGTCACCCATCACTCGAGTGAAAAAGTCCCAACCTATCCAGCCTTCCCTTTATAACTCAAATCCTCCATTCTGGCAATATCCTGGTAAATCTTTTCTGAACCCTCTCCAATTTAATAATATCCTTTCTATAGCAGGGCAACCAGAACTGTACACAATACTCCAAAAGAGGCCTTACCAATATCCTGTAAAACCTCTTCATGACATTCCAACTCCTATACTCAAAGGTCTGAGTAATGAAGCCTGTTCTTGTTTCTTGTGGGCTAATAGATTCATGCAGTGATGGCACTAATTTCCATAATAAATTATATTTACAATGTTTTAGCACGTCTACTCCATTGTTCAGCTGTGGTTACCAGCCTTTTCCAAACCCATATGTGATCAATCAAACATAGTGAGCATCAATAGTAAACGGGCTCACACAATCAGACACACAATTGAACTTTACAAACATATGTACAGCACTTCACTTTCCGTCAGTTGACTTTGCTGAGTGAGAAATAAGCCCCATCCCTGGGCAATAGGCCAGGGTTCACAGCAGGGGCTATAGTTCTTCCATTGCCTTTAACCCATGGTCAGGAAGATTAAAGTCAACAGCACAGTGGGTACAGCACAGTGGGTACACCACTGGACTTGTAATCCATCAGCCTGGATTGGTGATCAGCTTAGAATGAGTTCAATTCCACCGTGATGTACTGAGAATCTAAATTCAGTTTATTCAAACACCTTTGGAAACACCAAAAGAAAAATGCTTGAGGTTGTTGAAATTTTGTAAAAACTCAAGTGATTAACATCCTCTGGGACAAACATTTGATGTTGCTATTGTATGACTATAGCAAGGTCAGCCTGGGTGGACCTGACAGAAAATGTTCGGAGGAAGTGTCACTGAATCCGAAACGTTAACTCCAATTTCTCTTCACAGATGCTGCCAGACCTGCTGAGCTTTTCCAGCAACTTCTGTTTTTGTCTCAGAGTAAGAGTTCCCTGATTGGACCAGGTAAACAGCCCCAATCAGGAATCCCTGGCAGACATATAAAAAAGGGGTTAGAGATACTGCCACTCTGGTATCTGGCTCTGTACAAGGCAGTACTACAGTCAAGGACTGTCATGTGTAAATAAAGGGTGACTTCGTGACTGGATACCGGCCTCTAGAGTTATTTATCTTATCTGCCTGGTTTTGTATGTGACTCCAGTCCTACGCAAATTGACTGTTAACTAGCATCTAATATGGCCCTGCAATTCTCTCTTTACCTTCTCAGAGCACCTAATGATGGGCAATGTGTCAGTCAATATATTGATAACATACAGTGGATCAATCAGGAAAATGTACACTGTAGTATATTTCAGAGCTTCATGGAATTTAGGAAATATATAAAGAGTTTTTGTGATATAACCTTGAATAATATTATGGATTATATCAGAGGGTTTCGTTTCCTCCATTAGTGCACTTGTTAAGCCAATACTGATGCCAAGTTACTGTCTGTGGCATTTTAGCCCAGCTTTTAACCTGCTTATCTTCAAAGGAAACAATAAGTGTATTCTGCCAAGGAGGCTTTGAGATAGCAGTGAATTATGACAAATTCTGGAACAAAAAAAATCAAGTGTCAGTGTGGCTTGTGGCCTTAGTTCAAAAGCAGCTCAGTGGAAGTTTAGGATTGGTTTGACCTTAAAGAAAACGACAAACATGATTGAGTGCTTAGAGGTTGCTGACAGAAGTGAGAGGAGTTCACACAGAGGTCAGGCCTGAAAAAAAACCACGGCCTTGTTAAACACGCAGCAGAATCTGGTGCTTCTACAAACCTAAACTATAAAGTACAAAGATATAAAAAGCCATCAAGAATCAGAGTGGTTGATCTTCCGGCCAATAAAGTGATTGCTTATCGTAGCTAGTTAAGTGTTTCCTATGGCAATAAAGTGTGACACCAAAAGCCCTCATTAACAATGTGTCTCACCTCATTGATTGCCAAGAAGACAGCAGGATTAATATTCTTCTGGAACAGCATCATGGTACTTGCTTTCAAAAAGGATACTTTTACAATTTACTTGTGCTCTATAATCACAATAGTTACTTTCTATTACATTCCAGCTAAGTTAATTCCATACACAGCTGCAAGAGGATTTAAAGATACCTGGGACTCACTTAGAGAAACAGTGGGAATTTGAAGATTCTCGGGAATTGGACAGAGAGACAACAGGAATTTGAAGGTACGCAGGAACTGGACGGAGAAGCGGTGGGAATTTGCAGATAACTGGGAATAAACTGATGTTGGTGAAATGCAAGGTGGACAAAAAAAATTTCCAGAAGGAACTGTTACTTAAATTATTCCCTGTTGCATTCCCCTGCTTGACCATTTAGATTTGTTTTGCCTTTTCTTCTTTAAACCAAACGTTTGGGTGCAACCGTTCCATTGTGCATTCACAATAGCAACACTTTGACCAATCGAAGTTCACTTGTTATTCACTTCGGAAGCAATATGCAGAGAACGCACTTTTCTACCTGAATGGCTGTAAATTGGGAGAGGGGAGTGTGCAGCGGGACCTGGGTGTCCTTGTGCACCAGTCGCTGAAGGTAAACATGCCGGTGCAGCAGGCGGTAAAGAAGGCAAAAGGTATGTTGGCCTTCATTGCGAGAGGTTTCGAGTACAGGAGCAGGGATGTGTTGTTGCAGTTATACAGGGCCTTGGTGAGGCTACACCTGGAATATTGTGTGCAGTTTTGGTCTCTTTTTTTCTGAGGAAGGATGCTCTTGTTCTCAAAGGAGTGCAGCGAAGGTTTACCAGGCTGATTCCAGGGATGGTGGGACTGACGTATGAGGAGAGATTGACTAAGTTGGGATTGTTTTTGCTAGAGTTCAGATGAATGGCGGGGGGATCTCAGAGAAACTTACAAAATTCTAACGGGACTAGACAGGGTAGATGCAGGGAGGATGTTGTCAATGGTGGGTGTGTCCATAACCAGAGGCCATAGTCTGAGGTATTGGGGTAGATGATTTAGGATGGAGATGAGGAGATATTTCTTCATACAAAGAGTGGTGATCCTGTGGAATTCATTACCGCAGGAAGTAGCTGATGCCAAAACATTGAATGTATTCGAGGTGAATAGATATAGCACTTGGGGCAAATGGGATCAAAGGTTATGAGGAGAAAGCAGGATTAAGCCATTGAGTTGGAAGATCAGCCATGATCGTGAAGAATGGACCATCAGGCTCAAAGGGCCGAATGGCCTCCTCCTGCTCCTATCTTCTATGTTTCTATGTCAATCAATCAATATATTTTACCCATGCAGTAGTTCTGAATAAGATTTGCTATTGTGATTTGGTCCTGGTGGTTGTAAAATGAAAAGCTCAAATTTTTTTTTCAGCAGTGATTAAGTTTTGTAATACCAAGTGATTAAAAAGAACATAATTGTTTATGAAAAGTGAAGGAACACAAGTTCCCAAGTGATAATCGATGGATTTGAGTGAATGAGGCAAATTGAATTTTGGGATATATTGAAAGTTCAGTATTCAGCCAAAATGGTGAGGTAGTGCTGCCACCATGTATATCATTGCTACAACCATAATTGATCAACTATGTACAGTAGATTACTGCAATACAAAAAGATACCAGAGCTTTTGGAAGGATATAGAGGAGAGTAATCAGAGTGGTTGAGGCATTCAGTTATGAAGAGCGAAAGGTGAATTGGTCAAATTTGCACTGGACAAGTGCAGGTAGAGGGATTTTTGAGGATTTTTTGAGGATTTTTCAGGGACCATAACAAATTGTGTCAATGAATTGCCGACGCGGGGCTCTGGCTGACTTTTTAAGGTGGGCAATTCAAAGCTGATCTGCAGGGAAAATGGTTGGAATCCTGATGGACTGAGAGGGGACAAACTGTCAAAATGAACAGAAGTATTCCAGCCAAGGTTGAGGTTTCCCAGACATTGCTGCCTGGAGGACATTCTTATCAGGAGCCGTGTGAGTATTTTTTGGTTACGTTCAGATTTTTATGGTGGTTGTACAAATGATGGGCAGAGCTTTCAAATCTTGCCAACTTCAAGGTCAGGAGTGTTCAGAGGGTGTTTGGTGTGGGCTGATGTTGGCAACCATTTTGACCAGCAGCGTTGCAGTACAGGGAGGACAAGAGTGGGTAAATTTAGTGAACAATCTGAGGCGTAAAAATTGAGAGCTCATTCTGAGGTGCATTTTAAGGATGCAGATTAACAGAGGTGAGGTTCATTAAAAGGTGTGTCCTGCAGATTACAGTCAGTATCATGCCCTCTAGCGCTGCCATTGTACTGGGACTGCCATTGGCTGGACTCTTCAGGTTCTGCCTCTCCTTCCAATCTGGTGCCTGCTTCTTGGGTGTCAGGATGTCCCTGCCGACTTCAGATTATTGGCTGGCTCCTGTACCAACCAGCCATTAGTATAAGAACATGGGATATAGGAGCAGGTATAGGCTATTTTGGGCCTTCTGAGTCTGCATCACCATTAATTAAGATTATGGCTGATTCTGATTGTTGCCTCAGCTGTACTTTTCTGTTTTCCCTCTATCACCTTTGATTCCCAAATTGAACAGACTTGATGGCATTTGCTTCAAGTTTTCACCAGAATCATGATTGTTACAGCACAGAAAGAGGCCATTCGTCCCATCGTGGCTGCACTTGTTCTAGTAGCTTGTGCCAATCTCCTGCCCTTTCCCCATATCCCTGCACACCATTTGTATCTAAATCCATCCAATGCCCTCTTGAATGTCTCAGTCGAGCCTGTCTCCACCACATTTCCAGGCAGTACAATCCATACCCCAACTGCTCGCTGTTTGAAAATGTTTCTTTCCCACATCACACTTGCTTCATCTGCACATCACTTTAAATCTAAGCCTTCTCATTCTTTTTTCCTTATACAAGTGAGAACAGCTTCTCCCTATCTACTCTATCCAGCTTGCTCCTGATTTTAAAAACCTCGATCAAATCTCTTCTTATCCTTCTCTCCCAGGAGAACAGTCCCAACCTCTTCAGCCTATTTTCATAACTGAAGTTTCTCATTCATTGACCATTCTTGTAAATCGCTTCCACACTCTCTCCAATGCATTCACATCTTTCTTATGATGTGGCACCCACAACAGTACACAATACTCCAGCTGAGGTCTAACAAGTGTCTTATACAAGTTCATCACCTCCTCCCAACTCAAAACGTCAACTTTCCTGCTCCTCTGATGCTGCCTGGCCTGCTGTGTTCTTCCAGCTCCACACTGTTATCTCAGACTCCAGCATCGGCAGTTCCAACTATGTCTTGTACCTATGTCCCTATTTATAAAGCACAGGGACACTGTGCTTTATTAACTGCTCTCTCCACCTATTCTGCCACCTTCAATGATCTGTAACACATATACACTGAGTTCCCTTTGCCTCTCCATCACTTCTAGAATTGTACCCTTATTTTATACTGTCTTTTTATGTTCTTCTGACTAAAATGCATCACCTCACACTTCTCTGCATTGAACCTTATCTGTCACCCATACATCCTTTTGGAGTTCCATACTGTCCTCTCACAGTTTACATCATCCAAGTTTAGTGTCATCCATAAACTTGGAAAATTGCCTCCTGTATATCAAGATCCAGATCAATAAATATCAAGAAATGCAAAAATCCTGACACTGACCCCCTGGGGAACATTACTAAAAACAGTTCTCCAGCCAGAAACTTCTACTTCCGATGACTGCTTCCCATTGCTAAGCAATTTTGAATCCATGTTGTAAAGTCAGCAACAGTGCTGTCTGATGTCCAGGCTTCCTCAGGGGCAGCAAAATTCAATGAGTCCAATGGGTTTGCTCCTGAGCAGGTAGTCTTCTTTTATTGGGATTCAACATAATTGAGTTTTCTTCAGGACAGTGTATTAATCATTTGAGACGTGTAACATTGAACATAACTTAGAGTAACAGGTGATTCTGGAAATATGATTCCTGCACATCAACAAACCCTGGGTTTCCTCTTATTGTGTTTGGATTTGCTGTAGACTAATTGATAGAGATTGATCATCATAATCAGTCAACAACTCCATGAGAACATAGAACATAGAACAGTACAGCACAGTACAGGCCCTTTGGCCCACGATGTTGTGCCGAACTTTTACCCTAAACCTAAGGTCTATCCAACCTCTACCCCTACCTTATACTATCATTCATATGCCTGTCTAATGGCTGCTTAAATGCCCCTAAAGAGGCCAACTCCACTACACTCTTCGGCAATGCATTCCACGCCCCTACAACTGAGTAAAGAACCTACCTCTGACATCTCCCCTATGTCTACCTCCACTCACTTTAAAACTATGCCCCCTCGTAATAGCTACCTTCACCCTAGGAAAAAGTCTCTGGCTGTCCACTCTATCTATACCTCCAATCATTTTGTACACCTCTATCAAGTCACCTCTCATCCCCCTTTGTTCTAAAGAGAAAAGCCCTAGCTCTTTCAACCTTTCCTCGTAAGACCTTCCCTCCATTCCAGGCAACATCCTGGTAAATCTCCTTTGCACCTTTTCCAACGCTTCCACATCTTTCCTGTAATGAGGTGACCAGAACTGGACACAATACTCCAGATGTGGCCGAACCAGGCTTTTGTATAGCTGCAGCATAACTTCACGGCTCTTGAACTCAATCCCTCTATTAATGAAAGCCAACACACCATACGCCTTCTTAACAACTCTATCCATCTGGGTGGCAGCTTTCAGGGAACTGTGGACATGAACCCCAAGATCCCTCTGCTCCTCCACACTGCCAAGAATCATTCTGTTAACCCTGTATTCTGCTTTCAAGTTTGTCCTTCCAAAATGAATCACCTCACACTTTTCAGGGTTAAACTCCATCTGCCACTTCTCAGCCCAGCTCTGCATCCTGTCAATGTCCCTTTGTAACCGAGAACAGCCCTCCACACTGTCCACAACTCAACCCACCTTCGTATCGTCCACAAACTTGCTAATCCATCCTTCCACTCCTCCTACATCCAAATCATTTACAAAAATCACAAATAGAAGAGGACCCAGAACAGATCCTTGTGGTACACCACTCGTAACTGAGCACCATGTTGGATATTTTCCGTCCACTACCACCCTTTGTCTCCTAAGGGTCGGCCAATTCTGAATCCATTAATGTCAGATTATGCAACAACTTCATGACAGAAGATCAATAAAGTAGGGTGCAGCAATTCCTTTCCCTTCTTCAGGTGGGTTCCTTTGTTGATGAATGGGAACTGACAACAGTGCTAAAAAACCTGCAGCTCTCCTGTCCCAACATGGATGGATGGGCAGAGGGCCATGTGCTGTAGTGGTAAGATTCTCTCCATCCCAATCACATTTATTTTGGTCAATGTTGCCTTTATATTACGCTCTAAATCTGGACTTCAAGATGAATACTGGGCTCATGAGTTCGCCGGGACCCTTACAGTGGTGATTGCTTGGTTTTCATGTTAACACTTCTGCAATAGAGGCCAAAGATGCCAGGTTGTCATAGCTCCCAGTGATGAATGCAAAACCCTGGCCCTTGATACTCTTTGGGGTCAGGCGTGGTTTTAGCTCGAGGTTCCTCCAACTCACTTGAGCCATCTGACTTGAGGTCATCAATCTCATGATGCTCAAGTAATATGGGTAGAAGATTTGGAAATAGGTTTAAAGTAGATAGCAATAGAAAACAATAGCAGACCAAATGGGTTATTTCTGTGCTTCAATTTAGTTTGTGGTGTTCTGAGGCTTGTGTGCCAAGGTTCAGCAGTTATCATGTTTCTCTTCTGGTGGTTTGTGGCCAGTATTGGTTTTTCCTTTACCTGTGATAACTGCTGGTAAGTTTTTCAGCAAACTGGTTTATCCATACTGTTGTAATACAGTTCTCAGAAAGTACAGGATATTTGATTTGATCATTTCTTCACAGTCTGTTGTATGTGACAGCTAATATCACTAATACATCTTGATATGGATCACTATCTCATTAGCCTATCAATTGACATTGTATTGCAACTAATGAGTCTTACAAACAGAGGATGCGATCAATAGTGAATAACAAAGACCGCTCTCTCCGCGACTCCCTCATCCGCTCCACACTCCACACTAGCCCCATCACACCCAGCACCTTTCCCATCAACCGCAGGAAGTGCTATACCTGCCCCTACACCTCACCCCTCACCTCCATCCAAGGAACCAAAAAACTTTTCACATCAGACAGAGGTCCACCTGCACATCTGCCAATGTGGTCTATTGCATCTGCTGCTCCCAATGTGGCCTCCTCTACATCGGTGAGACCAGGCAGAGGCTCAGAGACCGCTTTGTAGAGCACCTGTGCTCTGTTCGCGACAAATGACAACACTATCCAGTCGTGAACCATTTCAACTCCCCCTCCCACTCCCTGGGTGACATGTCCATCATGAGCCTCCTCCAGTGTCACAATGACACCACCCGGAAACTGGAGGAGCAGCACCTCATATTCTGCCTTGGGAGCCTCCAGCCCAATGGGCTCAATGTGGACTTTACCAGTTTCAAATTCTCCCCACCCTGGCCTCATACAATCTGGGTATTGCTTTGGGGACCTGGTTTTGGATCCTGCCATGGCAGATGGTGAAATTTGAATTCAATAAAAATCCGGAATTAGAAGTCTAATGAAAAACCCATCTGGTTCACAAATGTCATTTGGGGAATGAAACTGTTGTCCTTACCTGGTCTGGCCTGGCCTACGTGTCTCCAGACCCACAGCAATGTGCTTTGACTCTGAACTGTCATCTAGGCAATTAGGGATGGGCCAAGTCAGCAATGTCCACATCTTGTAAATGAATTAAAAGAAACGATAATCAGTAATGTCATCATCATAGCAGAATGGGATGAGAGCTCTTTTTTTCTCTTGTTGCTCGTGTGCAGTATTCAATCTCACCTTAATGTTCTCTACTGTGAGGAGAGATTCCAAACAGTAACAGAATTATGTTCTCTATCTGTTACCTTTCTCCTGAGAGATGGGACTTGGAGATGTGGTACTGGGAGGGTAATGTCCTGAACATTGCCTGAGCTGCCATGTTGCAGTCAGCATCAGTGCTGATCCAGCCATAAATGAGGACCCACACAGAATTGAACATTGTTTCCCTCACAGTGCTTTTTTTTTGTGGAGTGACATTGCTTTCACTTTAGATTTGGGGGTTTACAGTCACGTGTCCTCACTGATCATCTCCAACACACTGCGGCCTAATTCCTTCCCTCGCCTCCCTGACAAATGGGGCATCCAATGCTAATGCCATCAGCTCAAAATACATTAATTGGCTGATCAACAGATTTGGCCGGTGCATTAACATCAAGGTCAGCTGGAGAATGGGAATCCCACCCAACTTGCTTTTCCACTTGCACAATCATTTTGCTTCTGTGTATTTTGGTGGGTTATCTGAGGAGGGTGAAGAGTTAAAGGTGCTATGAAATCTTTAATTGGTAGGTGGGACTTTATCATCTTATCTGCACACATTGAACAATATGTCACTTCTTCAGTACAGCCAAACAAAATTGTCTGATCAGGGCCCAGATTGAAGTTTGAAAGCATGGGCCTTTTTGACTCAAAAAGCAGCTGAGCCATGTTGGCACAAAACATGGGGTTTCCAGTCTAGTAACAAAAATACCTTCCACCCAGATGGCTAAAAGGGTGTATTTCCGGATAACTTTAGAACATTAATTAACTGTAATCAGTTTAGGCGTCTTGTGGTTTGGAGGTTCTGTATCAAATTCTCTTTAATCTAAAGCCAGTCACATTTTTTAAAAAGAACAAAAAGGTTTAACCATTAAGTTACAGTGGCTGAGATAACAAGGTGTAGAGCTGGATAAACACAGCAGGCCAAGCAGCATCAGAGGAGCAGGAAGGCTGACGTTTTGGGCCTAGACCCTTCTTCAGAAATGGGGGAGAGGGAGGGGGGAGACGGATAGAAGATGGACAGAGGAGACAGACAGGTCAAAGAGGCGGGGATGGAGCCAGTAAAGGTGAGTGTAGGTGGGGAGTTAGGAAGGGGATAGGTCAGTCCAGGGAGGACGGACAGGTCAAGGGGGCGGGA
>NC_063332.1:18917634-18933605 GCF_021869965.1 Rhincodon typus | reverse complement strand
ACCTACTAACCTCATCCTGCTCCCTTGACCTGTCCGTCCTCCCTGGACTGACCTAACTCCCCACCTACACTCTCTCCTTTTACTGGCTCCGTCCCCGCCTCTTTGACTGGTCTGTTTCTTCTCCTCTATCCATCTTCTATCCGTCTCCCCCTCTCTCCCTATTTATTTCAGAACCCCCTTCCCCTCCCCAATTTCTGAAGAAAGGTCTAGGCCCGAAACGTCAGCCTTCCTGCTCCTCTGATGCTGCTTGGCCTGCTGTGTTTATCCAGCTCTACACCTTGTTATCTCAGATTCTCCAGCATCTGCAGTTCCTACTATCTCAAGTTACAGTGGCTGTTGTTCCAATTATTCATTCCAATTTGAAGCTTAGAGAAAACAATTTGACAGCAAAGGAACCAAATCCAAAGTATGTGAATTAGCAATGGCAGGAGGCAAAAGGATCTGAGGGTCTAAGTTCTGAAGAAGGATCATTGGACCCAAAATGTTAACTTTGCTTTCTCTCCATAGATGCTGCCAGACCTGCTGAGACTTTCCAGCAATTTCAGTTTTGGTTTCAGATTTCCAACCTCTGCAGTTCTTTTTTTTTTGGTCTACGGTCAAAGTCAAGCCTTACAAAAGACCTTGAAACAGTGAAAATACACTGGATCCAAAATGCTGCTCCTTCCTCAGACTGTGCATAACCTGTTCTAGATATTTCATCATCCGAGAGGATGTTCAGTGTGACCGGTCATGATGCTCAGGCTTCCTCTACATCGGTGAGACCAAGCGGAGGCTTGGAGACTGCTTTGCTTTGTAGAGCACCTGCGCTCTGTTCGCGACAAACAACACCTCCCAGTCGCAAACCATTTCAACTCCCCCTCCCGTTCCCTTGACATGTCCATCCTGGGCCGCCTCCAGTGTCACAATGATGCCACCCAGAAACTGGAGGAACAGCACCTCACATTCTGCCTTGGAACCCTACAACCCAATGGTCTCAATGTGGACTTTACTAGCTTCAAAATCTCCCCACCCCCGGCCTCTTCCCATGACCAACCCTCCCTCTCATCCCCTTGACCTGACACAATCTGTCCATCTTCTCTACCACCTATCCACCCCTCCCACCTCACTGACCAATCCCTACCTGCACTCGCCTATCACCACCCCACTACCTTCCCCAGCCCCACCCCTCCTCTCTCTATTTATTTCTGAGCTGCCTTCCCCCTCCCCCATTTCTGAAGAAGGGTCCCTACCCAAAACGTCAGCTTTCCTGCTCCTCTGATGCTGCCTGGCCTGCTGTGTTCCTCCAGCTCCACACTGTGTTATCTCCGACTCCAGCATCGGCAGTTCTTTCTATCACCCAGATTGTGTGACTCTGTGATTCTTTGATTAACAATCTTGTGATTAAAAACATGAGGCCATTGTCCCCCTGTTAAACTTTTAATTCCAGGTATTAATTGGATTTAAATTCCACTATCTGAAATAGTGTATTCAAACCCATGCTGCAGAACATTCTCTGGATCTGTAGATTACTAGCCCAACAACACTATTACTATTCCATCACCTCCCCAAGATGCTGCCATCAACAGAGCAGAGCAGAACAGAACAAAGCAGAGGAGAGAAACATGAGAAAAAGTCATACTTAGACACTAGAAAATTGTAAAGATATCAGTGGAAATAAACAGTATTGATGACCTGACAAGGGTGAGAGGGTGATCTAGGGATATTAGAGTGTTAAACTTTGTGATAAAACATCAGCCTTCAGGAGTGTTTGTGTAGACATCTAATGCTCAATTTTTGTAGAGGAATGCTCACAGCAGTATCTGCAAAAAGACAGATGATAAAACATGTTGGCAGCTCAGGAAATGGCTGGATTGAAGTCAGATCACAGTCCACAAGGAGCAGGAAGGAACAGAGGGCTGAATCTGTAGGTCAGAATAGAATCTCAGAAAACTTCAAAGTCAAGGAAGCTCATCAGGAATATTTCAAAGAGCAAACACAGTTAATCAGAAGTCCTCAAGTAAAAGAAATAAAACTGTCACAGGATGATTCAGTAATCAAGCAGAACAGCAGCTTGAGCTGAGATTTTGTCAATTACCAGAGCAATTTGAAAATGTCGAAGGCATTCAATGAGGTCAGAAGTGAGAGCTTTGGAAGTAGGAGTTCCAGAGCTAGAGGACTGTATCATGGTTGCATGTAAACAAACATATCAGTGCATTTCTGTAAGCTGTTGGATTGAGAGCATATGATAACTTCTTAAAACAGGGTGTGGAAGAATTTGCTGTGAACTTTTGAGGAGTTAATCAAGGTATTTGGAACATACTTGAATCTAAAACAAAACCTGGTCTTGGAAATGACAAGGTTTAATCAATGGTCCCAGTGACATGTGGGGGTCGATTGAAGAATTTTTAACAAATTTATATTGATTGACAAAATGCTTTGGATGTGAAGACTTAAAGGATGAGTTAAATCTTTGAGACTGGATCACTGTACACATCAGGGAAGAAAAATTGTCTGACCTCCCTGGGTTTAAGGAGGAAATCATGCTAGAACAAGTGATCTGACATGTGACTCATGAAACTCAAGGCTCAGAACCTGTCTAGTCTTCAAGTTCTGAAGTAGAATTATATTGGACTTGAAACATTGACTCTGTTACTCTTTCCACAGAGACTGCCATTCACCATTATATCCTGTTTCCCATCGCTTGGTCAACTTTGTGCCCGTCCTGCTACTGTCCATCTGAACCTTTCAATAGCCGATGTCCTGAGGCGGTGCAGTGATGGCTGGTGGAATAGTGGGGGAAGCAGGTTCTCTTGGTGATAAGTTATAATGAGATCTTCAGGGAGAGGGGATGGCTTGAGAGCAGAATCTGCAGGAATGACTGAGCAAGGTTCTTCTCAATCATTAATTTGAGAGTAAAGCGTCTTCTCCTCCAGTACTAGGTGTTGGATAAGCAAACCACAATGCAAATTATTGGAAAATAAGGCATTGTTCTTCGACCTGGAATAACCTCATGAGATGTCATTTGTTGAGCTAAAAGGCAGAGGAAAGATGTTGCGCCAAGTGTTGACAATTACAATAAGTGGGATATTATATTTCTTAAGTCTTTAAATGCCTACCATAATGTTTCTCAAAAGTATCATTGTTGCAAAATGCAAGCATTCATTTATATAATGGGAAATATTTCATTGTTCCTAAAGTTGTAGATATGAGACAAGTCATTAAGTGAACATTCATGTCAGGTTATCACTGTAATTAGCAGGGGAGATGGTGTAATTATTCTCAGCACATAAAAGGTGAGATAATAATTATCTCAGTACACTCTGATTACAGGTATGTATTATTGATGCCTGTTTTCACTTGTTGTTTGTATAATTTAGTAGTTGTGTTATTTGCATTCACAGAAAAATAGAATTCATTTTGAAGAACATGGATGATTACTTAGAGATGAGGACTGAGCTGGAGTAAACAAGGGAAGGAGTTTAGCAGAAAAGATAGTTGAGGAACGATGGTGGATATTTAAGAAAACAGTTCATGATTCACAGCAAAGCCATATCTGAGTGAGGAAGGAGGACTCTAGGAAGGGGATAGCCCAACCATGGTTAGCCAAGGAAGTTAAATCAAATTGAAAGAGAAAGCATAGAATGTGGCAAAAACTAGTGGTAAACCAGAGGAATTTTTGTTTTTATTTAGGGAAAGTTTTAAAAGCCAACAAAAGATGACCAAAAAAAAGGGATAAAATAAACTATGATGTTAAACCAGCAAGTAGGCTACATTAGACCACAAGACATAGGAACAGAAGTAGTTGTCAGGGCAGTGTAGTGGTTCAGTGGTTAGCACTGCTGCCTGACAGTGCCAGGGACCTGGATTCGATTCCACCCCGGGTCACTTTATGTGTGGAGTTTGCACATTCTCCCTGCGTCTGTGTGGGTTTCTGCTGGGTGCTCCAGTTTCCTCCCACAGTTCAAAGATGTGCAGGTCAGGTAGATTGGCCATGCTAAATTGCCCATAGTGTTCAAGGATATGCAGTTTGGGTGGATTAGCCATGGGAAATGCAGGATTACAGGGATGGGGTGGATCTGAGTGGGGTACTCTCTGGAGGTTAGGTGTTCTCTTGATGGCCTGAATGGCCTGCTTCCATGCTGTAGGGATTCTATGATTCTAGTTGAGCCTGCTGTGCCATTCAATGAGATTACAGCTGATCTGATAATCCTCAACTCCACTTTCCTGCCTTATCCCCATAACCTTGATTCCCTTCCTGATTAAAAATCCATCTATCTCAGCCTTGAATATACTTACAAACCGCTGTAGTAAAGAATTTCACAGATTTAGAACATAGAACATAGAACAGTACAGCACAGTACAGGCCCTTCAGCCCACGATGTTGTGCCAAACTTTTACCCTAATCCTAAGGTCTATCTAACCTCCACCCCTACCTTATACTATCATCCATATGCCTATCTAATAGTCGCTTAAATGCCCTTAATGAGGCCAACTCCACTACTCTCTCCGGCAATGCATTCCACGCCCTGACCACTCTGAGTAAAGAACCTACCTCTGACATCACCCCTATATCTACCTCCACTCACTTTAAAACTATGCCCCCTCGTAATAGCTACCTCCACCCTCGGAAAAAGTCTCTGGCTGTCTACTCTATCTATACCTCTGATCATTTTGTACACCTCTATCAAATCACCTCTCATCCTTCGTTGTTCTAAAGAGAAAAGCCCTAGCTCTCTCAACCTTTCCTCGTAAGACCTTCCCTCCATTCCAGGCAACATCCTGGTAAATCTCCTCTGCACCTTTTGCAACGCTTCCACATCTTTCCTGTAATGAGGCGACCAGAACTGGACACAATACTCCAGATGTGGCCGAACCAGGCTTCTGTATATGTTTGCATAACCTCACGGCTCCTGAACTCAATCCCTCTATTAATGAAAGCTAACACACCATACACCTTCTTAACAACTCTATCCACCTGGGTAGCAGCTTTCAGGGAACTGTGAACATGAACCCCAAGATCCCTCTGCTCCTCCACAGTGCCAAGAATCTTTCCGTTAACCCTGTATTCTGCTTTCAAATTTTTCCTTCCAAAATGAATTTCTACTCTGAGAAAGAAATTCCTCTTCATCTCTGTCCTAACTGGGCAAGGTCTTACTCTGAGATTATCCCTCTGGTCCTAGACTCTCCCATCAGGGAAACATCCTTTTCACATCTACCCTATCAAACCCTCTTAAGAACCTTATATATTTGAATAAAGTCATCTCTTCAGTTCAGAAGATCAAAAGGGACCATGAAATTAAAATATCAAAAGAAGTAAAAGAAAATATTGTCCTGAGAAATTATGGAAATCGCTGCTGAGGGGTGACGGTGTTAGCAGATAATAAAGAATTTGAAGGACAATCTGGAGAGATAGTGGAGAGTGTGATTTTCACTTTCTCAGGGAGTAAAGGGATGTACTGAAGTGTCTCCCTGCAGATAAGGACTAAGTTGCCTGCTGATTGTTTAGGAGTCAGCCCAATGTGTCCTGATGAATTCTTTAGGTTTAAACCTTCCTGGCAACTATGTGTGCGCTAAAATGTCCAGGCACTGTTTCTGAGGGGGCAGAATTTTTTTCAATTCATTTTTTTTATGGGATGTGGGCGTCACTGGCTGGCCAGCATTTCTTGCCCATCCGTAGTTGCCCTTGAGAAGGTGGTGGTGAGCTGCCTTCTTGAACCCCTGCAGTCCTCCTGCTGTGGGTTGACCCACAATGCCATTAGGGAGGGAATTCCAGGATTTTGACCGAGCAACAATGAAGGAACGGCGATATATTTCCAAGTCAGGATGGTGAGTGGCTTGGAGGGGAACATGAAGTTGGTGGAGTTCCCATATATCTGCTGACCTTGTCCTTCGAAATGAAAGTGGTTGTGGGTTTGGAAGGTGCTGTCTGAGGATCTTTGGTGAATTTCTGCAGTACATCTTGTAGATTGTACACACTGCTGCTACTGAGCTTCGGTGGTGGAGGGAGTGGATGCTTGTGGATGTGGTGCCAATCAAGTGGGCTGCTTTGTCCTGGATTGTGTAAAGCTTCTTGAGTGTTGTTGGGGCTGCACTCATCCAGGCACGTGGGGAGTATTTCATCACACTCCTGGCTTGTGCCTTGTAGATGGTGGCCAGGGTTTGGGGAGTCAGGAGATGAGTTACTCCCGACAGTATTCCTAGCCTCTGACCTGCTCTTGTAGCCACTGTGGTTATGTGGTGAGTCGGGTTGAGTTTCTGGTCAATGATAATCCCCCAGGATGTTGATATTGGGGGATTCAGTGATGGTAACACCATTGAATGTCAAGGGGTGGTGGTTAGATTGTGTCTTATTGGTGATGGTCACAGCCTCGCATTTGCGTGGCGTGAATGTCACTTGCCATTTTGTCAGCCCAAGCCTGGATATTATCCAGATCTCATTGCATTTGAACATGGACTGCTTCAGTATCTGAGGAGTCACACTGTGCACTCATTGGCGAACATCCCCACTTCTGACCTTATGTGCAGCTATTGACTTCAATGGTGTGAGCTGATGAGGTTTCAGATCAGGGAGCAGGAAATTCCAGGCTGCACATTGTGGGAGGAGAGGCTGAGAGTCATCAGCATGAATTCAGACAGGGTTGAGTTAGAAAAAGCCGACAAAGCTGCAACAAAGCTGCAAATCGTCACAACTTATGTTTCAGATGAATAGAAAGGGAAGGCATCTGGAAACTTGACAAGACCCAAGGACATTTGACTTGAAGCTTCTTGGTTTCAGAAGTGTTGAATCTCTTTGGCATATTTCAGAAACTCAACTCTTTTTAAATCGTTGCAAAGAGTAAATTCAGTACTTCTGTACTACCCACCTTAGCAGCATAAAGAGTGACCCAAGAACAGAGATAAGCCCGCAATACAGTTGCTCCTTCTTTTACACCTCAAACTCTCTTCAAGAGTTTGTCGCTTTTTTAGTTCTCAGGATGGGTGCCCTTTTGTGAAGCTGCATTTTTAGCCTTTCCATGAAAAGGTGACTGTGACTTTTCTTCTTGAACAGTCAAAATCCCTGCAGAAAAGGAACTGTCCTGCCTCTGTCCAGTTCTTACAGACAAGAGTTTTAACCCAAGAGGGCTTAATTCAGCTTCTGGCCAATGGCGACCTGTTAGGAAATCTGTTTAACTCAATGAAATGATCCCTTATGATTCAGGCTCGAACATGTTATTCAAATGCAAATTTATTCCTCAAACTACTAAAAACAGCATAATGAGTCTGGTTATGCAATTTAGTTCCTTGCAGAACAATGTGATGAAAGCTGGCCTCTGTGTAATATTGAACGTCTGCCTGGACCATGAGATGTGATGGTCTCTGTTGATCTTTCGATAGCCTATCTTTCTGCGCATTTATCATATGAAAATTAAGCCTAGATCCAAGAGCATTTCATAATTTCAGGATTTTTTTTATTTCTCCATACTTTAAGGCAGGATTCTTGGCAGTGTGGAGGAACAGAGGGATCTTGGGGTCCACGTCCATAGATCCCTCAAAGTTGCTACCCAAGTTGATAGGGGTGTAAAGAAGGCATATGGTGTGTTGGCTTTCATTGGCAGGGGAATTGAGTTTAAGAGCCGTGAAGTTATGCTGCAGCTCTATAAAACCCTGGTTAGACCACACTTGGAATATTGTATTCAGTTCTGGTCACCTCCATTATAGGGAGGGTGTGGAGAGGAGATTTACCAGCTTGCTGCCTGGACTGGAGGGCAGGTCTTATGAGGAAAGGTTGAGGGAGCTAGGGCTCTTTTTTTCATTGGAGCAAAGAAGGATGAGAGGTGACTTGATAGAGGTGTACAAGATGATGGGAGTGGATAGTCAGAGACTTTTTCCCAGGGTGGAAATGACTTACGAGGGAACATAATTTTAAGGTGATTGGAGGAATGTATAGGGGAGATGTCAGAGGTAGGTTCTTCACACAGGCGTGGGCGTGTGGCATGTGCTGCCGGCAGTGGTAGTGGAGTCAGATACATTAGGGACATTTAAGAGACTCTTGGATAGGCACATGGATGATAGTAAAACGTAGGGTATGCAGGATAGTTTGATCTTTGAGTAGGATAACAGGTTGGCACAACATCGTGGGCCGAAGGGCCTGTACTGTTCTATGTTCATTATGTGTTCTTGTTACAATGCTTTCTGAAAGTGACAAACTGATGATGGGACTGAATCATACCCTTTTTTGGCTAAGTCCAAATAGTGTCAAGTTTTTACGTGAGTTTTTCGCTGGGAGTCCTTGCGGGTTTTCTCATGGTGTCTAATCAAACTTGCCTCATTAATGACCTACCGCACTCCAATGGTGTTCCTCATATCTGATCCTGGCCTCATCTTAGCACATGCTGTTCGTGGAACAACTCACCACTCAGCAGATACCATGGAAATGATGGGCATCCTTTGTGTCCATGCCATCTTTAAGCCCATTGTGCACCTGGACAAGCATTCAATCCAGAACTGTCCTGCACAGTTCCTATTGTTTCCCCTGGACATGGCAGTCAAGGGTAAACCAATACCTTGCTAGGTGGGGGGGAATCTGAGAGGTCCTGCTGGATGAGGTGGTGCAGAGCCAGGACTCATGGTCTAAGAGTGCCCCCTAGTTCAAACAGCCTCAGCCACCTGGAGGGACGTACAGCAATATGGGAAGAAGGTCAATGACCTTCTCCACTCCATCAGAACAGGTGGCACTAACTTCTGTCTGAGACCTCACATTCTCTTTATCTCTGCTACTATCTGCACCCCTAACCAAGGCTCATGCTCTACCACTCTCTCTCGATTACCTGCAACATTTTCCCTCACTCGCTGTCATTCCTTCCAACCCCTGATACCACTCACCCTGCCTACTCACTCACTGGGACATCTCCCCACCAGCACCAACACCAATAGCTGTGCCACCCAATTTCATCTCCTATAATTATGGCCCCACTTTCCTTCCAGTAGGAAGAGAGCCCCTGGACGTGAGGGCAACATGAGATGGATTATGAGCAGTGTGACATTTAGCTCTTCACCTCTCATGAGGATAGGATCCTGACTCTGACTACCTTGAGTGACTGCCTGACCATGTCCAAGCCCTGCACTCGCATTGCATGCTGCCATTGCCTGACTGGGCTGGGATGTCCGGAGTGAAGACTACCTCTCCCGACTTGACTGACAACTATGTCAAGCTTCCTGTCTGAGCTAAATGGCACAGCAATAAGGGCAATAGGCTGGTATCTCTGGCCAAAAGGGCAAGACGCAAAAAGGCAAGGCAGGGATGCAGTGAATAGTTCAGAGTGAGTGAGGGCTATGACAGTGAGTGAAGAGCCCGGAAGATGTAGCCTGGTCCAGTCCAGGAGCTGGGGTTGTGTCCCTGAGTGCACACTGTCCTTGCTGAAGCATTGCAATGAAAGCTGCTGGTACAGCCTGAAGTGCAGAAGCTAGTGGATCATAGATGTGCCAATGTCTGTGGGTGTGGGCTTTGTGTGACTGGTACCCATGGAGCATACCCAACATGGAGGCCATTTGGAGTAGGCAGCGAGCTGAATTTGCCCACACTGGCTTCCATTTCAAGAATCCTCTTGTTTGGCAAGTTTGGAAAAATAGGAAGCTGAATATTAGGTGAGTTAGGCTGACAACAAGGCACTCAAACAATAATTCTCCAAAATTGGCAATTCACTGCTGTCAAGTGAGAATCTCATACAAATTTGTGAAAAGTGTAAAACGTGGAGCAACATGCTCCTGATGTGGAGATGGGCTCCTTGTCCAACCTACCACATGTTTCTGGAAACAAATTTGACACCCATAGATCTGCCATTTCTGCAATATACATCCAGTACTTGGAGAAGCAGCACTGAGTGATGACAAATCTAGATTTTGCTGGGTTTCATCAGCAAGAATTGATTTGCCCCAAAAATGTTGATGTCAGTTTCATAATCAAGTGATTCGGCATCTCCTTTTAGCTCTGGGTTCAAAACAGTCAACATGGACACAGTGAATAATCTCAGATTCTCCAGCATCTGCAGTTCCTACTATCAGTGAATAACCTACCCCTGTTTCTACATTCTTAGAATTTCAGATCAATGCTGAGGCTCATTCCAGCTGGCTGTGAAATTCCTGAGTTTAGTATCAATTCACTTTGCAACATCCAGTAGTTGTCTAATCTCTGATATATAATTGGGTTAACTTCATTCAGAGAGACTGTAGAGTCAGGCTGGGTTAGGATATGGAATATGCCACGTGAGCAGAGTAGGACGTGGTTTTGCAGTTAGAGCTAAGATTGCTTTTTGGGGACAGGGTGGGGAGAGCTGTACTCTGACCTGCTGTTCCATGTATGCCACTGACTCAGAAAAAGGTGTCATTTATCTGGAGCACAAAGGGGAAGAAGCTGCCTTAGTTGCACAGAGTTTTGTGCAACGGGGCTACTGTGTTCAGTCTTGGGCATTGTACCTCGGGGAGCTGAGGAATATAAGCGTTGAAGTGGGTACACCAGAATAACATGACTCCTTGAGTATTTAAATTGTTAAAAGGTTTTGCTAGGGCATTTGCATTCAAACTATTTCCTCTGCTGGGGCAATGAAATACAAGAGAATACTCTTAAAATTGTAACTGGGACATTCGGAAGTGAATTCAGGAAGCACAACTTTTTTTTTTATCCACTTAAGGGATATGGGTGTCATTAGCTGAGCCATCATTTCTTGCCCATCCCTAGTTGCCCTTGAGAAGGTGATGAGCTGTCTTCCTGAACAGCTGCAGTCCTCCTGCTGTGGGTTGACCCACAATGCCATTAGGGAGGGAATTCCAGGATTTTGACCCAGCAACTCTGAAGGAACGGTGATATATTTTCAAGTCAGGACGGTGAATAGCTTGGAGGGCAGCTTGCAAGTGGTGGTGTCCCTAAATATCTGTTGCTTGTGCATTTCTAGGTGGAAGTGATTGTGGGTTTTGAAGGTGCTGTCGAAGGATTTTTTTTGGTGAATTTCTGCAGTGCATCTTGTAGATAGTACACACTGTTGCTACTGAGTGTCGGTGGTGGAGGGAGTGGATGCTTGGGGATGTGGTGCCAATCAAACGGGCTGCTTTGTCCTGGATGGTGTCAAGCTTTTTGAGTGTTATTGGAGCTGCACTCATCCAGGCAAGTGGGGAGTATTCCATCACACTCCTGACCCCTGCCTTGTGGATTGTGGACAGTCTCTGGGGAGTCAGGAGGTGAGTTATTTGCCACAGTATTCCTAGCCTCTGACCTGCTTTTGTAGCCACTGTGTTTGTGTTGAGTCAGTTTCTAGTCAATGGTAATGCCCAGGATGTTGATAATGGGGGATTCAGTGATGGTAACACCATTGAATGTCAAGAGACGGTGGTTAGATTAACTCTGATTGGAGAAGGTCATTGCCCGGCATTAGTGTGGCAGGAATGTTATTTTTTATTTTCATGCAATGTGTGGTATACAACTGAAGCTCTGTTCCATAAAAAGCTATAGATGCTGAGTGAATAGAAGGATATACCTCTGAGATCAATTGATCTGTGCGATGCCAGGATATTAAGAGATATGAGGTTTATAGATCACAGTGAGGGGCTGGTTAGCCTACACCTGCTCCTACATTATGAACATCCCTTCCCTTGAAAATTACAAACATTTAGCAGAGACCAATAAATATACAGCTCGATCATTTCTAACATTTAATGCAAAAGGCCACTCCACCCTCACTTCACAGGAGAGGCCAGTACCTTCAAAGCTAGTTTTCTGGAGCACCATCTCTGAAGATTGAGCCCTAATAAAGCAAGAATATTTAGTAAATGGAGCAGAGTCTATTGAAGAATGATTTTAATCAGTGGAAAGCATGAATAAAGCCAACTTCAAAATTCACATTTGCACGAGTAGATTTTCTATTTACGGCTGGCTGTTTAAACAAAATTTTGCACTACCTCAGCACCACCTTGTGGTGACATCATATCATGACTGATTTGCTGTACAGATGTGGCAATGGATCAAACAGAAAACCTTTAGGAGAGCCAGTTTTGGTCAGGTGAGAAGGAGGCTGGGCTGAGGTACTTTGATGCAAGGTTCTAGATTAAATGCCGTCATCTCCAGACGGGATATAATACAAAATGCTGGCACCTATTAAACAGCAGAAAAGTGACAGGTTTGGCTATGAGGAACGTGATTGGTGCTGGGTTAGCTGGGAGTATGAGGATAAGTTTCAGAATGAATCTCAATCCTCGGGGAAGACAGTGCCATGAGGCAATGTGCCTGGAACAGTAATCCCTAGTCCCAGATTAGGGGCATGGGTTCACTCCCTCAATGGCGTACGGTGAAATTTGAATTTAAAAATCTGGAATTAAAAGACTAGCTAAATAGTGGCTGTGTCTTGAATGTCATAATAAAAACCCATCTGGTTCACTAATGTCCTTTTATGGAAAGAATTACTATCCTTAACTAAGGGATCAAAGGGTATGGGTTGAAAGCTTGAATATAGGACTAAATTGGATTATAGTCATATTGGCTGGCAGAGCAGGATTGAAGAGCTGAATGGCTTACTCTTGTTCCCATTTATCTACATTTCAATGGTTATTGCTGGCTAGGTCGGAGTGCAATTAAGAGTTAACCACGTTAACATGGGCCTGGAGTAACATACAGGTGAGACCAGGTAAGGATGGCACATAATCCCCTCCCTAAAGGGTATAAATGAACCACATGGGTTTTTTCCCCAACAATCTCATGGTCATCATTGTTCTTGTAATTCCAGAGCTTTATTGGAATCAAATTCCATCATTTGCCATGGTGGGGTCTGAACCCAGGTCCCCAGAACATTACCTGGATCCCTGGATTAACAGGCTAGTGATAATACCCACCAGGTCATCAGCTCACCATATAGGGGAGGCTATGTAAGAATGACAAATTCTTTCTCCAAAGGACATTAGTGAAGCAGCTGGATTCTTACAACAAGCAATGATAGTTTACATGGTTGCCAATACTGGAACTAGCTTTATAATTTCAGACATAAAAATTCATTGAATTTAAACTACACCATCTGCTGTGGTGACATTATTTTGGGATTCTGGATTAATTCATACACCACATCACATGTTTCGTACATGGACTTCCTGAAAGTACTGGAAAAGTTTTCTTGTAAGAAACTGTGAGCAAAAGTTGAAACTCGTGGAACTATTGACCTGGTTATGAGTGGTTGAAGACAGAATAGGTAAAATGGGCAGGTACTCGAATTTTCTAAAAATTCATTCATGGGATGTGGGCTTCAGAGGCTGGGCCAGCATTTATTGCCCAGAAGGCAGTTAAGAGTCTATCACATTGCTGTGGGTCTGGAGTCACATGTAGGCCAGACCAGGTAAGAAAGGCAGTTTCCTTCCCTAAAGGGCATTGGTGAACTAGATGGGAAGTTCTGACAATTGAAAACAATTTCATGGTCATCATTAAACTTTCAACTCCGGATTTTTAATTGAATTCAAGTTTCAAAATTTGCCTTCGGAGGATTTGAAACTCAGTCCCATGGTCATTACTGGGGTCACTGGAATAATAGCCCTGTGATAATACCACTAGGCTATTGCATCCCTCAATTGGCACTGTATCGTTGGCATCCTGGAAGTATCTGTATTGAGGACTTCACTATGCACCATACTCACCATATTCTCAATGATGAAATCAGGAGCCGCAAACCCAAATTTGCCAAAGTTTCAAAGATAGATGGTATTGTTTATTATGTAGCTGCAGGCAAATAAGGACAAGAAAAGATAATGGTTAGCTTATGTTCATGGTCATAACTGTAGCAAATGGATTTCAATGTAGGCAATTGTGAATACATTCACTTTTGATCTGAAATAGATAGAACAAGTGTCTTACTAAATGGTATAAAAAGATACATAGATCATTAAAATGTCATGACCAAATGGTTGGTAATGATACGTTAAAAAAGAGACGAATGGAATACTAGCCTCTCTATCTAGAAGACTAGACTATAAAGGGAATGATGCAGTGTGCATGCATCAGGAATTGGAGCTTTAAGGATAATGTGACTGTCAATTTGCAGACAGAAAGCTCCAAAAAACAACTCCCTGACAATGGTCAGAGAATCTGTTAACTTTAATGATGTTGTTTGAGGGATAAGTATGAGACAGAACACCCACGGTAACTGGTTTGCTCCTCTTTGAAGTAAAGCCATGGGTTCTTTTCTTCCACCTGAAAGCGTAGAGATGACTTCTGTTCAACATTAATGAGATGCACATTTTACTTTTAACTTGCTTATGATCTGTAATGAATTTCCAATGTTTTCTGTTTTTATTTCAGGTTCCAAACATTTCTCTATGATTTAAATATCAAATCCACATCACATAATTTATCTGACCTTCTGACTGGGCTACTTCCTTGCTCATAGAGAAGTACAGAATGCATTTAACAGTGATTTAATGGTGATTGAAGATAATTAAATGCTTCTGCTTCTGGTTCTGGCTGTTAATCTATCGTCCTATTAAACAATCTCTGAAAATTGCCTTGCAGCAAAACTTCGATGTCAAGTATTGCACACAGCTTAGTCCAGTGGCACAGATGCTACGGGTCTAGGCCCGAAACGTCAGCCTTCCTGCTCCTCTGATGCTGCTTGGCCTGCTGTGTTCATCCAGCTCTACACCTTGCTACTTAATGTGTGTTGGTTTGCCTCAATCTGATGTATTATTCATAAGCCCTGAAGAAATGAGAAGGAAAACCTTACAGGGCCTGTAAAGAAAAGACAATCCTGTTTTAATTTCATCCCTGGATTCCAATTATGAGCTGATACTCGGACCATTTTAGCCTTCCTGCCTTCCCCACACTAATCCCCAACCTGAGCCCAGAGGAACTGAGTTTTGTTGTTTCATTCTCCTCACCAATTGCTCACCTGAGCTGAGATCAGAAAGCTAGTGAAGCTGGAATGTTCAAGGTTTGAATGATTCTATGAAGTGGTTGAAAGTCAAAGAACTGAGGAGCAGAATATCCAACAGTGGGAGAAGTGAGAAGTAATTTAGCCTCTTGAGTCTATTCCACCACTTGATGAGATCCTGGCTGATCTGTTGCAATCTAACTCTATATGTCCACCTTTTCCTCATTGCTTTAATCCTTCTTGGTGACGGTAAACCATAGGGCTGCTCTTTCATTATCAAGAAGAGATAACTGGTAATGGTTTTACCTAAGGGTCACCATGCATCAGGCAGGGGGAGGAGCTGAGAAGGAGAGTAACATCAGTCAGTGTAGGAATTAAAACCACGCTGCTGCAGTCAGTCTGTATTACAAACCAACTGAACTAACTGACCCCCACAATCTATCAAACACAGCTTTAAAATTAACGAGAATAACTTAGTGTTTGCAGAAGAGAGCCCCAAACTTGCACCAGCCTTTCAGTGGAAGTGTTTCCTCATTTTGCACCTGAAAGGTCTGGCTCCAACTGAAAGAACCTGCTCATCCCTGTCCTAAAGGAAATAGTGGCCAGAATTTTGCCAAAATTCACCAAGTAGGGTAAGTTACCAGAAAATCGCAATAAGTCACAGTGAGGTGCCAGGTGGTACGCCCAGTGTCTTCCTGCCCCAATGATACTTTGCCAACACTGGGAGGTTGCTCACCAGGAAGCACAAATTGACCATTGAAGTAGCCAAATATAACGGCCTCTTCCTGCTTCTGTGGGCATTTAGCTAGCAGCAGGGGTTGCTGGTCACCAAGTAAGGAAACTGTCCCGCGAAACCAGATGCCTTCCAAGCTGGTTCCAAAATGGGACCCTCCATCCTTTGGCACTGAATGGCCCTCCCGTTGACAATGGCTATTCCTATGGCAATGTCAGCAAATGTCCACACTCCACAGACGCCCCGACTGCCCTTCCGATCCTATCGCAACTGTTCTGGTCAGATTCACAAAGAGAATGTCACAGCTCATGCCAGCCATGGCTCAGAAGGAGACGAGTAGGTGAGGTGAGGGCTCTGAGACAGGCAGTCAGCGTCACTCGGAGGAG
>NC_063332.1:18915505-18917624 GCF_021869965.1 Rhincodon typus | reverse complement strand
GGTGAGGAGAGGGCTCTGAGACAGGCAGTCAGCGTCACTCGGAGGAGTAGGTGAAGGGGTATCATGGTCCATAGAGGAAGCAGCAATGCAGACAGGAATGAATGATTTTATTGTCATACTATCTTTTAAGACACAGTGAAAAGTATTTTGTTACCACAATGTGGCGCCACTTTGAGTTACAAAAAGAATAAAATGAAATTTCTGAAATAAGGGTGGCATGGTGGCTCAGTGGTTAGCACTGCTGCCTCACAGCACCAGGGACCCTCGATTCCAATCTGAGGTGACTGACTGTGTGCAGTTTGCATGTTCTCTCTGTGTCTGTGTGGGTTTCTGCCGGGTGCTTTGGTTTCCTCCCACAGTCCAAAGATGTGCAGACTAGGTGAATTCGCCATGCTAAATTGCCCATAGTGTTCAGGGATGTGTAGGTTAGGTGCACTGGCCACAGGAAATGCAGGGTTACAGGGATAGGGTAGGGGGAATGGATCTGGGTGGAATGCTCTTTGGAGATCTGGTTTGGACTTGTTGGGCTGAATGGCCTGTGGGGATTCCATGAAGAGTTCAAATTGGTCTCAAGAACAGTTCCAGGGCTTTTGGAAGGTGTTCCGGTCCTCAAAGACTCGCACATAAGGAATGGCAACAATGACACTGATGTGCTGGGAGATTCCAGCTCTGCAGCTGCCAAGAGGCCAGGCTCTGGGCCTGGCACCACCAGGAATCTCTGCTCTGGGCACCACCACAGCCTCCAGGAGTCCCGATCCAGCCGCTGACACCGCTCTGGCCTCAAAAATGAAGAAAGAAAAGAAGATAATGAAAAATACAAAGAGAAAAATGTGTGGCCCGTGACTGACAGGCTCTGATGAGCCTGCACACTGCCTACTGTGCTGGTGCTGCTATCTTGGAGAGATAGGAAGAGAGATGTGGTCCTGAAGGCAGATTTCAGGGAGTTAGGAATGAAATTTAAAAGCAGTAATCTCAGGATTTCTCCCAGTGCTCTATGCTAACAAGCATAAGAACATGAGGATTGAAGGCAGGGCTGAAGAACTGGTGCAGGACAGAGGTTATTATATTTCTGAGGCATTGGGACCAGTACTGGTGCAGTGGGGACCCACACAAGCTGTGCCAGTCACTTGCAGGTGATACAAAGTTAAACAGCAATGTATGCTACAAGGGGGAGATATTAGATGTTTGAGGAGAATTTGGATAGGCTTAGTGAGTGGGTTAGAACATGGCAGATGGAATATAATGTAGAAACATGTGACATTATCCACTTTGTAGGAGGATCGGCTGTGCAGTGTATGTCTAAAATGCTGAGAAGTTGGCAAGTGTCAAAATGGACCTAGGCATCCTTATCAACAAGTTAGTAAAGGCTAACATGCAGATGCAGCAAGCTATTAGGAAAGCTAACAGAATGTTATTGCAAAAGGATTGGAGTGCAGGAATAGTGAAGTTTTGCTTCATTGGTATAGGATCTTGGTTAGACCACACCTGGAGTACTGTATACAGCTTTAGTCTCATTATTTCAGGAAAGATATCATTGCCTTTGAGAAAGTGCAACAACGGTTCACCAGATTTGTTTCCAGGATGAAAGGATTGCCCTATGGTGGCAATGTTTGTCGCGAGAGGCGAGGACATTCCTTTACATTCCCTTGTCTTCCTTTTGTTTTTAATAAAGTTATTTTTCCCTTGGAGGAATCTCTAACTTTACCTACTGGGGCCTAAACTTGCCCCTTCCACAGCCTCTTGGACTAAGACCTCTGTATGTTCCACGTGTGACTGGCTTTTCCCGTTTTTCCTAGCACACCTCCTTGTTCCAGCTTTTCTGAAGAGTTTCTAAATGAAGCTTTGTCTTTGATGTGTTGAACTTGTCTTTTTCATGGCTACTGCTGCCCCTCTCTCTCTTCATAATCACATTTTATGTGCTGAATAACTGCCTGTGTTTTCTTAAAGTTGTAATGCTCTTAAAGTGATAGACTCACTTGGCTTTTCTTTTCATCTGGGTCCTTAGGGATTCAAGACAACAAGGTGCAGGGCTGGATGAACACAGCAGGCCAAGCAGCATCATAGGAGCAGAGAGGCTGACGTTTCGGGCCTAGACCCTTCATCAGGGTCTAGGCCCGAA